>NW_027205715.1:7635000-7995000 GCF_024711535.1 Dipodomys merriami | reverse complement strand
AAATGATTTATAAATGTTGGGACAGTTCTCTTTAGGGAATTTTGCTTACCAGTTTTATTTATTTCATTTTAGAATTGAGAAAGAAAGTACCTTAAACTCATATGTTATCTTCATTATATAAATAAAAAGAGATAGTATTTGTCCAGTAGTTGCAATCTCTATCCAGAATTCCAATGCATGTTTATTTTATGTAGTACCCATATCAAGACTAATTCCTTCAAACAGAAAGGTTATGCTTAGTTACTAAGTGGTTAGATATCGTTATATATGACTAATGAAAAGAAAAATGGAAAAAGTAGTCCAACATTCATTGATGCCAGAAGATCAAACACTTCTTTTTAGTGTCTTTCTATTTATACCCATAATATCATCCTATTTTGTATCAGAGGATCTTATTAGAGTTTCATAGAGGAATTCCTGTTTACCCCTAGTATTTTTGTTTCTGCTATTCCTTAAAGGGCATGAGAAAACTGGACTTCCATACACTTCTCTTATTGAATATAATTAAGTATTGAATTATTTCTGTAAAACATATAAGAAGCATTGGCCTGTTGCTACCAGGCCAAAGAAATCCTTTCCCTTATTATGTCATGAAATGGTATAATGTGAATGGGAGGTGAGCAGCTCATTACCGGCTCCTGCTGGATATATAGCACAGATGTGGGAAATCACATTTAACAGTACTAACTCAGGTTGATGTTTGATAGTTAGCCACTACAGCATGAACTGCCTCTTCTCTGATGAAAGTTTAAAATGAACACTTGAATTTCTTAGCATCATTCCCCTCATGCAAAATAGCATGCCACATTAAACAACATATCCACAAAACTATCCCAAGTTTTTTTAAAAAAATCATGGGCATTATTGCCTTTTATTCTTTCTACACCCTGTTTTTGTTTGACATTCTCATTTTGCGGGAGAGGATGTTCTGGTTCATGGTGAACAAAACATAATAAGAAAATGTATTCTGTGCTGTACAGCTCTTACTAAGTCTGGATTTTAACACAGACACACTAACTACTAGTGGACTGTTTCTTTCTCTTCTCCACAGCCAAAGTCCATTATTGGTGCCAAATTCACTATGTTTCACATCTAAATGGACTCTTTATCAGGTCCCTCAGCGCAATTTGACATTATCGATGTTGCCCTTCTTAAAATGCTCTCTATTCTTTTGACTTCAGTGACTCCAGTTTTCTTTATTCACTCTTTTATCTTTTTGTGCTTCCCTCACAGAGTTGACTTCCTCTGTCATAAATATTCATATTTTTATGTGTCCGCAGATAATTTCCTAACATCTCCAAGTGGGTGATCTCATCCACTCTTGGCATTATAATTCTCCCTTTAATGCTAATAATTCTCTAATTTATAGGCAGGAAAGAATTCATTCTGAAATCAGAACTGTAGCCTATATCACTGACACATCTTCTATGAAGCATCCTCAAGGTAAGTGTGCTATCATATTCAAAATAAACACACCTATCTTGGCAATCTGCAGATGGGAAGACCTCTGTGCTTGACACAAACAGCAGTATCATTTATTTTACCAATTCACTCCATGAAGAATCTTAGGTATCACTCTATAATTACCAATCTTTTTTGTTACACCTCAGTGATTGCAAAATATGCTGATTATCACTTTGGATATCAAGGATTTTTCTGTCCATTTACCCTCTTCTGTCAAAAATCAAAAATAGTTTGTATTTCCAATTTTCCTTTCTTTTTTTTTGTCAGTTGTGGGGCCTGGGTGCTGTCCCTCAGCTCTTCAGCTCAAGGCTTGCGCTCTACCTCTTGAGCCACAATGCCACTTCTGGATTTTTCTGCTTATGTGGTGCTGAATAATCGAGCCCAGGGCCTCATGCATGCAAGGCAAGCACTCTACCACTGAGCCACCTTCCCAGTCCCTGTCCCCATTTTTATATGTATAGTCTTAGCTAACCATTCTGCCTGTCATGTTTAACTCTCTCCTAATAATTAAGACTGATTGTAGTGTCTTTTTTATGCAATATGTTTTAATCTACTGGGTTGAAGGAGTGTTTATGTATAATAAAATCCACATTTTTTATTTAATAAGTTTTTTATTGTGAAAATACCATACAGAGGGGTACAATTACATGAGCAAGATAATAAGTACATTTCTTATCAAGCATTGTTGCCTCCTCCTTTGTTTTTCCCCTAACATGCCTGCCCTCCCATCTCCATGACTACACTCCTCCCCACACCAAAGTTGTAAAGTGCATTTTTCAACATAGAATTTGTACATCTCATTGTTGCAATGAGTCCACCTGTATCTCTATTTAAACAGTTTGTTTTTTCCTTTCCCCTCCCCAAATTATACCAACATAAACTAGAGTGAAAACACGGGTTATACCATGGGGGAGGGACATACAAAGCAACAAAACAATCACCTTATAAATATGTTAGGAACAATAGCAAGAAAGAAAAAAAAACATTTGTGTCCTTATCTTGGGGTTCATTTCGCCTAACATCCCCTTATCTGACCTTTTCTGCTTATCTCAGACATACACTAGTTATTGCAAATAAGGGAAACCATGGGACCTATGTTTTGGGGGCCTGGCTTACTTCACTTCATATAATTTTTTCCAAGTCTTTCCATTTCCTAACAAATGGGGCAATGTCATTCTTTCTGATGGAAGCATAGAATTCCATTGTGTGTATATACCACATTTTCTTGATCCATCCATCTACTGAGGGGCATCTGGGTTGGTTACATCTCTTAGCTATGGTAAATAATGCTGCAGTAAACATAGTTGTGGTGGTAAGCTTTAGTATGGTCTTGTTTGTGATCATTTGGGTAAATGCCCAAAAGAGGGATTGCTGGGTCATAGGGGAACTCTATGTGGAATCTTTTGAGGAACCTCCATACTACTTTCCAGAGTGGTTGAACAAGTTTACATTCCCACCAACAATGCAGTAGGATTCCCTTCTGTCCACATCCCCTCCAGCATCTGTTGTTATTAGAGTTCTTGATTATAGCCATTCTAACTGGGGTGAGGTGGTATCTCAATGTTATTTTGATTTCACATTTCTTTTATGGCTAGAGAGGTTGAGCATTTCTTCTTGTGTCTATTGTTCATCCTTCTTTCCTCTTCAGAGAAATTTCTCTGTAAGTCTTTAACCCACTCATTTATTGGGCATTTGTTTCTTTGAAGATTTGTTGTTGGGGGATTTAATTTTTTGAGTTCCAGGTTTATTTTATGTATGAGATTCTTGTTCATTGTATGGCTAGTGAAGATCTTCTCCCAATCCCTGGGCTTTTTTTTTTTTTTTTTTGCCGGTCATGGGGCCTGAACTCTGGGTCTGGGCGCTGTCCCTCAGCTCTTCAGCTCAAGGCTAGTGCTCTACCACTGGAGCCACAGCGCCACTTCCGACTTTTTCTGTTTATGTGGTGCTGAGGAATTGAACCCAGGGCCTCATGCTTGCAAGGCATGCACTCTACCGCTGAACTACCTTCCCAACCCCAATCCCTGGGCTTTCTATTGATCCTTCTAGCTATGCCCTTTGCCAAGCAGAAGCTCTGCTAACTTCATGAAATCCCATAAAATCCACATATTTTTAAAAACAGAGCTTATTACATTTTAACTAACCCTATATCCATATCCATTCTATTAATCCTTTTATTCTGTCATATAAAAATTCTCAAGTGCAACTTATTCTTCCTTGTTTCCTGTCTTCATCTCTTCTTTCTTTCCTTTCTTCTTTTCCTCTCCTTCCCTCCTTCTCTCCCTCCGTCCCTCCCTTCTTTCCTTCCTTCCTTCCTTCTTTCCTTCCTTCCTTCCTTCCTTTTCTTTCTTTCCTCCCTTCCTTCCTTCTTTCCTTCCTTCTTTCCTTCCTTCTTTCATTCCTTCCCTCCTTACCTTGCTTTTTTTTGAACTTTTTTCATTATTATAAAAGTGTTGTACAGAAGGGTTACAGTTACCTGAGTAGGGTAATGAGTACATTTCATAGCGAGCATTGTTACCTCCTTTCTTTTTAAGAGTTTCTCTGTATAACCCAAGGTGGCCTCAAACTCTCAAACTCCCTATTCCCGTATTTGCACAACCACATCTGGGTTAAGATTGCTTTTAAAAAATAAATAAATAAATATCATTAATCTTTGTCATAAGGTCAACTTCCAGATGAAATTACTTCTGAGGATCAATAATTACTTTAAATTTACACAGCTAATAATTAATGGGTATGCAAAAAGAATATACATATTAAATCCAAACACATTTTCATTTTTTCCTTAAATAGAGTAACCACTAATATGTATAATATGTAATATATTAGTGTATGTATATGTGTATGTATATGTATATATATAGTGTATGTATATGTGTATATATGCACATATATTTGTATACATATACATATATTGCTTGGCACTGATAATTTTATTGCTCTTAGAATTTTAGATTTCTATAAAATGATATTTATTACATCATCTAAGTTATAGTCATATGATTCAATGAAATAACACACATAATAAAACATCTTTATATTAAATATTTGCATTTCCTTTTATGAGATTTCTTTCTGTAGTTATTTGTCATTTACATCAAGCGAATACTTAGAATAACATCAGGCCCTGGATTTATTGATCTCTGAGTTCATGGACAAACTTAAGACTCTGTGAAAGCAGGTTCTCTTTCTACTTTAACACACATATAAAGACTCCCTCAGAGAAGTGCTATTCTCACAGGCTTAGAGAAATATGGCTGTAAAAACCATCATTCCACAGGTCCAATACACATAGAGAGCAAAAGACCCTATCTCCACCAGTTGGTTACTCACTGATCTTCTTGTAGCAAGATATAAAAGTTGGGCTTATCTAGAAGGACCTAAATTGCTGTCATTTACAATACAGAAAATATGAGCATGTCTAAGGATTGTTCATTTCTATGAATCCCCAACAGGTTTCCCCAAATAGCCAAACCACATAACCTCTGACAATATCAATACACTAGTTATCAGCTATTAGGCAACTTCAAGACTTACTTTTAGACATATCTGCATATTGCCTTCCATAGAGTTTAGACTAACATTTCCAGCAAAAGTGTATCAAGACTCCTTTCTCCCCCCCCCCCCGCCCCCAATGCTTTCTAGCATTTGTTGTTGGTTCATTTGGTTACTTTCCTTTCCATTTCCTCTATGGCTGAATATGCTGAGAATGTCTTCATGTATTTAATAGCCATTTTTTACTTGTGAGAAATGTCTAATCAGCTAACTTGCCCATTTATTTATTAGAGTTAATGATTCACTTGGTTGTTAGGTTTGTAAGTTCCTTGTATATTATGGTTATGAGAACTTGGGAAAAAATGAACTTTGAACCAATGGAACACTGATTTCATTTTCATGTCAATCTAAACTTCTGTCTGACTTTTTAAGTATCTCTCTGTTTTGCTCCCACTCTCCTCCTCCCTTCTTGCCTTCTTCATTTCCTTCTTTTCTACATCTGCCTATATTCAAACATATCTAGCTTACTGCACCTCTACCTGTCTTGCTATCTTAAAGGGCCAGATTTTTTAAAAATCTCAATTTAAAATGCAGATTTCTACTCTTTCTGTTTTGAGAATGAATGAATTATTTTACTCCCAAACTCTATTTTTGTCCTGTGGTACTTACAATTTTTTTCCTCAAAACCTCTAAAACACAAACAAACAAATAGCAATAAGAAACTCAAAGATAGACAATCTAGCTAACCCCATTTTGTTTTGTTTTTGGTTTTGCTGGTCTTGGAGCTTGAACTCTGGGCCTGGGCGCTATCCCTCAGCTCTTCAGCTCAAGGCTAGTGTCCTACCACTTGAGCCACAGCAGCACTTCTGGCTTTCTGAGTGGTTTATTGGAGATAAGAGTCTCACACATTTTTCCTGCCTGGGCTGGCTTTGAACCATGATCCTCAGATCTCAGTCTCCTGAGTAGCTAGGATTACAGATGTGAGCCACTGGCACCCCACTTAACCCCTTGGTTTAAGCCTAAAAATAATTCTACCTAGCTTTTCACTCCCCCCCCTAAAAAAAACCTGTCACCTAATAAATCTGTGTCTTTTAAAGCTACTATCAGAGCAGTAATAGAAAAGTCACCTTCTGGGACTGACAAAGGATAGAGAGTCATAGAAGGACACACAGGCATACACATCTCAGACTTATGAGGGTCTGACTCTAGGCTCTATAATCTCTCTGTCACAGTAACCACTTTGAGGAGACTATATTTTCTCTTGCAGCCTCTGTATTGTGGATCAAGGACAAATTTTATAACAGTAGGCACCATAATTTCTGGAGCTGACATAATAATACCTTCACAGAGTAAAGATATAATATTTTGACATCAGATTTTATGGAAGGTGAGTATACAAAAAAACATTATTTTGAAGAATATGTCTGTTTCTTCTTTAAACTTGTGGTAGAATCTACTGTCCCTTAGGCTTTACAAAGCCAGTTATATCAGAAGCTGATTGACAAATACCATCTTCATACTCACTGATAGGAAGCACTGTTCCTGTGGAAGACACTTTAAAACCATGACAAAACAGCACTTTGTAATACAGTGGGTCTCACATTCTCATGTTTCTCTATCCAAAAATGAAGAGCAGCGTTCACAGTGCTAAATTATGAGAACCTAGTAGCCACAATTAAACAAATACATCCCCCAAAATATATCAGTTCACTGAGTCAAACAGCATATTGTCTGTTTACACATTTTTGTTCTATTTTAAATTGTACTGTATGCAGTAGAAAATAAATTATTGAAAATATACCGATTTCCCGGTCTATGTGTATTCCAGTAGGCTCCTGTAACCTCTGAACCCCCTTTAGTATAGAATATATATATATGTATATATGATATACATATACATTTATATGGTATTGCAGATAATCTTATTAATGGCAATACTAACAGACTTTCTTAGTAGGGATTCAGAGCTTCTGATCACTCCAAAGAAACATGAGTGTAGAATAAGGGATGTAGAATAAATGTGAGTGTAGAATAAGCTATAGTAGAGGGAAAGACCTCTTGCTTTCCAATTTAAAACTAACTATATGTATTTCACCATAAATGTAAAATGTTACCAATATATTGTGTAAACATGCATATCCACATGACTTGATCTGGTACTCTGTGCTTTAAATGGGTGCATGATTGGAGTTAGTTTATCTCAAGAAATTATTATAGGGAATAGGAATGAGGAAATAGAAGCTTACAAAAAGGAAGAAGACAAAGCCAATATTAAGGTATATTATCAAGAGATCATCATCATCTGGGCTTCTCCTATCTCTGAGAAATTCTTTTTATTTAGGGGGAGGGGGGTGTCCGGTTATGGGGTCTGAACTCTGGGCCTGGGCGCTGTCCCTCAGCTCTTCAGCTCAAGGCTAGTACTCTACCACTTGAGCCACAGTGCCACTTCTGGCTTTTTTTTTCTTTTTGCTTATGTGGTGCTGAGGAATCGAACCCAGGGCCTCACACATGCAAGGCAAGCGCTCTACCTCTGAGCCACCGTCCCAGCCCACCTCTGAGAAATTCTAAGGATATCCTTTGACAAAATAAAGTAGCATTCATGTACTCCACCCTGCCACTATGTGTCAAGAGTTGACTGTGGAATGTCACTTCCTTACTCGTTCACTTTTGTATTGCAGGAAGACAGATAACTCCATGCATCCTACACTGTGCCATCATAGGAATCCTAGAACAGCAGGGGAACAAAAAGCAGCTCAGTTGGAACAAACATTCAAATGTGCATCATCTAAAAGCTGGTTGTTGCAACAATGTACAGTGTCAAAAGTAGAGCCTGAGATACAGGGTATGTGTCGACAGAAATAATTCTGTGTAAATATCTATATACATGCTCAATTTTTTTCCAAAGAGAAGCTGTCAACATTTGAAAGTATGTGATGCACAAATACAAACACAAGTACTTGTCATGTCGTTTCCATGGTTATAACTAGGAGTGAATAAACATTTTACACCAGACACGTATTTAAAATGTGTAATTACATCTACATCATGTAGAGCCAAATCTGTGTCCAGATGGATTGAAAATCATTCATGGGTCATGATCAAGGTCTTAAGTCCTAATTCTCTGTGTCAGGAGTCAGAAAGGGGCCAGATGATAAGCATTCTAGACTTTACACTCTAGAAAGTCACTGTTGCAAGTACTCAGATTTGCTAGTTTAGTACAAAATCGTCCATAGACACATAAACAAATGGAGGTGGCCATGTACAAATAACACCTATTTTTACCAATGTAAGCAACAATTTGTTGACCATTGTTTAAATATTAGAAGAAAACATTCCATGTAATATGAGATGTCCGAAAATACATATTTGAGGTATTTATAACATTAGATAATAAGAAGCTTGCAAAACTGAGATAATGGAAAATGCCAGACCTCATTTGAGAGCTGTGTATTAAATCCCTTGAAATCAGCACATATTGAGTGACAGCTAATTTGCTGAGAAGGTAGGAAATAGCCATGGTATTGAAAGCAGGAAAGCTTGTTTCCATGCCTTTCTTTTGTACTTTGCGCTCATGATATTAGATGCAGCATGTGCTTTTCTGTGCTCAAAGTTTACCATTTATAAAATCCAAACCATATAGCCATATAGGAAACTTCGTAGAATTGTCCTGGAAAGTTAAGCACACTCTTAACTCCATGTTTGCTGCATAATAGATGTTCGACAAATACCCGTGAACTCTCACTTGGGTAGTTTGCAAAGGTGTAATCTCTCCAGTCAGCCTTGTCAATGAAGCTGATTATTGTGCTCACATCATCTGCCTCAATATGTAGCAATTAAGACATAGCCTTATAAAACACATCTGCTGTGTGAGAGAAGGTAAAATAGGGGCTCATACCAGAGGCAGGACACTAATTCATTCCACAGGTGGGGGTTAGAGGAAGGAATTTAAGTACCCCAATACCACCAAGTAATTCCTGATGGTTCTCTGAATCATTAGGTTCTATAATTTTTTAGTTCTATTCATGATTGCTTTTAGAAAATTTAATTAACGTGAGTAAAAAGCTTTTACCTTTTGGTAACAGCTGACTTTATGAAGCAGGGTTACCTGAAAGAGCTTTTAAAGCAGAAATCATAGCAAGCAATTCATTTTAGCTAGCATGCCAATGGTATTTCTCCTCCTCAAAGATTATTACCTAATGGAGCTGCTTCTGCAAGAGATAGGTAGCTATGTGATTCACTCAAAATGGACTTGCATCCTGAACAAAAAATAGAAAAGAAAAGCCTTTCCAGGAATACATCACTTAAAGATAGGGAGGCCGCATCAGTCAGTTCAATAAAGTTAGCTTAGTAGACCGGGCACCACTTCTCTTAAACTAGGTTTTTGCTTCAATATCACAGAGTAAGTATTCACAAGTGCAACATTCACTTACTGAGGATCAATAGGCTTCCTTCTAAAACCTCTTCTATCAACCGCAGGTAGGGGAATCTCATGTAGTTGCTGTCTTTCTTGGTTGCTACCTTTGGAGTGGCTACTGGTTCAGAGAACAGTACAAACCTTTGTCGGAAGCAGATGGAATTCAGCATGCAATCATTATCTTCAAAACCCCACAGCCTATGGGGACCTATCTATAATGTCATTCAAGGCTTTCTGATTGCCTCTTATGTATGAGGCTGCTGATGTGGTATCTGGCAGAGCTGTATACACATGGGTTGGAGGGGAAGGGGAAATTGTGAACACCCTAATTTATGTAGGTGAGTAGAATGTTTGAGTAGAAAACCTGGGTAGTATATCATAATTATACCACTATTTAGTTACTAGAGTGATTTGCTTGTTGCTGTTTGATTATCTTTTTTTTTTCACTCATTAATCCCACCAGTGCACATTGGTTCTTATTCTGGCTCAGACCTTAGACCTAAATAAGATTTAATAAGATAAATAAAACAAAATCTCTGATTGCAAGGTGTTTGTAATCCAATTGGGAAGAAAACAATCCAATCGGGAAGTATAAAAACAATCTGAAGATGTTATGTAACAGAAACATTCATTTGCTATGTATCTGACTCTTTATATAGATATGTATACCAAATACACACAAATATATATATATATATCATGCTTCATATGTATATGTATATGAAGCATGATATATACACAAGGTTTGAAAGTTTATGTTTAGAACTGATTCAAAAATCCTTCCACTTACATCTGTGTTGAATATCCTGGTATTCTACATTGTTTTTAATCTTTTGACAGCATAACTCAGCATCTAAGAGCATGTCAAAACTGTTGATTTGGAATTGGGTTCTCAAATTATACATGTTGGTTGTTAAATTTTATATAGTTCTATGTTTAACCATGATATTATTGTAGGTGTCTTTTAATATAGGAGCCATGAACCTTACAAAGTTCTCTGAGTAAAGGGAGAAACAACTCAAAAAACCCTTTTCCTGAAAATTCATTCTAGAAACTCCGTAAATCCATTCATCTACATTAATTCCTACAATTTATGTAGGATGGTCATCTCAGAGCAGATGGATTAAAGAGTGCAGGAGCAGACACCAAAGACAGTTACTAGATTCAAAAAGCCAAATGACAAGGAACTGAAACTCAGCAATGAACTAAAGGATAAAGGACACAATAAAAGTTGGCTCTCTAAAAATATCACTTGAATCCAGTGAGTACTGCTGGTAGAAAAGGAGCTGCAAAATGACACAGAGACTCAGGGCATCATAGCTAAAACACTGTGAGGAAAACATCTAAGGGGTATAGTCTCTTAATATGATGACCATGAAACAACATTTATTCTTTTATCCACTCAGACTGTGTTGAGGGATTTGTTTTTGGTCTCTGAGCAGTTGGCCTCAATATTCCAATATCGAAAAAGAGAGAGACACAATCAGAGACAGACAGAAATGACAGAGACAGAGACAGAAATAGACAGATTCTAGGTAAAGGATCAAGATATATCTTTCAAGTTCTTACAAATGAAGGAGATCATGCAATCAACTTTTCTTGGGGTCTGACTTCCTTAAGATAATTTTTTTCCAAGTCTTTCCATTTCCTTACTAATGAAGCAATGTCATTCTTTCTGATGGAAGCAGAGAATTCCATTGTGTATGTCTATCACATTTACTTGATCCATGCATCTACTGAAGGGCATCTGGGTTGTATGATATTCTAAACAGCAGATCTCAATAACTCAGCTGCTTAGTGCATAGAATCATATATAATGAAGCATATTAACATGAACTCCAATATATGGGAATAAGAGGATCTTATTAGGCCTTGTAGGTAGTTTGTTCTCTTTTTTCTGTTTCTCTTATTTTTCTGTACCTTGTGTCTTGTATATAACATTATTCAATATGTGGTGAGGAAGGGACTCACAGAAACAGCAGGACAATGAATGAACCAAAGCAACATTGATACTCACTTGTTGATATGAACATTACAACTTGGGGGGGAAGGGAAGAGGGAGGGTAAGTGGGAGATAATGAGGAATGGGGTAACATTAATTAAAAACAAATGTACTCATTACCTTACTTATGTAACTGTAACCACTCCCTGCTCATTACCTATTCAATAAAAATAAAAATAAAAATAAATTCAAAAACAAAGGACAAGTAAAGAGCTCCTATGCTGAAATGAATATATATATATATATATATATATATATATATATATATATATATATATATATCTTTCAAAGGTGTGTCCTCAGTGACTTACTTTCTCCATCATGCCTCCAGTTCTGAATAGCCTTTTCTGCTGTGATTTCAGGAATAGATTATTTGATGAGTGAAGCTGGAAACTTCATGATGGAATCAGCTTTCAGGAGCCCATCAGATGGCAACAAATTCCTTAACATAGAAACATTCTGGGACCCATTTCATAATGAATCATAACACAGGGAATTATAAAGGATACAGTTCTACCCATTTCATAATGAATCATAACAGGGAATTATAAAGGATACAGTTCAACTGTAACATCCATAAAAGTGACTAACTAATAATTGCTATTTTCTAATCATAACTCATAAATTACATATATAATTTATTATAGTATAATATACATTATTCTTGATCATTAAAACTCTGAAAGAGAATAGGAAGGGTATGTATAAAAATAAGCAACAGCATGAAAAATATAGGTATTAGAAAAGGCAAAAAAATACCTACTTGGTAAAAAAAAAAAAAAAGCAATGTTTACCTCACCTTTACACAGACATAACAATGAAAATAAGGGGAGGGGGTTTTAAAAGGTAGAAAAAAGACCAAAGGAAAGAAAGAAATACACATATACACATACACATATACATACTTAGAAACACTTAAGCACAAATATATGGATATATGTACATATCCATGTACTCAGACATACATACATATATTTCCATTTAGTTTTTTGTACAAAACTTTACTATTCACTACTTAAGAAAATAATACATGGAAAGCCTAAATCCATCCCTTTGTGGAAAGTAGAATTTTTCATTAATAAAAATTATGGAACAACCTAAAATTCATAACATTAAAACTTATACATGTATATAAAATATAAAATAGATTTCCAAGTAGGAAAATGAACCCTAAGATATGTATTTAAATGTTTTTTTATGCATTTGTTTCTAACGCATTTATAAGATTATTTCTTTGTTGCTTTGTATGTCCCTCCCCCACAGTATAACCCCTGCTTTCACTGTATTTGATGTCGGTATAATTTGTGGAGGGGAAGGGGAAAAACAAGTTGTTTAAATAAGGATACAGGTGGACCCGTTGCAACAATGAGAAGTACAAGTTGTCATGTCGAAAACGAACTTTACAACTTTGGTGGGTGGGGGAGGATTGGGTGGAGGGGGCGGGGGAGGCTGGGAAGGGATGGGAAGGGGAAACAAAGGAGGAGGCTACAATGCTTGATAAGAAATGTACTCATTATCTTGCCCATATAATTGTAACCCCTCTATACAGTATTTTCACAATATAAAAATAATAATAATAATAAAAAGAATTTCTGCCACCTCTTATTTGGATGGTCCAGATAGGTATGAGTACTGTGATTTAAACTGCAGCATTAAGATGCAGGTGTCTCATGCCTGTAATGGAGGCTGAGATCTGAGGATCAGGGTTCAAAGCCAGCCTGGGCAAGAAAGTCTGTGAGACTCTTACCTCCAATAAACCACTCAGAAAAGTAACTAGAAGTGGTGTTGTGGCTCAAGTGGTAGAACACTAGCCTTGAGCAGAAGAGCTGAGGGACATTGCCCAGGCAATGCAGTGTTAATGGGAATTTTCCAGGAAGAGCTGTATTATGGGTGAGACTCTGGGACTGAATATTCTTGATGTCAAGCAGACAAGGACAGATGATCAAGAAGCACAGATGTAAAACATATATAGCCTTCTTTGAGGAAGTTATTTATTGTGGAAGTCTGCTGGATTGCACAGCAGGCATAAGTCTCCTTTGCTCACTACTTTCAATGTCAATATATTAGAGACCCAGCAGGAGCAAATACCAGATGTTGGAAAAAAACAAAAACTGAAACACTCAGACCTTTGATCTATAGGAATGTAAGTGTATAGGAGTGTCGTATCCCCAGTCCCCTACCCAGGACCTTCTGATGCTGTCTCAGATGACAGGTCAGTCCTCTGATTCTGTATTTCTAGTTAGTCTAAATTCTTCCAATGCCCCTGCTTCGTTGATCAAGGGTCAATGGTCATTTTCCACCTTGTCCTATTTGTATGTCACTGTGTGTTTTAGCCAAAATATTATTTTTTAATTGTTTAATTTTTAATTAAGTTTTTTTATTATGAAAATAATGTACAAAGGGGTTACAATTAAATGAGCAAGGCAATGAGTACATTTCTTATCCAGCATTGTTGCCTCCTCCTTTGTTTTTCTCTTACCATCCCTTCCCTCCTCAGCTATACACCTCCCCCCAGCCTAAATTTTTTTTTTTTTTTTTGCAGGGAGGAGGTGTCTGGTCGTGGGGCCTGAACTCTGGGCCTGGGCGCTGTCCCTCAGCCCTTCAGCTCAAGGCTAGTGCTCTACCACTTGAGCCACTTCCAGCTTTCTTTTTTTCTGCTTATGTGGTGCTGAGAAATGGAACCCAGGGCCTCATGCATGCAAGGCAAGCGTTCTACCACTGAGCCACCTTCTGAGGCCTAAAGTTTGTTTTTCGACATAGCGTCTAGTACATCTCATTGTTGCAGTTAACCAAGAATTTCATAGTGTAGAGTATTGAAAATTTCTTTCATTATGAGAATGATATCCTCATTACAAGTTAACTTCACCATTTATCCAAATTCATGGCTTTTACAGGCTGCTGTATTAAATGATCTGTTTCAATCGCCTGCCTTGGTTATTACAACAGCATCATGAGATAAGCAAAGATCTCTCTGCTTGAGATGAAAAAAAAAAACTCAGGATAGCTGCATTACTTTGTACTTTTATGTCACTAGAAAGTTAAAAGAGCAAGCCAAGATGTGACCAGACCAATTTTGATTCAAAATATTCATTGGAAAGAAGAGGAAGAGAAGAGTCACGGACACAGCTAGAGAACCCCTCTAGAACGGACTCTGTCTACTATGAGTTCATGCATACCAAACTTTCCATCCTATAGCCTGTAGCACCACTTAACTAGGTCAATCCTTCTGTAGCACTCCAGGCTTTCTAGGATCTGTTCAGAGGATTTTTCTTCAAATACCTGTATATGTGCACATGTGTGTTGATGGGGTGAGAGACACTGGGCATCCAGAACTCATTTTTGTCTCTTTTCATTTCACCATTTTTTAATATAAAGGAGCCCTGAGCCATCAATGTGGCTGGCACAGCTGTTCTATTATCTATAATTACATAGGAATAAGGGTAGTCTGCTTGTGAGCATTATCAGCTTATCCTCTTCCCGGGGCTCAGTCAGGGGTTTGGCTGGCTGTGCCAGCTGGAGCTCAGCACAGAGGATGCATCCCTATTAATAAATTACTTTTAAATCACTCAGTTTCTTTCCATGAGAGGCCCATGCAGTGGAGGCTGAAGTAAAATGAAGAGCAGAGTCTTTTCTACTCTGTCCTATGACAAAAAAGATCTCAAAAGTATTCACTCATCCAGACAATAGATGTTACCACATGAAAGGTGAGCTCCTATTTCTCCCAGAAGGCTTTTCTATCACATAATCTTCATTTATCTTCAATAGCTTTGTAAAATATATCCTTCTATTCTCTATTGATAGAAAAAAGAAAAAGGGAAGACTCGGTTTTGAGTAGTAAACTAATAGATGGACAGGGAAAGAACCACGTGAGCCAAATCACAAGACCAGGGGTAAAATAAGACGATAAAACAAAGGCTTTTGCTCATATCTAACTTACCTTGTCAAACCAGTTAGTCTTTTTAAACATCAGTTTCTTCAGTTAATAAACAAATAACATGAGTGGCATCAGTAGTTTTCTTGTGTGTATTTATGTGCGTGCGTGCGTGTGTGTGTGTGTGTATATGTGTGTGTGTATGTGTGTGTGTGTATGAATGTATGTGTGCATGCTTGGGGCTTGAACTCAGGGATTGGGTGCTGTCTCTTAGCTTTCTGACACTTGAGACACATCCATTTTTTTTGGCAGGGGGCGGAGAGGATCCATTACAGTTAAGAGTCTCACAAATTTTCCTGCCAGGGCTGGCTTCAAACCTTGATCTTCCAAACTCAGCCTACTCAGTAGCTAGTATTACTTCCAAGTGGGAACTACTGCTGGTGCCCTACAGTAGTTTACTACAGGTGTACAGAGCACTAAGGTAAGTGATTCCATTTGTCAAAAGTCCAATGAAATAATCTGTTAATAAAATATTGATTTAACTGTCAAGGTTATAAATGATTATTGTTTTAAAATTTAAGGTCATCGAATTCAATTTTCCACATTTATTTTTGCTTCATTAGATTCTTTTTCTCTTGAGAGAGATCATAGATTGCCTCAAACTAGTTCAAAAAGCAACAGTTTGGATGTAATTCTATAATTTTTCTTGATTTTACACACTCAAGATAAAGAAGCGCTTAAATCCAAAACATGTAAGAAGCATTATCATTAACCAAGAACCTGTTTTTCATAACCTCAAGGGTTTGCTGTTGTTTGTTTTTTGTGCCAGTCCTGGGACTTGAACTCAGGGCCTGGGGGCAGTACTTGAGATTTTATGCTTGAAGCAAGTGCTCTACCACTTGAGCCACAGCTCCATTTTTTGCTTTTTGATGGTTAACTGGAGATAAGAGTCTCATGATATTTCCTGGCTGGCTTCAAACTGTAATCTTCATCATATTGCAGCTTCCAGAGTAACTAGGATTAGAACCTTGAACCACTGGCATCTGGCTAAGTTCTTAATGCTGTATCTTCTCTCTAAAAGACAGATTTATCCTGATTTATACTGTACATATTCGGATATGGCTAAATTTCTTATTGCATATAAAACTGGAGTTCCAATGCCTGTGATTTATGATGAACTCTGTTTGTGCCTCAATTCACAATCTCACCTAATAGAAGTGGATAGCTATTTCTTAAGCTTGTGCATTTTCTGATACACGAGTTGCCTGTGTGAGGCCTGATGGCTGGACTAAGAAAATTAAATATTGAAAACCAGAACCTTATCATATGATTTCTTTTTTAATTTGATCTTTTCCAATACTTGGTAGGTAAGGGTTCTGACACTGGAGCTCCACATTCAGGACTTTTACCATTAGTTTACTTTCCATACAGAATCTAACTATGGGTCCCAGGCTGGATTCAGTCATGATCCTCTTACTTCCATTCTCCAAATCACTAGGATTAATGGGATGTGCCTATCCTAACATTTTTCTTTTCTGGTGCTACTGGGTTTAGAACTCAGGGCCTTATGCTTGCTAGGAGTGTAAACCCCTTTTTATGACTTATTACTTATTGCATACTTATTACTTTTCATTCATTCTTTCTTTCTCTCTATTCTTTCTTTCTTTCTTTCTTTCTTTCTTTCTCTCTCTCTTTCTTTCTTTCTTTCTCTCTCTCTTTCTTTCTTTCTTTCTTTCTTTCTTTCTTTCTTTCTTTCTTTCTTTCTTTCTCTCTTTCTCTCTTTCTTTCTTTACAAAGGCCAACCTTAGACCTTGATCCTCATAACCTAGTCCTCCTGTATAGGCTGAATCAGAAGGGTGCAACATTATGATGAAATAATCGATTAAGAAGAGGTGTTTCCCCCACTATTTTGCCCAGGCTATTCTCTGACCATATTTCCCTTCTGATCTCAAGTTCTTGATTAGCTGAGATTAGAGACATGAGCTACCATACTGGGCTAAAGTGACTTTTTAACTTCCTACACCCGGTACTTCTTGTACTACCTCTTCAGCTTCTGCTATGATATTATAACAGCTAGATTTGCCATTAAAATCCCTAGGACTAAAAAAGGGAAGTGACTACAATAAAGTTGGAGATTATTGTATCATTTGGCCTAAACTTTGGTTAGATTATTATGGTAACATTGTATTTGTGTCTAATATAGATGTTTCTGATATGTGGCATTTCCCAATATGCTCCTCAAACACATAATCGCAGTGGCTGAGAACTGTTGCTAATAATGATCTCCACCTTCCTCTGAAACATTGGAGTTCTACACAAGTCCTGAAGGATGACTTTGTTGGAATTTTCTATTGAATTCATCACTTAGGGTTTAGCAAGCGAGGTGTTTGACACTCCTTAGAAACAAGACAAAAAGGCCTGTGAATCACCCAAGTTTTGTCAATATTGTTTTTGTTTGTTTCTCAGTTGACTTCTGAGATAAAAGACTCACTGTGGTGCCAAGATTGGTCCAGACTGAGCAGGGAATGCTTAGAAACAAATACTCCCTTGTTCACACCATGACAATGCTTCCCCATAGTGCTACAGATGTCCAAACCAGAACTAGAAGTACCATCAATTCAGTCCAAAAACCAACTGCAGTAGGTAAAGCAATCTGGTCAAGACTTAAAAGAAAACCTCAATAAAGAGCTGGCCACCATTAAGCAAGACCAGCAAGAAGGAAAATAAATAGTAAGGATAAAGCCTTAAAAGCAGAAAGGAGGAAGCAGATGACAGAATCTCTGAGGCAGAACATAGTTTAAACTCCATAGAGAGAGAGAGAGAGCACATAGATATTCATAAGAAAACCAAGAAGAATGATAGATCATTACAGGAACTACAAGATACGGTCTGAGACTAATAGGTATTGAGGAGGACCTGGAGAGGGAAGCCAGTGGGTTAGGAAACATAATCAGCAAAATCCTAGCAGAGAACTTCCCAAATATACAAAAGTACAGGCCCATCCAGATACAAGAAGCTTTTAGAACTCCAAATAGACCAGACCAGAATAAGACATCCCCCACCACATTATACCCCAGACAGGATCAATAGAAACTAAGGAAAGAATTCTTAAAGCTACCGGGGAGAAGAGAAAAATCACTTATAAAGGTAAGGCAATGAGAACATCCTTGGACTTCTCAGCAGAGACCATGAAAGCAAGGAGACCATGGAATGAGGTATGCCATGCTCTAAAGACAAATAACTACAACCAAGAGTAATTTACCCAGCTAAGCATTCATTCATAGAAGAAGGGCAAATAAAACCTTTCCACAGCAAGGCAAAACTTAAACAATATATTGCTACCAAACCAGCTTTACAAAAATCCTGAAAGATGTTCTACATATAGAAAAACCAACAAGAACAGGATATTGGCAGTGAAATGGCCCACAAACACAAGAACAGTAATCACAGCAAAGACAGATAAGGCACTGCCATCCCCCCACAAAAAAAAATGATAAAAAGGCAGGAACAAACACCTCTTAGTTCTAAGGCTCAATATTAATGGGCTTAACTCTCCAATTAAGTGACATAGATTTTTCTAGATAGATCAAAAAGCAATATCTTTCTATCTGCTGCCTTCAAGTGACAAACCTTGACCACAAAAACAAACATATTCTGAAAGTGGAAGGTTGGAATAACAGCCCCCATAAACAAGTAGAAGATTCAATCCTAATATCAGATAAAATAGACTTCAAAATAAAACTAGTGAGAAGGTATAAAGAAGGTCATTACATACTAATTAAAGGATCTCTTCTTCAGGAGGATATTATAATTCTAAATATCTATTCAACAAATACTAGAACACCTACATTTATCCAAGAAACACTACTTTCCTTAAAATTTCACATAGATCCAAAAATATTAATTGTTGGGGATTTAACACACTACTACCCCTGCTGGATAGATCAACATGACGAAAGCTCAACAGAGAAAACTCAGATCTAAACAACTGCATAGATCAACTAGATTTAACAGACCTCTACCAAATATTTCATCCAGCAGCATCAGAATACATATTCTTTTCAGTAGCACAGGGAACATTCTCCAAAATAGTCCATATTTTAGGTCACTAAGCAAATTTGTCCAAATTCAGAAACATCAAAATTATGCCATGCATTCTCAGAGCACAAGGGAATAAAATTAGAATTCAATACCAAAAGCCAAAAAAAAAAAGCCAAAAACAAAACAAAACAAAACAAAACCAAAAGCGACCAAAGAAAATCCTGTAACTCATGGGGCTGAAAAACACACTATTGAACCACCAGTGGGTCATGGAAGAGTTTAGAAAGGAAATTCAAATGTTTATGATATTTAACAAAAATGAACACACAAAGCACCAGCTCATCTGGGACACAGCAAAGGCAGTACTCAGAGGCGTTTATATCTCTGAGTTCCTACATCAACAAATTGGATAGATCTGAAACCAACAATTTAAGGAGGCACCTGAAGCTCCTTGAAAAAAGCAACAAACTAAACCCCAATCCTGTCGATGGAAAGAAATAGTTAAAATTAAATCAGAATTAAATGAATTAGAGTAAAAAAATTAAAGAATCAACAAAACAAAGAGTTGGTTCTTCAAAAAAGTTAACAATATTGATAGACCCTTAGCAAAAAAAAAAAAAGAAGAGAACACACCCAAATAAACTAACTGAGAGATGAGAATGATAACATCACCACAGAAACAACCAAGATTCAGATCATTATAAGAGAATACTTCTCAAAACCTTATGTTAATAAATTTGAGAATCTGGAAGAAATGGATGAATTTCTAGCAAATATTTATATGCCCAAACTAAGCCAAGATGATTTAACCAACCAACTTAACTGACCCATATCATTAATCAAAATAGAAATAATAATAAGAGATCTCCCACACAAGAAAAGCCTAGGACCAGATGGATTTACAGCTGAATTCTACAAGGTCTTCAAAGCAGAACTCACACCAATACTCCACCAACTTCAGTGCAACTGATAGTGAAAGTTTGATAGTGAAAGTTCACTACCAAACTCTTTCTATGTAGCCATCATAACCCTCATCCCCAAACCAGGATGGGACTCATCAAAGAAAGAGAACTATAGACCCATTTCTTCGATGAATAAGGATGCAAAACTTCTCAATAAAATTCTGGCCAATCGCCTCAAAAAAATCATACACTGTGATCAAACAGGACTCATTTCAGGACGCAAACCTGGCTCAATATATGCAAAACAATCAATATAAGTCACATCAACAAGAGTAAGGATAAAAACCATATGATTATCTCAATAGATGCAGAAAACACGTTTGAGAAGATCCAACACCCCTTTATAATGAAGGCTCTGGAAAAATTAGGAATCCATGGAACATTCCTCAATATAATAAAGGCTGTGTATGATAAACCTATAGCTAGCATCATAATTAATGGAGAAAAATTAGAGCCATTTCCTCTAAATTCAGGCATGAGACAAGGATTTCCAGTCTCTCCACTTCTCTTCATTTTAGTATTAGAATGTCTAGCTAGAGCAGTAAGACAAGATGCTAACATAAAGGGGCTCCAAATAGGGAAATATAAAGTAAAACTCTTCCTTTTTGTAGATGACATGATTTTGTATTTAAAGAACCCCAAGGACTACAATCCCAAATAACTCGAGCTGATTTGAAACTTTGGCGAAATAACAGGGTATAAAACTAACCCTCAGAAATCAATGGCTTTTTTGTATGCCAATAATGAGAAGAGCACTATGAAATTAGGAAAAAAAACTACTTTTTAATAGCCTCACAAAAAATATGTAGGAATTAACTACAGAATTGAAAGACCTCTATGGTGAAACTTTACAAATTAAAGCAGAACCAAAGAAGTGGAGAAAACTTCCCATGTTCCTGGATTGGGAAGATTAACGTCTATTGATCTTGCCAGCCATGTTCTTTTCCGTTTCTGCAGTTTCACTGTGATTCCTACCTATCAATATCCCAAACTTATTCTTCAATGAAATAGAAGAAGCAATCCAAAAATTCATATGGAACAATTAAAGACCAAGAAGAGTAAAAACAATCCGTAGTGGAAAGAACAGTGCTGGAGGAATATCAATACCAAATTTCAAATTCTACTACAAAGCCATAAAAATCAAAACAGCTTGGTACTGGCAGAAGAGCAGAACTGAAGACCAATGGAACAGGTCTGAAAACCCTGAAATGCACCCACAGACCTGTACCACTTAATTTTCAACAAGGAAGCTAAAAAAATAGAATGGAAGAAAGACAGCCTCTTCAGAATATGGTGCTGACAAAACTGGTTAAACACCTGTTGATCCTTATACATCACCCTGTACCATAATTAACTCCAAATGGAGGCAAAGACTTCCAAGTCAAGGCAGACACCCTGAAAACATTACAGGAAGGAATAGGAGGAACTATAGGGCTCCTTGGCACAGATCAAAATTTTCTTAATAAAGATCCAGAAACACAACAAATAAAAGAAATGTTGGACAAATGGGATTGCATGAAACTTCAGAGCTTCAGCATGGCAAAGGACATAGCTAGAAAGCTCATGGATTGGGAGAAGATCTTCACTAGCTGTACAAGGGAAAAGGGCCTCATATCTAAAATATACTTAGAAATCAAAAAATTAACTCCCCCAACAACAAATCCTCAAAGAAAAACTGCCCAATTAATAAGTGGTCTAAAATCTTAAAGAGAGACTTTGCTGAAGAGGAAATAGGAATGGCCAATGGCCAATAGACACATGAAGAAATGCTCAATTTCTCTTGCCATAAAGGAAATGCAAATCAAAACAACATTGAGATTCCACCTCACGCCAGTTAAATGGCTATAATCAAGAAATCTAATAACAACAGATACTGGATGGGTTGTGAAAAAAAAGGGAACTCTACTGCATTGTTGGTGGAGTATAAACTTGTTCAACCAGTATGGAAACAGTATGGAGGTTCCTCAAAAGGTGACACTTAAAGCTCCCCTAGGATCCAGCAATCCCACTTTTGGGCATTTACCCAAACGATCACAAACAAGGCCATACCAAAACTACCAGCACAACCATGTTTATCACAGCATTATTTACCATTTCTAAGGGATGGAACCAAACCAGATGCCCCTCAGTAGATGAATGGATCAAGAAAATGTGGTATATATACAAATGAATTCTATGCCTCCATCAGAGAGAATGACACCACCCCATTTGTTAGGAAATGGAAAGACTTGGAAAAAGTTATATTAAGAAAAGTAAGCCAGGCCCAAAAAAACTTAGGTCCCATGGTTTCTCTCATTTGCCATAACTAGTACACATCTAGGATAATCTTACCAGACAAGTAGAATAGGTCAAAAGCTATGCACATATGACCATATACTATGGTGTTAAGAGAAATTAACCCCAAAATAGGGTCAAAAAAGTTTTTTTCTATATTGCTGTTGTTTTTAAAGTACTTATAATGTACTATGTGATTTCTTTTGTTTATTTCATATGTCTTCCCCCATGGTATAACCCCTGTTCTCACTGTATTTGATTCTGGTACCTTGCATCTTGTATATACCTTTTTCTAATTTGGGGAGGGGAAGGGAAATAACAAAATGCTAAAACAAGGTTGACCCATTGTAACAATGAGATGTACAAGACACTATGTTGAAAATGAACTTTACAACTTTGGAGGGGGGTGGGAAGGGATGAGTTTGGGAGGTGGGAAGGGAAGCCATGGTAAGGGAAAAAGGATGGAGTAACAGTGCCCAAGAGGAAATGGACTCATTACCTTGTTCATGTAAATGTAACCCCTCTGTACAGTATCGTTACAATAAAATATATATTAAAAAGTTCCTCTTTCTAGGTGTCACCTGGCTTTTTAATTAAGCACATTTCAGATTTTAAAAAAATTAGACAAAGAGAATGCAGTCACAAAATGAACCCAAATTCTGCTGGGATCAATGATCATGTTTTATTATCAGCTGTTTGTTAGCAATTAGATACTGAATTCTGTAGTTTTGTAAACCCAAGGGGGATTAAAGTAGGGCAGGCTCACCAAATCCATGTGCTGCTTTGCCATGAGATGCAAATGAACTATTTTGTTTAATATTGTTTGTTTCCCTTTGTTGTGAAAGATCCTCAAGAGCATCCCTGTTCTCTCAGAGGAACTTGTGGAAATTGCCAATTGAGTATTTAAGCAAAGTACCTCAGGACAGATTAATAGACTCTCATTTATCCAGAGAAGATAACCCATTTCCATCATCTATCCTAAAGATCGCCACATCAGCTTAGATTGTGAATTGTGGAGGCTCATATACATTTAGTCACAGCTGCATGTGAGATATTATGTAATTAAATTTTACATTACATCAGTCCAACTGCATAATAAAATGTCATCTGGTTAATTCTGGTTTCCAAATGTGCTTTATAACCAACTTTCAGAAAAAATATTACATGTGATTCATACCACAAGTTGTTATGTAGGCCTGTACTAGCATATTTATGGTATTACACTACATGCCAAATGATGCACTAAATTCAAATATGGACATGCTAATTTCCCTTGTGTTGACAATATGAAGTGGTAAGCATTATTTTTTAATCAGAACATAACCAGTTTACTGAAGTCATAAAATGGACTTTTCCCAAATGTACTTATTTTCTTCATTTATTCAAAAAACCAACTAAATCATGCCTCAAATATCAGCAGACAATGAACCTTTATATAAATATATAACTATTCCATAAACATATTGCAAAAGTTTATAGTTCAATTATAGAAAGGAAAACTCAGATATTCATACCCAAGTATGAATTTTTATAGTGTTCTATGTAAAAGTTATTAGAAAAACTGATAAAAACAAATGATTCAGTTAACAAAAAGTACTGTATGTGAAATTAGAGTTATGCTTCAACTAAAAATAAAATGAATCTATTACAGTACTGCACAATTGAATATCATATCATTGAAGAATTGAAGTCACATATCCAATCCTGGACACACAAGGAAGGAAGGAAGGAAGAAAGAAAGAAAGAAAGAAAGAAAGAAAGAAAGAAAGAAAAAAGAAAGAAAGAGAGAGAGAGAGAAAGGAAGAAAGAAAGGAAGAAAGAAAGAAAGAAAGAAAGAAAAAGAAAGGAAGGAAGGAAGGAAAAGGGAGAGAAAGAAAGAGAGAGAGAAAGAAAGAAAATAGAGAAAGAAAAAGGAAGGAAGGAAGAACGAAAGTAAAGAAAGAAAAAAGCAAGAAAGAAAGGAAGAAATGAAGGAAAGAAGGAAGGAAGGAATGAAAAGAAGAAAGGAAGGTAGGAAGAAGGAAAGATGGAAGGAAGGAAGGAAGGAAGGAATGAAGGAAGGAAGGAAGGAAGGAAGGAAAGGCAGGCAGGAAGAAGAAAATTAGATATTAATTTTATTCTTTAAATAGAATTTATACATATTTTTAAGTGGATGACAGAATAATTATGCTGTGTCACTATCGAGGTTTCAGTTACATGCTTCATAAATATTTTATTGTTTTAGTCTAAGCAAAGGTACTGTGGTGACTATTTCATTGTTTTTGTTGCTATTTCTCTGTTTTTGGCATGAGAAACATGAGCTCAGATCCATCATATACCTTACGGTACAGATGAAACTACTGGGTAGAGTTAAATATAAATTATAACTAACAAAATCACTGGATCAGAAACCAAAGACTTTAAAGTGTGACATGGACAGAATGAAAATTAATGTATTTGTTTATATAAAACAAAGACTCACAATCAACACTTCCATGAACATAATGCAAGCGAAAATGCTAGGCACAGTGGGAAAGAGTTAGTTTTAAAGAGTTACCCTTCTTATTTGTGTCCTGACAGATTGAGCGCCTACTAATATGAATCATGTGAATGTCCCCAGAAAACTTGGACAAAGTAATATTGCAGCACTATGTTCAATTGAATCAGTGCTGATTTTCCAATTATCCAAATAAACAATGTGAGGGTAAATACAGTGTTTACAAGATGCACCATTTGGATACATGCCCAAAAGAGGTATTGCTGCATCATAGAGAAGCTCTATGTGCAGTCTTCTGAGGAGCCTCCACACTGCTTTCCAGAATGTTTGAACAAGTTTACATTCCCATCAACAATGTAGTTGCTTTCCTTTCGGCCACAGTCCTTCCAGCCTCTGTTGTTAGATCTCATCATAATGACCATAACTAGCTAGCAAAATAAATAGAAAGCCCAGGGATTGGGAGAAGATCATCACTAGCCATTCAACAGACAAGCATCATATCTATCATATACTTAGAACTCAAAAAATTAAATCCCCCCAAAACAAATCCTCAACAAAACAACTGCCCCATTAATAAGTGGGCTAAAGACTTAAAAAGACTTCTCTAAAGAGGAAATAGAATGGCCAATAGACACATGAAGAAATGCTCAACATCTCTGGTCATAAAAAAATGCAAAGCAAAACAATATTGAGATCCACCTTGCCCCAGCTAGAATGCCCATCATCAATAGACTATATATTTAGAAAACAGTATTTGAGGAACATACTCATTTTCCCTACTAGATCTATTTTCCACCCTTCTCTGTTCTCTCCTCTTCTTTGATCTCTGAAGATGGCATTTCCTGATCTCTCATTTTCCCCAAATTTCTGTCCAATTTCACCAAAAGGATGTGCAGGGGAAAAAAGAGCTTGAGAATTATCCCTCTGCCCTATGATATTCTTTGCTATAGTCAGATTGATGATATCCTTCCCTTGTGGACATAGTTGGGTGGCTTTCCTTCAAGACTTTATTTTATAAGATACTATAGGCAATGAGATCACCCCCTTCTCTATCTAAATATGGAATGGTAACAACTTCCAGCTTTTACTAGCCTGTGTGCAATTCATCATTAGTTCTCTTCTGCCTTAATCCTGTCTACCACTCTGTAAGTAAGTCCTCAGAACATTCAATTTAGTTAAGCAATTCTGTGTGTGTAATGTCTTGATAGGACATTGACTAATTGAGCTTATTGAGAAGATAAAACCTTCTTAATCTACTGAAGATAACAACCAGAAATATTATCAGGAGAGAGCATCTCAAATACAGACATATGGAACATAATCTATGTAACATTGAAAGAATTTTCTCTAAAGTGTATTCTTCTTATTTATACAAATATAAACTCTGGAAGGCCATGAAAAGAAGATTGTATTTTGTCTACAAGGTAGTAAATTTTTAAACTGATAACTCCTAGAAGATATGAAGATGGATATAACCTAAATAGATAGGCAGAAGACAGATGATAGATTATAGATAGATAAATAATATGCATTAGATACTTAGAAGATAGGTAATAGATATAGATAGATGGATGATAGATAGATGGCAAATAGGTGGATTGCTAGATAATATACAGATAGATTTAACTATAAAATAAAAATATCATCTAATTTGTTTAACTCTGTGGGAAATAAAAATATCATCTAATTTGTTTAACTCTGTGGGATGGAAGGTATTGCATATCAATCAGCATGGACAACCAGAAAATACAAAGATAATTTCATAAAATTTAACAGGGTTTGAGAATGTGCTTATTCTGAATCTGAAGATAATTTATTATTTATTTGCTTGTGTAATTGTATGGAGCCACATGCCAAACAGATCTCCACAGATTTTGGTCTCACAGTAAACTATTTAAGCTAACCTGGAAATATATCCAGTTTACCTAAGAACTTTAACTTTCAGTTCCTCGCCTCACATTAATTTAGAGGTCATTGCAACTCAAATCCATGCAATATTCCAGATAATTACATTTTCAGTGTTAGAGCTGGGACCTCCAGAAACACAAATGCTTTCACAGTAGAAAAGATATCCTTAACAGTCCAATTAAACTAACTCCATTGGTAGAGAGTGGCGATTTAAGTGATGTTGCTATTTTTAATGAAGTCATTACCTGCTAAGCATCTTCATGCAAATTATTTGATAACCTGCTGCAGTGATTTTCTTTTTGCAAAATTTTAACAACTTGACAGAATTCAAGCAATTGTAAAGGAAGAGGAAAAGTTGAGCCTATACCTATTCACAGTAGAGGAGATGGTGCATGAAGTGTCTCTGGACTAGGTCTGGCCTGCCTCATTTGTGATGTTCAATGAATATTGATTAGCAATTAACCATGGCTACACTCAAGGCTAAGACAAATTACAGGAATAAATTTAGAGTGGACAATGTGATATGCAATCTGTATTGATCAGGTTGCAGAAAGAAACCTGGGAACTGCTTTCAACTTGATGTGGCTAGAGATGTTTCTTGAACCAGTGTTTTGTCTAATTATATAAGAGCTATCATTACAGATGTCAAGACATTGCTAAGGGAAAAAAAAAGAAATTGCTAAGGAAGCAATTAGAGCTGGGATAGATTCCAGGAGAGTCATATTTGCTTAGAAAAATAAAAGAAAATACAATCCATATTTGCAATTGCACAGAATCATAATTTTATTAATAGCTCAACAATTGCACTTTTTTCTCTGGATTTTGATTGTCATTTCTTCATCTATTTTCCCACAGGACCAGGAACTGCATAAGAATAGAGGCTATGTGTAAAATCTCTGCATATCCGATGTAGCACTCCTATAGAGGGTAAAATCAATGTTTGTTGATAGTCTCTAAAGCTTTTTTTTATATAAATTTAATTTTATTTTATTTGTGAACATACTGTACAGAGGGGTTACAATTACATGGGCAGGATAATGCGTATATTTCTTACCAAGCATTGCACCCTCCTCCTTTGGTTTACCCTTCACATCCCTTCCCAGCCTCCCCCCTCCCCCCCAATCCCAATCCTTCTCCTTCCCCCCCCTTCCCCCCCCCCCCGCACCGACGTTGTAAAGCTCTTTTTGGACATGACAACTTGTACTTCTCATTGTTGCAACAGGTCCACCTGTATCCTTAAACAACTGGTTTTTCCCCATCTCCTCCACAAGTTATACTGACATCAAATATAGTGAAAGCAGGGGTTATACTGTGGGGGAGGGACATACAAAGCAACAAAGAGATAATCTTATAAATGTGTTAGAAACACATGCATGAAAGGAAAAAACATTAAAATACATATCTAAGGGTTCATTTTCCTGACATCACATTATCTGACCTTTTCCGCTTGACTCATACATATACTAGATATTGCAAATAAGGGAAACCATGGGACCTATGTTTCTTTGGGCCTGGCTTACTTCACTTAATATAATTTTTTCCAAGTTTTTCCATTTCCTAACAAATGTGGCAATGTCATTCTTTCTGATAGAGGCATAGAATTCCAAAAGCTTTGAAAAATGTGGCATAAGTTCTTATCCCATTCATTTGATTCCCCCCCCCACTAATCAGATGGATTAATATTTTCTAGATGAGGAAACTTATATGTAGAACAATTTCCAAGCAATAACACCAAGAAAATGGTTCCTCCCTTTGCTAGTTTCAATATTTCTCAAAAAACGTTACCTTTATGCAGAAGAAATAAAGACATTGAATTCAGAAAATATAGATAAATAATGAGTATATGTTACCTACAATGCCCAAATATATTATTTTGTCTTCATGCCAGATAGTTAAGAACCTCACATAATAGGATATTCTTCAAGTGTTAAATTGTCTTCTGATAAACATAAAAGAAAGAAAACATCATGTTCTCTCAATGAATAACTGTTTTTAATGATATACTATATTGCATATAGTATATTGTGCTATAGTATAGGTGATTCTTTTTTTTCTAATCAATCTATATACACAGACACGTGAAGGAATGATTTTTCTTGATGAGATTATTGACATCCATTGTTTTCTTCTACCCAGGCACTATCTGCTTTGAATTTGAAGAAAATATAAAATAGTTGATACTTCATTCAACTTCAGAAACATGAAAGATTTCTGCAGATCAGGCCTCAAGTATAGCTTAGTTCCATAAGGGATATTACAAAAAATGCAGTAGTCTAGCAATATCTTATTACATTTCACTTCTATGTTCTTGTCCATCTAAAATACACCACAGTGAAAACAATTTGTAGAGTGTGGTCCTGAGGTCACTGGGTTCCTCTGCTTTGCATGGTAATCGCTATGGGTTGTATATTCATCAAAATATTAGAGAGAAACAGAATCAATAGAATATATAGATAGAAATATTATCATTTGGCTTATAAGGTATGGAGGCCAAACTCTCATGATCTGTTTTCCGTTTGGAGAAACAGAAAATTTATTCTGAGTTTGAAGACTGCAGAACCAAGAGAAGCAATGTCTGAAGATAGAAAGGGATAGACAATGGAAAGCAAATTATTCTCTGCTTTTAAAAAAATGTGTATTATCTAGGGCTTTCATATTAGTAAGGGGTTAAAATGCTAATCATTTCACCTTCACAGAAATGTCTAAGAATGTTTCACCACTGACATCAGATCAAGTATCACAAGTTGCCTGTACTTTGTCTTCTTGCTATTCATTTAGCACATTATTTTTCAGTGTGAATTCATAATCACATTTAAAAAAAAGAATTACAGTTTGCAATTACTTGGTTTTAAAGCATAATCTCAATATGCTTTGAAAATGAAATTATAATTCAACTATTGTCAGGCAAATAAATCCTTTTCTACAGTCTTAAAACTCACTTTGTATAACTACTTACTGATGATGATGATGATGATGATGATGATAATGATGATGATGATGATGATGGTGAAGATAATGATATAACTCTCCAAATCAACTGATTCGTTTTCCTTCACTGTTTTACTTCTGTTTTTTTTTTCCTTTAAACTTCCAAAATAAAATATATTTCATTGTTTTTGTAACTTTGGAAGTTGTCTTTGCTCATCCCAGAGTCGCAAACCTAGTTACCTCTCACTTGTTCCATAGAAAACCTCGACTTATATTTTGCCCTTTTAAGTTTTTAAAATAATTCTATTCCCATAGCTTTTGTTCATTAATCATCAGAGTTGTATTTTGTTTATTAACACCATGCCATTTATTTCTCACTATCTAATTGTGTGGTGATTGGTTAACCTTTGCATTGGCATTCTTTTTTCACAAGAAACAAGTATTGTGAGGACAGAAGTGATCTTTGTTTTACTAATTACCATATACCAATTACCTAGAAGAGTGTTTAGTTATACACTAAAGATTAATAAACATTTCTTGATTTAATAAGTTAGAGGATGAATAAATCATTTTCTCATCTCTTTAGCAACAGCATTCTGGTAAAGAGGCTTGAGGGCTAGTATGGATCTACCTCAGGATATATGCAGGTTTGTGTTCTAACACTTTCAGAAGTATGAAATTAGAAATCCAGCTTCTAATCATCAACCATATTCAGTCTGCATTGGCTAACCAACTACTCGTGATTACAAAATATAAATTGTGTTTGAACATTCTTTCCATAGACTTACTTTGTAAAGACCTATGAAAAATTCTGCTATGAAATTACTTAAAAATACTGTTTATAGCCGGGCATCAGTGGCTCATGTCTCTAATCCTAGCTACTCAGGAGGTTGAGATCTGATGATCACAGTTCAAAGCCAGCCCAGGCAGGAAAAGTCCATGAGACTCTTATCTCCAATGAACCACCAGAAAACTGGAAGTGGTACTGTGGCTCAAATGGTAAAACCTTGAGCTGAAGAGCTGAGGGACAGCACCCAGGCTGAGTTCAAGCCCCACAACAGACAAAAATCAAAAACAAAAACAAAACAAAAACCCTGTTCATTTAATTTCTACGATGAATTTACTAATCTCTAGGAATTCAGGCTATGTGTAGTCACTTGTGCATACTTACATTAATTGATCATCAAAAGCAATTACTCCTAAAAGGATGCTGAAATTAATTTCTTCTAGTCAGTTTACAGTCATTTATTCTCTGTGTGTAACAGACTTCAAGAGAGGTAATATACATGTGTTATTTGGGGAAGACCGCTAAGGGCAGAGTCTCAACGGATTCCTTGAGGACCCAGGAGGGTGGGGAACCCATAGGTTTATTTCTTCCCCAGCACAAAGAGGATCAAAGAGCCATTGGCTGATTAATGGCAGAAACCGACCTTAAAAGTTCTGGAGAAGAAAAAACTTACATGCGTGTACATGACAGGCATGTAACTATTGACATATTATTTTAATTGATGCTGTCGCTGGACGGAGGAGAGGTTTAGTGAAGTTTAGGAACTCTTCACTTAGGGTTTTCTTGACTTTGATCGCAGAATAAGAATTTCTGGACAAGTCTAATGGTAAGAAAACCTGGTGGAGCTTTATTGAGTGAGTAAGTAAGCAAGCAAGCAGGCAAACAGAGAAGCAGAAGGGCAGGGGCACACTCTAGCAGAGTGTGGTTGTTCTCCCAGAGATAGAGAGACACAGAAAGATACACACACACACACACACACACACACACACACACACACACACACACACACACACACACACATAGACATCCAGAGAATGAGACACACACACACATATACAGACTCAGACACACACATACATACAGACACACAGATACATACCACACACATACAGACAGAGACAGAGGAAGAGAGAGAGAGAGACACACACACACACACACACACAGCTGCTTGGGCTGCTGGGTATTTATAGAATAAAGGCAGGGGTCTGGCTTCAAAGTTATGTAAAGATAGGTGCTTTGTCTTTGCTCTGACAACACCTGGTGTTATCTCCTGAGTTTCCAGGTAAAAATGTACCCTGCCATAAAGCAGATCCTTTTCCTTGAGAAAAGGAGACACCCTGCTATCTGCTTTTTGGGGCAGGAGGTGGCTTAAGTTTGGGGAAGCATGCAAGTGTTAATTGTTGGGGTGAGGAATGCCCCCTCAGGAGGGATGCATATTGTTGCTACTCATTAAAGCAAAGATGACACTTCTCTGTTTCTACATACCATATTCCTGAGATGCCTTCGCCAGGCCTCAGTTTCCCTAAGCTATCCTGCCTCAATATGACGATTTTAACCACTTTAGTATGGCCCCAATTAATCATCCATTTATCTGTCCACTTCTCCATTTTTCTTACCTTCTACTTATTTGGACATGTAACTTTATTTGGGGTATTTTGGGGGATATTGGGTTACATAATGAATCATTTTAAGGAAAAATTCATGTTTCTTACTGATATGGAGCCTACATTCAAAAACAATTCACATTATAACATAGAAGATAACAAAGAAGAGGAGATCCAGTTAAATCATAAAAGGTCATGCTCTTAAATTTACTAAGCACAGCAAATTCACATGGATACCCATAAATATGATTCAAATTATAAAATATTCAGAAGTATGTGTCCAGTTTTCTATCCCTAGCCCTTGTAGTTCAATTAGGAAAGCAGAAAACAGTTTGTGGCACAGCTATCTTATGATCTGGTTGATGTACGAGTGAGAATTTGTTGAAAAGGAAGCAGACCCTTGAGACAAACCTAAAAGCTTGTCTAAGGCAAAGCACACGGGTGACAAGGTCCATGGAAATGGTTCAAAAGTGAGTGCTATCCTGAATACTAAAAATGTTGGCCATTTATTGAACAGGCCTCAATATACCATGCCAAGGAAGTAATCATTGAAGAAATAATCATTTAGGCATTCTTAATTCAAACAAGGAATTTCAAAATAAAGGAAAAATAACACAGATGTTTCAAGGAATGAAATTCAAGGTGGTCACTGAGTTGCTCATGAACCAGACCCAGAAAAAATGAAATATCAAAGTTTTTTGCTTTTTTTGGGGGGGGGTCAGTCATGGGTCTTGAACTCTGGGCCTGGGCACTGTCCCTCAGCTCTTCAGCTCAAGGTTAGTACCCTACCACTTGAGCCACAGCGCCACTTCTGGTTTTCTGGTGGTTTATTGCAGATGAGAATCTCACGGACTTTCCTGCCCAGGCTGGTCCTGAATAGCTAGGATTACAGGTGTGAGCCACCAGCATGTGGCTCAAAAGATTTGTTAAATGGACAAAAAGAAGCAGAAATTAGACCGAATGCATGATTTCAGTGATATTAAAGACATCATCTATTTGCTGCCAACACTCCAATATGCCAATCAAGGAACTGTCACATCTTATCCTTTCCCTCAATGTCCTTAAATGGATAAAGATGTCTCTATCTCTTTTGTTCCTGGCTGGTGAAGAGACTGACTGAAGCAAAAGAGACAGGGGCATAAAGAGAAAGCCTGAATTTCATATTTGGCTTAAAGGCTCAAATATACTCCAGAAAATCTAAATTTAAAGCAAATGTAACCCACAGATGCTTTGAGGATTCTAGCCACAGCAAATTCTACATTAATTTCTTATTAAATTCCAGCTGAGGTCATCAAATCAATCTTCAATCATCCTTTGTGTTGTAATATTGCCACTCATGTTTCTATCCAATTTGGGGAGTAATTTTTCCTCTTGTCTTCCTCCTCTACCTTTTAACTGTTGTACACCAAAATGAAAAATAAAGAAAATGAATTCCACAAAAGTTGTTGTTGTTGTTTCCTTTTTCTTTTGGTCTGTGCCTACTAGTGACTCCCGATTAGAGTCTTCTGCAAATCTCTATATGAGAAATATGAGAGGCCGTAAAAACACCCCAGGGGAAATTGGTGTAGTGTAGTTCACATCTCAAGCTATCCCCAGGGAGCCAGCCTTCCTTCCACCTTTCAGAGTTTGTCTATACGTATTATTTATGTCACTCCTGTGACTTTTATTTGTGAAAGGGAAGCCCTTGAATGAAAAGATCTACTGTTAGAGGAAGCAGAAGAAGACCTTATCTTTGGAGCTCACTTTTTGTGATAAGAGATCTTCGATACAATGTTCTTAATGCTAAATGAATTGGCATTTTTCTTTTCTGACTTCTCATCAGTGAGAAAACTGAGACCTTGAGTTTAATTTATTCAGTCTTGCTCATGCCATCAATAATTATTGGAATTTGCATTTGAGATTCCCGTGCTTTCTGTTAGAAGAAGTAGGATTTACATTGTAAAAATTATAATCTAGGCTATTAAGTATAGCCTTTCAAGGTATCTTCAGAGGAGGACAAAAGGAAATCGGATTTCTAGGTTAGCTTTCTCTGCCTCAACTATAGGCAGAATGAGAAATCTGGGTGATTTTTGGTTAAATTTCCTTATTGTTGTTTCAAGGACATTAAGGGTGATTGCTTTGCTTACTGTCTTAAAGTGGAAATTTTATTAGGCTGCAGGAAAATATCTCCAGCTAAATTGATTGCTGTTCCTAATATATAGCAAGACACACATTAAGAAAACTAGCCACAGAAGCAGCTCCTTTGCCTACTCATTTAAACCCTCTCAAGTAAAATTTTACAAGCAAAACCACTACCATAGTGCCTGATATATATGAGCCACTTAACTGTGGCTTTCTCTTCCCAATAAATGGAGTTTGTAGTAGAACTGGAGGGAGGATAAATAATTCTTTCCTAATTGAATTAAGCTCATCATGTCAAAGTCTCTTGCACCAAGATAATTCAGTATTTCAAATATATACATAAATCTATATGAATTCAGTTTCTACTTAAATAAAGTTGACGAAGCTGGGATAGGAATCCAGATGTATAGGCGTTTCGGTTCTTTAATTAGATATTCAAGTTTTCTATCACATCTGTGTTTTCTTTGGCTTCATTTCTAAACAGGAAATCTCAGCTATGTATTTGTCACATACTCCTGATCTTCTCCAGTATTCTAGGATTAGAAAGAGAAGATATTTCCTGGTGAAAATAACAATTACTCACATTTTGGTCAACATTGGGAATTTCAGGGCCTAAGTTTTTAAATTGTTTGGTATAAAGGTTTCTGTGTAGGAACTCTATAATAATTAATACCCATTATTATGAATGTCATTAAATTTGGAGTAATTAATTCAAGTGTGCATGTTTGTGCTTGTGTGTGTGTGTGTGTGTGTGTATGAGATATTTGTGTTCAAAAATACATGTTGAAACAGGAAGGTATTAGCTCTAAGGAAGAACCTGAGGATGTTTATTTCATGTATTTATAGGAATTTTTAATCATTTGGAACTGAGTTTTGTGCTTGGAATGATATCGCATGTGATGATTATAATTCTTTATTAAACCACATAAACCAGTACTTAATACATTAATCTACAACCACACATGATTTGTAGAAGAGCACATGGCAATTTTTTGCATCAATGTTACATTAACTTATAGTCCTATAATTTCACTAAAAACAAACAAAACCAACTGAGCATGGTATGATCTCTGTGAGATTCCAGAAGCAAGACAGCCTTCCAATCTGCTCTGTACTTCCTCCTCACTCCTTTATGGTCTCAGATATTGACAGATGTGTCTGTCAGTGAATTTTTCTTTGTCTTTTAGGTTTTCCCTTGTCTTTTGCCGTGACAATATATGTGAAATGAGAGCATGTATTCCCTCTCTGAGAAATGAACCACCACTGATCAGTCTTGTGTTAAACAAAAACCATTGTCAAGGGTGCATTCATATAGGTTATCTCCATGTCAAATGTTCCCAATCCCTACTACTCTGAGTGTCTGGAGACACTCACAACCTTGGAATAATCATTATATTTACATTAAAACTATAATGATCAGAACAATATATTATATTTAATTTATCCTCAAGATATAATTTCCATTTCACCTGCTTCTTTGTAGAATGTCAATCAAGATGAAATAATTCCTTGATCAATGCCTCAGGAGACTGAAATTCAAGGATTATGGTTTGAAGATAATTTGATCAGAAAAGCCCATGAAACTCTTATCTCTAATTATCCACCAAAAATCCAGAAGTGGAACTATAGATTCGTTGGTAGAGTGTCGATGTACTTACCTTGAGTGAAAAAATTAAACACTATTTCCCAGACCCTGAGTTCAAGCCCCAACACACACACACACACACATACACACACACACACACACACACACACACACACTACACTAAATCAATGCATTAAAAACAATCCTCTCTTGCCTTGATTCTTAAAGTCATTTCTATATAGATATGTTTATTTTAAAATACACAAAGGCACATATATTTGTAAAAGTAAAATATGCAATTTAGAAACCTTTGACTTTAAGATTATATGGGTCAACTTCTGTCTTTTAACAATGAAGTAGGGTCCTGTTTTGTGTCATAGTGGCTAAGATAGTACCATAATTGTGACCTTCAATTTCCTGTGGGAATGCATGTATTTTCCTAACATAATTTTCTTCTGTGAAATGCCCATACTTATATAATTCAGATATGCATACTTTATTCATAAAGTATGTTGTATATTCATAATGCTTTTTTCATAGAAACATACCATAGTTCATATCACATGATTTGTCCTGGCTTCAAAACACAATAATATAGCATAAAGTACAAATAAATAGTTTCACTTAAAATGCCATTTTCAAAATTACTGTACTTACGTTCCACTGTGGAAGGAATTTAAGTCAAAGCTACAGTGGGTTGATGGTAAGGAATATCCCACTTGACAGGGAGAAGCTCTGAAGTCCAAATACTGCTTTTTGAGTCTTTTTCAGATAGCCCTGTTTCTGTGCAGTGACCAAATTGATTGTCCTGGACAAATTAGTCTAGTCAAGCATAAAATATATCCAGTATCAGAGTGGCTGAGGAGTCTGTTTTACAGCGAGTTACCAAGTTGAACAAGTTGAATAATAAATCATCTTTACTTTTTAAAATAATTAGAGTCTTACCCTTAGGTTCATATGAACAATAAAATACATATTATCTAAGGTATGAAATGGTACAAGTACATTCATTTAGTTATCCTATGCTATCATTTTATGATGTTTTAAAGTAATACTAATCAGTTGTGCATGTTGAATTTTTAAAAAGTTTTCTGTTTACCTGTAACAAATCAACTCAGAACTACTTTGCATGAGATACTTTTTGGTTGGGAGTGGAATTGTTGTATTCTTAACTTGCATATTTAGCTACATGGATTTTGATTTGTATTGACATGTGTTCTTCATTATTAACAACCATCTTGTCTGAAAGTAACCTTTATTTCAATGTACTATAAATAGAAAAACACTAATAAATTGATAATTTATTTAACTTACACCCTAGACAGAGAATGAGATATTTTACAGTGAAACATTTGTGGTGAAATGAAGTATTAATTCTTCCTTATTAGACTAATGGAAAGTGCTGGGAACTATGTCTAAAGATTGTGTGTTATCTAAAGTTAGATCCTTATATGTCATCCTGTGCCAGAATCAACTCCAAATGGATCAAAGACCTCGAGGTATAAGCAGAAACCTTGAAAATATTGCAAGAAGGAGTAGGAGAAACAACAGGGCTCCTTGGTACAGGTAGAAACTTTCTTAATTAACACGCAGAAATACAACAAATCAAAGAAAAGCTGGATAAATGGGACTGCATTAAACTGCAGAGCTTCTGCACTGCAAAGGATATAGCTATCAAGATATATCAAAGCCCCACAGACTGAGAGAAGATATTCACCAGTCATATAACCAACAAGGGCCTCATATCTAAATAAAATATACCTACAGCTCAAGAAATTGAATTTTGTAAAAACTAACCCCCAAACAACCACCCATTAAAAAGTGAGCTAAAGAACTTAAGAGAGACCTCTCTGAAGAGGAAATAAGAATGGCCAAGAGACACAAGAAGAATTGCTCAACATCTCTGGCTGTTAAAAAGAAATCTAAATCAAAACAACATTGAGAGTTCACCTTGAACCAGTTAGAATGGCCATAATCAAAATGTCTAACAACAACAGAGGCTGGTGGGGATGTGGCCAATGAGAAACACTATTACAGTGTTGCTGGGAGTGCAAACTTGTTTCACTGCTCTGGAAAACAGTGTGGAGGTTCCTCAAAAGACTCCACATAGAGCTCCCTATGACCCAGCAATCCCACTTCTGGGAATTTACCCAAATGACCACAAATGACATACTAAAACTACCCGTATGATGATGTTTATTGCAGCATTATTTACCATAGCTAAGATATGGAACCAACCCAGATGCCCCTCAGTAGATGAATGGACCAAGAATATGTGGTATATATACACAATGGAATTCTATACTTCCATTAGAAAGAATAACATTGCTCTATTCTCATGGAAATGGAAAGACTTGAAAAAATATATTAACTGAAGTAAGCCAGATCCCCCAAAAAGTAGGTTGCATGATTTTCCTCATTTCTAAAAACTAGAATATGTATTGCCATTCTTTTTTTTTTTTAAATCTGTCATGAGGCTTGAACTCTGGGCCTGGGGGCTGTCCCTCAGCTCTTCAGCTCAGGGCTAGCACTCTACCACTTGAGCCACAGCACCACTTCGAGTTTTCTAGTGGCTTATTTGAAATAAGAGTTTCACTGACTTTCCTGCCCTGGTGGGCTTTGAACTGTGATCCTCAGATCTCAGTCTCCTGAGTAGTTAGGATTACAGGGGTGAGCCCCCAGTGCCTAGCTGTAATGATATTCTTGACAGGGGATCTCAGTAACACAACTGCTTAGTTCATAGGACCATATAAAATGAAGTGTATCAACATGAACTCCAAATATGGAAACAAGAGGTGCTTATTAGACCATGCACGGATTTAGTTATTTTTATTGTTTTATTTTTGTCTTCATTTGTCTCAGTTTTTTGTACTTCATGTATTGCATATTAGATAATGCAATATGTGGAAGGGAAAGGGAATCACAGAAACAGCAGGATGAAAGATGAACTAAAGCAACAATGATGCTCATTAGATACTATGTTGGCAATGAACTTTACAACTTGGAAGAGGGGAATAGGGAGGGGTAAGTGGGAGATAATGAGGGATGGGGTAACAATGGTTAAAAACAAATGTACTTGTCACTCTACTTATGTAATTGTAACCCCCTTGCTCATCACCTTTTCAAGAATATTGTTTTTAAAAGATTGTGTGTTAGGTTTCCAGTTCTTTGGCCAAGTTCTTCTATTTCTTTCTTGTGTTTCACATCTCTCTTCTTATACCATTTTCATTTTGTCATTTTCAGAATGCCTTTATTAAATTAGAATTTTAGTCTTAGTCTATGCTGAAAAAAATGTTTCCTTTCAAGCTAAAAGTCAATCAACTATTTTCTTTCTGTTTTGCTCCTTCAATTAGTTGAACAATGTGGTTTATTCAGACAAAGTCTTCTTTCTGTAATTTAATTGCTCCCTTGTAGCTTTGAGTTTTGTTTTCTTGTGTGTGTGTGTGTGTGTGTGTGTGTGTGTGTGTGTGTGTGTGTGTGTGTGTGTTGTACTTTAGCCAAGCAGCTATTCTGAATAATTTCCAGACTGAAGGATGTATTCTTTTTTTTTGGGGGGGGGGAGAGTCCGGTCATGGGGCCTGAACTCTGGGCGTGGGCGCTGTCCCTCAGCTCTTCAGCTCAAGGCTAGCGCTCTACCACTTGAGCCACTGCACCACTTCCGGCTTTTTTTCTTTTTGCTTATGTGGTGCTGAGGAATTGAACCCAGGGCCTCAGGCATACAAGGCAAGTGCTCTAGCACTGATCCACCTTCCCAGCCCTGGAGGATGTATTCTATATTCAACAATAACAATTATTTATACAAGTTGGGCACCACTATCCCATCCTTATGTGGACCATCTTACAACATTTGAGTATCTAATTTAATTTTTTCTCTGAATTGTTAATTCTCTTCTCCCAACCCCACTACAATAGCATTTCAGAGGTGGTTTTTGTTTATCTGTTGAACCATATACCATCACTCCATGTTAAAATTGAGTATTCCATTTGCTTTTTTATAAGTCATGTTGATTCCAAATGAATAAGATGAGGCTGAAACTTAAAGCATGTGAATACCTTAATGAGAGTACTTTCAAACTGAGTTCCCAGCTACCTGGCTTTCTACCTCAAGTTCTCTTCCTATTATCACATCTCTGGTTATTTAAATCTCCCATAAAGTGGCTTTGGCTTAGATACCACCCAGTCTTGTATGGTGACTTGTCCTCCAACTTTAGCAAGTGTTAACTTGGAGGAAAGTTAACCTAGATTTCTGGTTCCCCCATTCCCAATGATCCCTTCATTTGAACTGCCTTCAGAATTCACACTCATTTTACTTTGCTTGGGCTGAGGACCTTTGCTTTATCTAATTCTGAGTAATAAAAAAATAAGTTAGCTGGGGTCACAGTGTCTATAAACTTAAATTAAATGTACTCAAGAATTCTATTCCTTTATGACAACTGTAATGACATAGTAGTATAGAGGACTACAGAGATTTCAGATCTGATATTTCACATCCTCATGTATCCACTTTCCCTCATGGGCTGCTAGTGTCCTGTCACTGGCTCCCTTATGATTCTTGTATACTTTGTTCTTTTTCCTTCCAAGTAAATTGATTTTGTTTTTGAGATGAATCAAAGGAGATATCTGAAAGGGATAGGTAACTTTGAAAACCTATATATTAACATGTCAGAATGGAGTTTTATGGTAAATTAAACATGGGGTTGAACTTGGTATCAACAGCTATTTAGGCACTATTGTGTACTCTTGGAAAACACATTCCAGCTGTTGTAGAACGCATTATGGCAGTCTAACCTGGCAAAGAACCCTAATCCTGATCATGTTTTCACTCCAGGCCATTGCCTAACATATGGATGGAAATTCCTGCAGACGGCCTTCAAAACCTCATTGCACACACAAGACTGGAGCACAGTTCTATGTCCCTCATTCACTGACTTGACATAGCAGAGTAAGTATTACGCAGTTAACACCTCATTTGGGTGTCTTGAAAATGTTTGCCTGTCACACAATACAGACACACAAAGTCATCATGTTTTCATTCCTTATTTGAACAATTACATTGTGTTGTCTTCACAATTACAATTGTTGTCATTTTTCAGTGCAAAAGCAGAGCCTGTATTTTGCATTTCTTAGAGTAATGTGATATCCATCACATACTGCATTTAAGAAACCAATTTGTGCACAATGAGACCGAAAACATTAACAGAGTTTTAGAAGTAAAAAGACTGAAAATTAGAATTTAAAAGCAACCCGATGAAAGGATCTGCAAGATCATTTTTGTCTGTTAGTTAAAAATAAAGGATTCATGAAGCAATTTTGTTCATGTCTAGTTCTTTGTCCTTTGGGTAGGAGACACAGGCTTGTGCGCATGTTCAGTAATCGATTACTGGTAGGATGAAAACTAGAATTGGCTGACAATCAAACACATGTGTTTACAAAGCATGATGACCCATCCTTTCATTGTGAAGTTAATGTTATATTCTTTCTCCTTGAGTTCAAATTTGGAAATCTAATTGATTGAATTTTAGATCAAGAAAGTCACCATACTTTATACTCAATGGGCAAGAAATACCTTTATGAACTGATAACGTACTGGAGATGATATTAAAATTAATACCTGAAGGTTTGTGCTCTTCCAGCAGAGGAGCAAAATGTTTTATAATAAAATACTTGAATTGTTACGCTATGTCAATTATCTAAACACACTGCCCTTAAACAAATAGGATAAAAAAAAATATGTGACCAAGGTAGAATATTCTGGTGACCAGGTAATATGATTTACTTGCTATGTGAAAAGCAATTAGTGACTGTTTCTGTAATGATTTCGTTATGATTTTTAGTGATGACCTAAAAACAGCCAGAAAAGACGTTTGTTTTATAGGAGTTTTCATTTGTTTGTATATACACACATATAAGTTAAAATATGTTAATAGGAATGTCCATATTTATGTATATTTATAAATTTCTGATTAGATAGATAATTATTCCTTATGAAACCTTTAGACATAGAAAAGGTCTTTTATTATAAGATATTGCTAGTTGCATTGCACTATGCTTTGCAAATACGAATTCAGCATCATTTAGTGTGCTCATCTTTTACATGACGTCCTGAGAAAGGCATTGGGTAGTATGAAAAGATGAGTAATACCTTGTAATTTCTTCTATTAAAGAATTTATCATATTGTTGCAAGTACTTTTTTGTCCTTAGCAGGCTGCCTAGAAGGAAAGGGATGGTATAAGGGGGAATCTGAGAATGTAATTGATTGTTCTTTGCATTCATGGAGCCTGGCAAGGAGTATGATAAATGATATACATTTTATTTTTATCTACACAAAATCCTGTTCCTGTTGTCAAGATTAGAAGAGACATATCTGAAGTCAGACAGAGCAATCATGGAAGTCTTTCTTGAATTATACAGACCCCTGTATTAAATGGTCCATGACAGGATAGACAAATAACTTGAAGGCATAATCCAACTTTACTTATCATGTTTTCCTAGTATTGAATAATAAGGAAAATGTATTTGTGAACAGCATTTTGTGTTAACACTATTCTTGCACATGATAAAACTGAGGTCATCAGTCTTTCGATTCAGATCAGGTGGGTCTCATTCACTTTACAGATGATTTCGAGTTCATGTAATTCCTGGCCGCACAGTAGAAGTGCTCATAGGCACCATGAACCACATGAACCCACACCCTTCATCATTCATCTGGGAGTGAAATGAAGAGAATCATATGGAAAATATAAGTTGGCATATAGTATAAATAAAAATACATCTATGTATTTCTCCTTGAAAATGACAAGAAACAAATAAGATTCATGACTGAATTATGTCTGTATAAACACTGCATTTATGCACAGTGCTTACGATAAAAGCATAAACAAGTATTTTTTTCTATAAATAGATTTGTCTATGTTGTTGCGGTACAGTTTTTGAAGTGCGGGCTTTTCATGGATAGAGAAAAGAAAATTTTAGTTTGAAAAGCATCTCATTGAACTATGAAATCTGGGAACAAGATGACTATTTTCATTTAACTTGCTCTTAGGAAAAACAAAAAATATATGATTTAAATATATTGGATCCTATAATGGTTACTTCTTGAGTCACTCAGCACAGCTAGAACAAAGTTCAAATGGTGCCAAAAAGTCACAAGAAAATTCTTTTCACTTATTTTTGTTGTTGTTGTTGTATTGTCTGTCTGTTTGGCCACAAGATAGCTAAAGAGAAGCAATAACTCATATGAACCCACATGTGAACCTCAAATCCATACCTCTAGCTCAATAGCTATGTACATATCTATAGATTTTGAGAATACCATGTATTCTGTACTGTGGGTCAGATATAGGAGAGAAGCTTTCACTTTGTCATGGCCCAATATACCAGCAAGAATTTTCGACAAAGTAGGTTCATGCTGAACAGGAAAATGTGTGTGTGTGTGTGCGCGCGAGTGTAAATTATATAAATATATATATATATATATATATATATATGTATATATATTCACATATATATTAGCTCCTACCAAAATATCAACAAAAATAATAAGGGCCTTCTATGACTAGGTAAAATGTAATTTATAGTTCTCTTTGGAAAGTTGAGACAGCACTAACAAGAACAAATTTTCAAGAGCAACAAAAAGACATAGAGTTAACCTAGTTTAATTTTTCTGATTGTTTTTAGGCCAATACTTTCTTTTAGCTTGATATTGGAGAAGATTATACTATTGGATAGCATTTTTCCAGGCAAATAATTGCAGAATGTTTACATGGATTCTCTCTCTCTCTCTTTTGACTGGAAGACACCAAAATTAATATCATCCTTACTTTGGAGATTCCAAATTGTGAATGGTGATGCATTATAGATAATTCAACAGAATTCTGAGAAATCTCTCTACATTTTGATGAGAGGATACCAAAAATAATGCCATCAATATTTCAGAGATTTCAAATTGTAAATGATGATTATTTATAGCCATTTAAACTGCATTATTTGCAGTTAATTCAAATGAATCCTAGAAAATGTTTGCATGACTCCCAAACTTTTCATGACCTAATATTGACTTACTCCACAGGAGTTCAGAAATGCATGTCACATTGGACAGTGTGATATTTTAAAAGAAAATACATTCCTACAGCAAGAAGAATGCCAAGAAAAATAACGGAATGCTACACAGCCCTGCTGTTCCACTTCTTAAAACGCTCTAAATATAAGGATGTTACAATTTTACTTTTATCACCAATTTTAATTTTATCACAGAACATTAACAAACATCTTGAGGTGCAACAGTTTCATGATGTTACGGGAACATTCCACACTGTTGTAAAGATTGTGAGAAAGATTCCTAATTCCTTCCTGCCATAGCTCCCTTTCCCTTAGTCATATGAAACATATGTCTTATGACACTGAGTTCACATATTCTGGTTACTGCCTGTTTGCTCTAGTGTATTCTGATCATCAGTACTTAGCATAATTTAAGGTATGTGTATATATATATATATATATATATATATATGCGTGTGTTGTGTGTATATATACATATATGTACTTATGTATATAGACATATCCTATTGTATGTATACCTGTATACATACATACATACATATATATATATATATATCTCCTTACATATATATGTATATAGTATACTGGTCATATTTTTTTATATTACTGCAATATATATGAAATGCATTTTAGATCCATTGCATTAATGAATAAGTGAAAAAATTATTAAAACCTTGTTGTAATTAAATTTTTATAGACCTATCTCTGGAGGATCCCATTTAAGCCATCTAGTTCAGCTTATCTCCCACAAAGAGATATTTTTTCTGTTATTCTCTTTAGTCAGCAAACTTAATGGAGGCCAAGAAATTAACCTCCAATGCTATGTTTCTTATGGGTTTTCCTTTGTAGTGGGCCAAACTCCTCTGTCTTTTAAATGTACTCACTAGGAGAGAAGGGTCAATCATGTCTCTTACCTCTTCCCATTAAATTTTGCATAATTCTGTGCCAAAATGAGTCCTTGTGTTTATGGACTGAACACTTCTACTTTTGCTTAAGTCTCATTCCTCTGATTTAGTTGTCTCTACTATTATTTATTGTTTCAAAACATTTTAAAGGCCTGGTCATAAAGTTTTTTTTTTTAGTCAATACAATCAATCACCAGGTCAGATAATCCAGTAAAACAATTATCTGGCTAACCCTCCTCTATTTTTGTAGTAAGTAAAGGAGGAAGCCAAGGCTACTGAGATGTATGAAATTGTTTATAATCTTAAGGCCAGTAGCAAAGAATAACTTTGAGAAGGGTAAATATATTTTAGGCACAAAACTGCAGGACATAACACAATCTCAAATTCGGCAAATTGTAGAATGTCAAATTTTCCTTTGTTTTGTAGTGACATATATTTCTAAGGCTGAAAATAATGCTTTGTAACACACACACACACACACACACACACACACACACACACACACACACACACACACCGAGTTTCTAGTGATTTGAATAGAGATCATTGTAGAGAATGAGAAAATATATTTAAGTCGGATTGCCTCAAAGTAAAATCTCTTTTCTTCTCAATCTAGCCTTTTTTTTTGTCAAGGTGATGTACAGAGCAGTTATAGTTACATAAGTCAGGTAATAAGTAAATTTCTTGTCAAACTTGTTACCTCTTTCCTCATTTTCTCCTACTTTCTCTCTCTCCAATCCCCCCACCCCCTCACCAAGCTGTACAGATCATTTTCAACATATTGTCTTGTGAATATCACTATTGCATTGGTTCAATCTAACCTTTTTGATGCACTTGTTTTGAACATAATTCCATTCCGAGGAATGAAGATTTTGCCTTTCCTTTCAGTGTACTTTAAAGGAATTGTTTCAACTTAAACTGTTCAAGAAATATCTAGGTCACATTCACAGCTATTAAGTGGCCTGGTGAAAACTTCCCCCTCTTTTGTTCCCAGATGACAGGGTCTGTGTAAGTATGTAGAAAGATAGATTGAGAGTCATGGCTTCTCAGACTTATTCACACATTTTCCTTAGTCCCGGGGGTGATTTTCCAGCTTTTCAGATTCACAAACTTAATTTCACTGGTTTACAATGTGAGAGGGCTCTAGCCGTGGTGAATCGATTAACGCTATACTAAACCACAAGAGACTGCTACAGAGAAGCTACAAGGCTAAGGCATTAATTTGTATTTCTAAAGTGTAGCAGAAGTAGACGCACTACTACTGACTGTTCATTAGGTACACCTGTCCACAGGAGATGAAAATCATAGGAGTCTATATTGTATTGTTCCTCAGACAAACACAACTTAACTGGGAGTGCATTTCTGGTGTGTGGAGATTCTAAATTCAGAGGCTCAACATTGTGGGTTCAGGCACAACTCACAATTTTCCATCAGACAGACAGTGTAGTCTTTTCTTCTTCTTTCTTCTTCTTCTTCTTCTTCTTCTTCTTCTTCTTCTTCTTCTTCTTCTTCTTCTTCTTCTTCTTCTTCTTCTTCTTCTTCTTCTTCTTCTCCTTCTCCTTCTCCTTCTCCTTCTCCTTCTCCTTCTCCTTCTCCTCCTTCTCCTTCTCCTCCTCCTCTTCCTCCTCCTCCTTCCTCCTCCTCCTCCTCCTCCTCCTCCTCCTCCTCCTCCTCCTCCTCCTCCTCCTCCTCCTCCTCCTCCTCCTCCTCCTCTTCTTCCTTCTCCTGCCTCCTACTATTTTTTCCTACTTAAATAGGAACTTAGGGAGAGAGAACATCAGTTTTCGCTGGCATACGGAGTGACCCACCTCATTTGATATCACTGTGATTTGACTTCTTAAATTTACCGATGCCCAGGTTCTTAGACAAAGCTAAGCACAATAATAGTAACTTTATATCCACTGTGCTATTTAATGAGGATCAGAGTTTGTTGCCATAATTCTTATCCCATAGCCTGGGTGAAAACATAGGTGCCTGGTGGAGAATTTATCATAAACTTTTTCTGACTTAATCATACTCCCTTACTGTACCTCTGAACAACAAGGATTATTTTGCAATTACTATTAGTTATTTCCATGCTGCTGTGACCAAAATACCAGACAGAAGTACTTAAAGGACGTTAGGATTTGGTCCATTATACAAGGTAAGGCATGGTAGAGAGGATGTGCCAGAGAAAAGCATTCTGATACCCAGGAATCCACAGAAAGGGAATAAAAGAAGGGGTCAGAACAAGAAATACCCCAAGCAACGGCACTAGTGGCTAACTTCTATCAACATGATTGTGCCTCAATTTTTTCAGCATTTCCTCATCATGCCACCACACTAGGAATCCAGCAAAGGATTAATCCATTCATGAGGTTAGGTTTCTCTTGACCTGATTGTCTCCGGAAATGCCATAAGTGATACAACTAGAGGTGTATTTTTCAGTGGGCATTGCCTATGGAAGTAAGGGTGTCAAGCTAGATCACAAGTAAATAAAGAAAACTGCTGAACCAGAGAGCTCATGTGTGTGCATGTGCATGCATGCACGCACGTACATGCACACACATGTGTGTTCACACACACACACACAAACACACTATCATACCTGTCATTTAAAATGTTTCTCATTAATCGTTATTTTGTACTAATCCTTTCTTCATCTGATTACCTTTTCACAGAACATGCAAAGAACCCCTAGTATCCTAAGAAAATTCAGTGTCTCAACTGGGGTTGATTCAGTGAGATGTGATCTGCCGACAAAAGGAAGAGGGAAGGGAGGGATGCTTCCATCTCCTGGGCAAAGATGTAAATGAGCAGTATGGAATCAAAGGGGGAAATGAACGAGTGAATTCGTACCCTGCCAGGTTGAATAGGAATGAGCGAGTCCATCTGTCGGAGATGGAAGACATCGGTGACCTCTGGTAGAGGAGGAGAGGAATCCTTTAAAGATGAGAAATGAAAATGTCACCAAATTTTTGAGAAAATACTACTTCCCAGGAGCAGATTAATGAAGCAGAAGCAAAGCACCAGCTGTCGGCGGCTGAATTATTAAAGGTGGAAAAGTAGAAGCTGTGGACAGGTGCAGGCTTGTCCAAGAATTGAAGAATCTTAAACGCAATCTCCAAGTGAATCACAAGTAGCTTCATTTAACTTTTATCAGAACATTTTAATGGTTCATTGGCTTGAGATTTTTAGCATTTTTAAGAGTTCATTTTTTTTCTCCTCAAGTATCTGTGGCTAATCTCTTCCACAGAGGAATCGTCACAAATGTGTGTCAAGACTTGCAGATGGGCAAAATGTGGCAAAAGAAAGCAGACTGATGTTACCCCAGGGTAGACATTTTATATCTGCTTCCAGTTAAACATCATGGATGTTAACCGATTCTTTGAAAAATTCCCCTAGCTGGTGAGACAGAAGAGTGGATTAAAATTTTACCTCGGGTCAATAGGACTGGTCCTGTGAAATATCTCATGTGTGACCTTGGACGAGTTTATCGGAACATTTTAACGCAGAATTTTCATTCGGAAATAAGTCTTGATTAAAGGATCTTATATGAGAGTTAAAATAAATTATAGAGCAGTAATTTTCCTTTCCCTTATTCCCCATAATATCTCTGCTCTGCTCTGATTTTGCTTCTTAGAATAACCCTCAGAAGAGAAGTTTGACCTTCCTCTATTACATTCTTAAAGAAAAATTTAATCAGATCTGTGGTTAACAAAAAAAATTGACAAAATCATGGATGACAGTTGGCAGCCTTAAATATAAAATATGACAATTTATACATTTGTGAACATAAAATAGGATGTATTTATTGTTCCTTGAAAATAGCCAATATAATGCTTATCATATCATTAATATTCCTGAATGCAGGAATTTGGAAAATATTCCTATAACAGACAGAAATGAGTAACCTTAATTGAAAGTTCTAAAACTATTTAACATACAAACATACTTATTTCTGTCTTTGAACAATTTATAAACATTTTCAATATATAGACAGAAATGGATATGTATGCTTTCTGTATGTAATTTTGCATATTAAATGTTTGTAATATATTAGTCAATTTAATTTCACCTACTGTGTCTTTATTTGATTCCTATGATCAGCATTGTACACACAGTGGAATATATATTTTCCCTTTCATATATGCATATTTTGTATCATTTCATTTATTTATTTGTTTATTATTTATTTGTTGCCTGTCCTAGGACTTGAACTCAGAGCCTGTGTTCTGTCCCTGAGCTTTTTGCTGAAGGCTAGTTCTCTACTTCCTTGACTCACAGCTCTACATCCAACATTTTGGTGGTTAATTGGACATAACAGCCTCACAGACTTTCCTGCCCAAGCTGGCTTTGAACTGAGTCACCAGATCTCATCCTCCTGAGTAGCTAGAATTATAGGCATGAGCCACTGGGGTTCATTATATTTGGGCTACTCAGAGATATGGAAAAAGGTGAGATTCAGAAAGATAAATTTAGATCCTTCTAGAGAGATGGGACCCATTTTCACTTTTAATTCTGCTTATAATTAAAGAATCTGAGCAGATTTCTATGATACACTCATATACCTCAGACCCAGAACTATGAGTCAATCTAAACTGTTTTTTTTAATATAAGTGATAGAAATAGAAAATAGACCAGGACAATCCCAAATGAGAACAGACATCCAGCTCTGGTTAACATATCCTTTTCTGAGATATTACTCCTAAGAAGCCTTCTCTATAAAGTATCCCCAGAATCTCACCACTTGCTTTCCCCAGTTCACAAAAAGACCAGGCTGAACTGGAGTAGACAAAAAGTAGATTTAAAAAAAATAATAAAACAAACAAAAACATATGATCACTGCTTTGGGATGAATAAAGGTAGACAAAAAGGACCTTTAGAACATAGAGTGATTTTCCCCACTAAATAGAGAACCATTCACATTACACAGAGCACACTATTCAATTGTTACAATACTAATATTTATGCTTTTAAAAAAAGGTTGGCTCCATTTCTGCATAGCTTGTGTATCTGCAGACGCTCCACTTAAAACATTCTATATCAACAGGCAAAACTCTAGGGCTCCTTGGTGCAGGTCAAAATATTCTTTTTTTATTGTAAAAATACTGTACAGAGGGGTTATAGTTACATGACCAAGGTAATGAGTACATTTCTTATCAAGCATTGTTGCCTCCTCTGTTTTTCCCTTTCCATCCCTGACCTCCCACTTCCACAACTACTCTCCAGCCCCTCCCCCCACCACAGTTGTAAAGTTCCTTTTCAACATAGTGTCTTGTACATATCATTGATACAATGGGTCAACCTGTATCCTTATTTAAGCATTTTGTTTTTTCCCTTGCTCTCCCCAAATTAGAGAAGTGTATATACAAATGCAGGACACTGGAATCAAATACAGTGAAAACAGGGGTTATTAATAGAGACCCAGAAACACAACAAATCAAAGAAAGGTTGGACAAATGGGATGGCATGAAATTGCAGAGCTTCTGCATGGCAAAGGACATAGCTAGCAAGATCAATAGAAAGCTCACAGATTGGGAGAAGATCTTCACTAGCCATACAACAGACAAGGGTCTCATATCTAAAATATATTTGGAACTCAAACAATTAAATAACCCAACAACAAATCTTCAAAGAAACAACTGCCGGATAAATAAATTGGCTAACGACTTAAACAGAAACTTCTCTTAAGAGGAAATAAGAATGGCTAATAGACACATGAAGAAATGTTCAACTTCTCTAGCAATAAAAGAAATGCAAATCAAAACAACATTGAGATTCTACCTCACCCCAGTTAGAATGGCTAGAATCAAGAACTCAAATAACAACAAATGCTGAAGGGGATGTGGCCCTACTGCATTGTTGGTGGGAGTGTAAACTCGTCCAACCACTGTGGAAAGCAGTATGGAGGTTTCTCAAAAGACTCCACATAGAGCTCCCCTATGACCCAGCAATCTCTCTTTTGAGTATTTACTCAAATGATCACAAACAAGGCCATACTAAGGCTACCAGCACAACTATGTTTATTGCAGCATTATTTACCATAGCTAAAATATGGAACCAACCCAGATGCCCCTCAGTAGATGAATGAATCAAGAAAATGTGATATATATATATGTATATATACATATATATTCAAATTCTATGCCTCCATCAGAAAGAATGACATCGCTCCATTTGTTAGGAAATGGAAAGCCTTGGAAAAAATTATACTAAGAGAAGTAAGCCAGAACCAAAGAAACATAGTTCCCATGGTTTCCCTTATTTGCAATAACTAGTATAAGTCTAGGATAATCTTAACAAACAAGTAGAAAAGGTCAAAAGCTACTTACATAGACTATATAAGATGGTGCTAAGTGAAATGAACCTTAAAATAGAGACACAAGAGATTTTATCTTTGTTGCTATTGTTTTTAAAGTATTTATTATGTACTACGTGATTTCTTTTGTTTCTTTCATATGTTCTTTCCCCATGGTATAACCCTTGTTTTCACTGTATTTCATTCTGGTACCTTGCATCTTGTATATACATTTTTCTAATTTCGGGAGGGGAAGGGAAACAAAATGCTGAAACAAGGATACAGGCTGACTCATTGTAACAACAAGACATACAAAACACTATGTCAAAAATGCTGTTTATAACTTCTGGGTGGGGAGAGGGAGGAGTTAGGAGGTGGAGAGGAAAAGGATGGGTGGGGAAAACAAAAAAGGAGGTCAGAATGCTCAAGAGGAAATGTACTTATTTCCTTACTCATGTCGGTACAGGATCTTTGCCATAAAAATATAATAAAAAAGGTGAAAAAAGCCCTTTAATATCTACAGGAGAGTGGATGACAGAGTGCAGACCTGGCACACAATATCGTATTTATTGTACAGAAAGAGCTTAAGGGAAGTGAATAAATAAACACAAATAAATTAGGTAGACTATAATTATTGCTAGTTATATTACTCCTTGAGCTGAGGCTTCACAAGGTATTTTTTTTCACATAATAACTCCAGTTTGTCCCATTTTCCTTTACAACTTGGATTTCTAAGGACATTCATAAAGCTGTATCCGAGAGAGGTAAGTCCCTTCCCTGCTCACCAGTTTTCACAGGGCTCTCTCAAGGTGAAGTGGAGTTGCATTTACCAACTCTGATCCAGTTGTGCTGCTTCTCCTCATTGCGTTGCCTCAGGACAAAAGCTTTGTGGCATCTTCTTTGATTCTCTAGATGGGTTAGGGGTAGCCCATGGAAAATGTGATCAGAGAAGGGAGAAGACTCAACGTCCCAATATTTATAGCCCACAGACACGTCCTTGAAGAGCCACGGTGGACCATCATGTCCTTTAACAAATGTTGAGGTCGCTTGTTTCCACTCAGGTCATTTCTCCATTGTCATTTCCCCTTCTATCACCTTGTTGTTGAAGTTACGGTATTCATTTATATTGAATTGGATTTTCATTAGTCATGTGGTTTGAACTCAGGACTTCCTGCTTGCAAAACTTGCTTCATCACTTGAACCATACCTCCAGGTTTTTTTTTTTTATTCGTCACTTGATATTTTTACGATAGGATGTTATTCCTGCTCAGGCATAGGGCTGGATTGTGATGATGCTGTCTTTGCCTTCCTGTGTCTCCATACTCAGCTGCTTTCTGTTGAGATGGAATCTCCAAATTTTTCTGCCTCAGCTGTTCTGAAGCAACGATCCTCTAAATCACAGAAGCTAGGATGAAAGGTGGGAGCCACCATGCCCAGGTATTGATTGAACAGAGGCCTCACATATAATCTAAAGATAAACCTCTAGAACCCAGCTATGCACATTAATACTTGGCCTATTTTGTTTATTTTTGTCAGTTGTGAGGCTTGAACTCTAGTCTTGGGCGCTGTCCCTGACCTCTTCAGTTCAAGGCTAGCGCTCTACCCCTTGGGCCACAGCATCACTTCTGGTTTTCTGGTGGTTTATTGGAGATTAGAGTCTCAAGGACTTTCCTGCCTAGGCTGGCTTTGAACAGCAATCTTCAGATCTCAGCCTCCTGAGTAGCTAGGATTACAGGCATGAGCCACCGGTGCTCGGCTACTTGGCCTATTTTTAACTCTTTGTTACTGCTAACCCTGGGGTATTTTGCCATCTTTTTCCGTTTTCCTATAGAGTGCTCACATCTTGATTTAACAGTGAAGCTATCAAAGTTTATGCAAATTATTAAGCTCGTATATGTTCTGTCTCCCTCTTCCTGGCAAGTACATAATTACCCTGGGGATTACAAACATGCAAATATTTGCAAAAATCAATGCTCATCTATATGTTATTTCTGAGTTACATTTTTCATCATTTAGAGCATGAAAATAAATGATCTGAACTGCATCCAACATGCAATCCTCATAAACTTTGTTCGCAAAACAAGCTCTCAGTCAGCTGTATTTCAGTGTTTCAGATGAGCAGAATAATTGATAAGAAGACATTTTGAGATTGAGAGTCCTAGTAAAGGTGTATGTGTACAATAAGCTGGCTGAAGTAGCTTTTACCAATATTCTCACCTTCTTAGGATAGAAGAAAAGGGAGGTTGAGGAGGACTGCAAGAATTCAGACCTATCCTGCACAGGAAAAAAAAAGTGAGCTCCTAGCTGAAAAACAAAACCTAAGGGAACGGAACTGTAATTCGGTGGTGCAGTGCTTGCTTAGCAAACAAAAAGTCCTGAGCTCAAGCCTCAGCACCACACCACTCTAAGCAAGAAGAAAAAAGAAAAGTAAAATATGCTTAAGTGCAGTTAAACATACCAATAATCAATCATCCAGACGCTCTTTATTGGCAGCACTGGGGTTTCAACTCAGGGCCATGCTCTTGCAAGACAGGCAGCTCCTACTGCAAGCATGCCCTCAGCCCTTTCTGCTTTAATAAAAAATTCCCTACAAATTCCCCAAATGTTAAAGCATGACCACATATTACAATAAAGAATCAAATACAAGCACCCAAAAGAGCTTAATGAAAAAGAGTGAGATTTAATGAAAGATTATGACTTTATTTTAGAGGAATAAAATATAGTAATGTATGCCTAAGTTTCTTACACATAAATATATATATGAATTCTAGAGGAATGAATATGTGCATTCATATGGGTGTGTACGTGCATATGGATATGTATAGGTATTTATGTGTGGTATGTATAGGTACACATACACACATATATGCATATAATTATATGAATATTTAATTCCAGAAGAAAGTAGGTACAGATATATTCATACATGTATAAATGTGTATTGGTGGGTATGTGTGCATTTATATATATATATGCATGTGTATATGTATTATGCTACATATAATTATATACTCTTTCTTATAGTGCATATATTGTAAAGTATAAATACTATATACTATATAATTTATATTTTATTTATCCTACATAGCATAGCTTAATATATATTATGACATAAACCATGTATTATAGTGTGTACATACTGTATAAAAATATTACATATAGCATACTGTATATTTATTTATATGTAGTATATTTTATATATTATATAAATATACATAAATAGCACATAAATATATGTATAGAAATATGTATTTTATATAGCATATATTATATATTTCTATACATAGTATACTATGATATGGTCAAATGAGCACACACACATACACACACACGCACACACACACATTATCTTGGCTGTGCAATTTTAGAGAATGAATGGAACACTTCCAGAATTGCTACATATTTTTTATAACAATGCCTAAAATAGCCATGGAATCTTAGATGAAAAGACAATGAGAAGTATTGCCTTTCTTCCTTCTAAATTATAGCTAATTATTGCACTGATCTTGCTATTATCCTTTAGAACTGAACTTTTTATATACTAAAAAAATAGCTCCATATAAAATTTCAAAGTCATGGCTATACTAATGTAACAGTGTAGGGGATTTCAGAACAAAATCACCTTAATTCCTTGGGATTTAACTCCCAGTCTTTTTGTCTCTGTGACATATTTTCGGTTCAATACTGTCAGGGAAATCATAGATTGCCCTGATATTAATGTTTGACTAGGAATAAAACAAAATACTTTCAAAATATTTTAGAAGTGTGAATATATCATCTTTGACAAAATTCCAAAATGTATCTCAGTACAATTTGCATCAACGGAGAGTAAAATACAAAATAAAAATGCTTAGGGTTGATTTCTATATCTAATATGGCAAATGCTGGTTTCTCTACTCTCCCTTGACCAGTTTTCCCAACTTTCCCTTGCTTCAGAAAGACCCAAAACATGCTAGAATATCAATTTCATTACGTTCATCAAGCACATGTACTCATGTCAAAAAATACCACTCCTCACAGTTAGGGGCCCATCTCCTTGACAGTCTCTTATTTTCTTCGTCTCAATAGCTATTAAGACTATATTAATATACTTACCCATGCTGACATTTTTGTAATATAAAGACGCATATCCAGCCATCTTAGTGTATTCTGTGTAGAAAATGCTTTAAAGCCGAGCGTCACTAGTTCACACCTGTAATCCTAACTCAGGAGGCTGAGATCTGAGGATCACCATTCAATGCCAGCCCATGCAAGAAAGACCACGAGACTCTTTATCTCCAATTAATCACCAGGAAGCCACAAGTGGTACTGTGGCTCAAGTGGTAGAGCTCTGGCCTTGAACAAAATATTTTCAGGGACAGTACCCAGGCCCAGAGTTTAAGCACCATGACCGATAAAAAGAAAGAAAAAGAAAGACAAAAAATGCCTTAATACTTTTCATCCAAAGAAGTCAAATTCCGTGGATCTAGCTTACCTTCGTGTGTCAGCTCTTTTGCATTTCGTACTTGGAAGATTTCCAGCATTCTGAAGTGCTAGCTTCCTCAGCTACTAACCCTCTTGTGCCTAAAATGGCCTTTCTTGTCCAATTATCAAACTTTCCCTGTTAACTATCAAAGTTTAGCTGTTGTCAAAACTCAGATTTAATCTTCTCTCTGAAGCCATTTCTGAGTATCACACTTCAAAGTTTTTGTTCCTTCCTTCCATATGTTTTTTTCTGTTCTTACATGTTAACATTTCCCAGATTTTTGATGATTTCTATTTGAAAGTAACAAATAGCAAGCTTCAGGTTTCAGCATGGAGGATGTTGATCTTGTGTTCCTCTTCTCATAGAAATAGTTCCTTGGAAACTCCATGAGTAGAATAAATCTAGAATGCTGGTGCACACATCGGCTCTTTTATGACAAGACAAGTTTTATAGAACTGGGTGGTCAGGCAGATCTTAGGCTTACAATGAGTATATGAGATTGGTAGAAAAGTAAGGTATTCCTGAGTGTCCTTCCAACACATTAGTTCACATTGAGTTCCTTTAAGTTGTTCACACATTAAAAGATGCATGAGTAGTTCTATATAGTGTCTAGTTTTGGGGCCATAGAAACAAAACACTACTGATGAAGCTAAAACAAAGGCAAGCATAGTTGGATAGGAAATAGTTCCATTTTGTACAGGGAAAGGCTTACCTTAGGGCACGTTCAATGATGATAAATGACCCATCAAATAATGGAAATTGGAAGTAAGTCAGAAAGTCAGCTTCTGTTGTTGAGGATTCCTGATTCTGACAAATATATGAATTAATTAATAGAAAAAAATCACAGTTTTGTATGTCTTCAGTTTTAAACATTTTTCTGAAGGCTATCCATACAATTCCTTCTTCCAATGTATTGCAGAGAATGGCTTCCTAAACTTATCTGGTTTTGGAAATTCTGGAGAATATTGGAGACAAAGGAATTTTCAATGAGTATTGGAGCTAATTTAGCTGGAAAATAGCAGTACTAATCCCCAAGGCCAATGAATCATATTTTTAGAGATATTATACACATGTTGACAAGGAAGAACCAGCCCAAACCATTTCAAGAATTAAGAAGCAAAAAGGTTCTTAGTTGAAATTAAGGCAAAACACATAAATATCAAAGAGTAAAGTTTAATCAGTAGGGTGTCAAAGGAATTCCATTTTACTCCTTGGAGTTTCTGTAAGTTCAGGCCTGAAAAAAAGAGAGAAAAGATAAGTAAAATGGATCAAAAATTTTGAGACATTATATATAAGAAATATTACCCAGAAATATCAGTGCAAATGTCCTAGATCTCAATAATAAAAATATCTGCTAAACAAGTTCTTTAATTAAATGGATACTTCCAATATTTAGTCTCCAATCATTGCGTCTTCCTATACTGAAAGTACCTGCGTGATTTAGATTGCCAAAGACTCAAGGAAGTTTTATTTCTGTGTCCTCACTTTTTTAAAATAACGATCACATTTGTAGCAAAGTTTCTTGAGTGTTCTAGCATTCTGGTTGAGGTTTGAATCCATGGGAATTCAAATTGAGCTAAGCTTATTTCATATTTATTATATTGTATGACATAGTTAACAATCGTACTTTACCACATCTTCTCATTATTTAAATTACAGACAAAACATAGAAGCCAGTATATTAAAAGAAGCCTATTTTTCTGTCTTTTTGATTACTATGCTCATTTTCTTGAGGGGAGGACATTGCTCTTGAGTGTAGTGTATAATACTTTAGGCCTTTGTTGCATTTGATTTTCCTGGATCTGGAAGTTCATAATTTTCCAAGTTTATGAAACTACCTTGGGATTGACTACATGGGGAGTTCTGGAATTAGATGGTATGAACTAGCCACTATGGCCCTATATTTAATAAAGAAAAATTAAGTGACTCTGATACTCATGGCTCATGGATTTCACTTAGATAATTGCTGTTGTTAGGCATAAAGTTTTTAGTCATTGTAAAAGTAAGATGCATTAAGTATGTATTCTCTTCTCAAAGAACACTGAAGGAAGAAAAGAGAAAGCCAGGGAAGAAAACACATAGAAGGAATTTTTGTTGGTGGTGGTGGTTGTTGCTCTTGAACTCAAGGCCTGGGTGCTGTCCCAGAGCTTTTCTGCTCAAGAGTAAGACTCTATCACTTGGAGCTATAACCCCATTTCTGATATTCTTGTGGTTAATTGGAGGTAAGAGTCTCACAGATTTTTCTGCCAGGGCTGGCTTGAACTGTGATCCTCTGATGTCAGCCTCTTGAATAGCTAGGATTATAGGCATGAGTCTCGAGCACCCAGCCATATATGGAATTGGGAGATAAAACTGCAATAGGAGAAGGGAAAAGCTACATAAAATGTTGAATATCTTTAATCTTGCAAGCACTTTCCAGAACAGCATACATATATATTTTCAAACAACAGTTTTAAAAATTCTCTATATTCCTGGTGAGGAAACTATGTTTAGGCTAAATTAACTAGTGAGAGTTCTCATAACTACTTAGCTGCAGGAAATGAATCTGATCACATGTAGGTCTGTAAAAAATAGTCTTACTGTGACAGCACAACAAATGAAAAAAAATATGTGCATATAATTTTAATGCAAATGACACTAACATACTAACTCTAAGTATATTTCTGGATCTAAAACAATTGTTTATTCCTTTGCCAAACAGGATTTAGCCAGCATCTATCTAATAATCTTTCACTCTTCATGTTGTTTTATAGTTTGCTGTGCAATATTTGTAGAGGTGTTAAAAAGAATGAGCCCTCAGACCTTAGAGTCTGGCCAATCTTGGAGATAAATATGGAATAATCAGTACATCTTTATCTTCATGAAAATATGCTAAATAACTCAATAACTGAACAAAGTTAATGACACAACTTCTTCATTGCCAGCCCCATTTTTTTTCTTGACAAGACCTCTTCAAAGGAATGATAAGCATATAAATGATATACAACCATCATCCATGAACAGGCAAATGTGTTTTTTTCTTAAATCACGGAATGTAACATGGAATGGGAAGAAAATCAGCAATCCTACTTCTCTTTGGAAGTGAGGTTACCTAAAATATGCCATCAAGGAGAATTCAGATCTGATGAAAGAAATAGGAATGAAAAACCATCACTGATCTCAATTAATCATGATGGATTCTGTGGCCCTGTGTTGAAAGTATGGAAGCTTATCAAGCAACAGAGAAAGGGCAATCACTAGGTCTTGACAGTCCATCAATTCGACAGGGCAAGCTTGTCACATTCGGCCAGTGTGGAAAGAGAAAGAGGCATTTAGACCTACCAGGAAAAAAGGTAATGCCAGGCTTCACAGGCCAAAGAAACAGGCCCCAGATGGAATCCTGTGGACTTCTGCCATCTCCTTGGCTGGGCTGAATCGCTGCCATTTGCTTTCATCTGTCAGTGCAAAAGGCAAAATCTCTTCCCTCCTACCCTCCTCCTTATACCTCCTCCACCACTCCAGCACTTTCAGACTATATTTGATGTCAATGTCGTATTATTTATTTGAGATGAACTTTGGAACGCCTCTTTCCCCTCAAGCAGCCCACTGCTTGCTGTATGAGTACTTTCTTGTCTGCCTGGAACAGGTGTTATTGTTTAAAAATATGAAACAAAACTCCTTAAGCTACTATAAAAAGCAGAGATTTGGGAAGCTTTACATAATTTTCAGAGCAAATGACATTAAGAAATTTGCTCTTGCACCTGCCTACTCTTCAGATTTGCATAAATGTTCAACGCTGTGTAAATGTAGCATGGCATGTGTTTCTATTGGATGCAGAAACACAGGCTCTGTCCATCAGTAAGATGGCAGAGATACGGGAAGGGGGAGGGGCTTCCAAATTTCACACTAAAAGAAATTATTTTTGCATGCACAAAATAATAAATATTGACAAGAGAATGCAATGTACATATTTTTCTCTTTATAAGACTCAAGTGCCTACTTCAATATGCTCTTCTGTCAACATCAGGTACTCTCTCGTGGCAGAATTTCTTTAACATCATTATGGAAAACAGCTTAGTACGTAATCTATAATGTGAGCTAAGGTTTTCAAAGTTTAGTATTAGCATCAGTGATAATCTAGACAAAGAGACTGCCAAAGATTTGGAATTTTCGGGTGACTTAATAGCTCAAAAGAAAAGAGAAATAAGGAGAAGAAAATAGTAGATTGAGAAATAAGATTGCTGGCCTACTGCTCCATGTACACATATTACTATGCATCTAGCTTCCTTCATATATGTTGTAGACAGTAAAGACATACCTTGTCTTTTTCCCCAGTAAATGCTATCATTTGTACTTTAGCATAGTTTGGCATTCTGTATCTTTCCCTATTTCTATATTCTATTTTCATAATCTTACAGTTACTAAAATGAGTATAAGGTATATCATAGTATTTAAATTACAATTATTATGACATCCAATTCCATTATGAACAAATATATCTTTTATGCTTCAGTTTAGGCATTTATCCTGAAAATAAATAAATATGAAAATGTAGTTATCATTTTTTGTCAGTTTTGGTGCTTCAATTCAGGCACTAACCCTGAGCTCTTTTGCTCAAGATTAGTGCTCTAACTCTTTAAGCCACAGCACCATTTCTGGTGGTTAATTGGAGATAAGTCTGATAGACTTTCCTGTCCCAGGTTAATTTTGAGTCATGATCCTCAAATCTCAGCTTCCTCAGTAGCTAAGATAATGAGTGGAGGCAACCCACACCTGGCCATAGCTATCATTTTTATATCTTTCATTTCTTTCCAATCTCCCATAAGAACATGTTAAGTCCATACCTAGCTCTATTGACTCCATATCTAAATTCTTTCCCTGTTAATCCTTCACTAGCTTTTGTTCAAACTCTGCAGCCATTTTGGGATTGTGATTTCTGTGGGTGGACAAAGAAATCTGACTTGTACAATTTAGTGTTTACCAATATTTTTAGCCTTTGCTCAGCTCACCAGATTCTCTCAGTACTATCCCTCTAGTCATAAATCCAACATGTCTTCAGTTACTGCCAAAATTTTCCAGAGGCAAAATGTTGTCTCTCAGAATCATAGGTAAAACTTTCATTTCAAGGTAGACCCTCAAACACATAATATTTATAGAGGCACTTTCTTGTCTGCCTTACAAATTCCTTTTCATTCATCACAATCATAGTCAAGTGCCATTATTCTTATGAAGTTGTCAGTGTGCCTTCTAATGGTTCACTCTTTGTGCCATCTTAAACATAACTGTTTAGTCATCATTTGCCCTGTATTTCAGGAATTGTGATGGCTCACAGTAATCTCTAAATTTAATAAATGTAGAAGTTTTTGGGTTTTTTTCACATTGATCATTGCCTGTCTTATGACTTAGTATAATAATCACAGGGAAAAGAAGAGGTAAGTTGATACATTTGAGTGCCTGTGCTATCAAATGAAAATAAGTATGGTAACTAAGTGACAATCTGCGATCTATATGCACATAGAAGGTGTTCCCTAAGCAATATTTATACAGGGAATAGATAAAATGCTGCACGTAATGGTATAGGCCTATTTCACAGTGGTGACACTCTAGCAATGAGTCATTATTATCTTTTTGGAAATGCATTTTTAATTAAGTGATCTCTCAGAATATTTCAATTTTATGCTCAAATTAAGTTATCTATATAAGAGTTTTCATCACTTCGTTTTGGATGTTCTGCATGAAATAGAACCTTGCTCCATTTTGCTTTATGCTGTAACCTTTGTTAGAATAGAGGATGATTCATAAGTGGCTATAGATATTCCTCAGTCCATGTATGATAATGGCAGTTCATTCACTTCCCCTTTAAATCCCTCTCTTTCCTCCTAGGGCAATCTAGCGCCCTTCAATTATGTGGTTTAGCATGAGCTAATGACAGCAGCTTTATACCTGTGAGAGTACACAGTGTTTTGTTCTTCTTATGTCAAGAATGATTTCACATGAATTCACATTATGCATATTTGCAAATTCAGAAAAGAAACACAAAAGGAATAAGGAAATGGGCTGTTTATGAACTCTCTCTCTTTCAGAGGCAGATAGGTCAAGGTTGGTGACCAAATCCTTAAATATCATATAAATTGGTAAAACCCAAGAAAAAAGATAAAGACTTTCTAACCTCTTCTTATTACATGCTGACTTCTGTGATAGGTCTTAACACAACCCCTTTCATTGTACCTGTCTTTAGTGAAGAAGGCACAAAAACTCTTCTTTAGTTACCACTGAAAATCTTAGGAAGTTTCCTGTGATTATTTGAATTAAACATATCTTTTTAAAAAATCCATGAGAGATTCTAGAGGGATTTAAATGCCACCAGACATAAATACAGACCAACATAGGATGAAAAATAGCAACATGATTAAAAGAGTGATTGATAAGATACACAAAAAGAAATTTTGAGTATTCATTTCCATTTATGTGTAGGTGTTTCATGATAACTCCAATAAAAACCACACACATCTTCCTTTTATTACTGTTTTGGTAACAATACTGTTAGTTAGGAATAGCACATGACTAACAGACAACAAAGATGTTGCTGGGTTTTGAATCTGTACGTATAGAGTGAAATCATGACCTTCTTAATGTCACTCTGATTCCCATGTTTGGGTCACTGATTATACTATGCACAGTTCTTATAACAGATCTGTTGGTAGGTGATATATATATATATATATATATATATATATATATATATATATATATATATATATATATATTCTCACTTGATAGGGGAAATATTGTCTTTCCTTGACAATATGATACAATTTTGTTGTACTTAGCATTGTAAAAATAGAATTTGCTTGTGAACTATATATGTTGACATAGCTGCGATTCTGTATATACACACACATGTGTATGTACATGTATGTGTATGTATGTACATGCACATACATGTACATATGTGTACACATATGTGTATATACAGAATATACGTACATAAATATATATGTAGTGAACAATATACAGCTCATAGATTAATAGGTAGGTAATAGATAGATATAGTAATATAGATAGAAAAATAGATACATATAGTTACATATAGCAGTATATGTACTTCTCTGTCTGTCTTTCACTCCTAGCAAGAAACTAAAAAGCACAAAAAATTCTTTTCCATAGTCATTTTTCATAACTTTCTGTGAGCAATTTCTTTCTTTCTCTTTGTGCTATCATATAAATATCATTCTGTTTGTGAGTGTAAAGATCAATGACACCCTCATTTATCAATGTATCAAATCCCTCTCACAAAGCCATTTCCTAATATTGAAAAGCAAGTGGAAAAAATTGTATGTCTTGGAAATTACGATTTGTTTGTTGATGATTTATCAGCATTGTTTGTGCCGCTTCAGAAAAATTCCATAATCAGATTTGTTTACCCAAAAGAAACATTGGGTTTTCACACCATGGCAAGGCAATTACTCCATACAACACTGAAAGGAACTTCAGAAAAAAATAAAAACATGGTAAATTGGGAGCAGCCTTAGGAAGAAGTAAGCCCAGTCTTCAACAGGTGTTATCATTAATAATGAACTAGGTCAGACAAATGTATCACAGTACTTTTTGCAGAATCTTGACTGGATATTTTCGATGGTTATATCTTCTATCTTATAGTTACATTCCTCTGGGCAGAGATTTGGCATACTAAGCTCTACAGCATCTTGTAACATTACTTGATTCTAGAAGAGAGTAGCTAGTAGCTATCTACTATAATAGATAGTAGCGATGACTTTCTCTTCTGAGTGGAAGATGATTCGATTCCCAGCATCAAAACAGAGGTAATAACATTTATTTGGACTTTGATCTATGTGTCTTCATGTATCTCTATTCACAAAATGTCTGGAAGGAGGCTACATATACACTCTTAAATGCATATTCCTTAATTCCTAAGAATTTTATTGGTATAATTTAGTAAAATGTATTTCTAAAATTGCTATAACTTTATAATGAATCTCCTCTAGCAAGAAGGAGGTGTGAAACTAGGAACTCAGGAAAAGAGAGGATATGGATGAATGAATTAAACAATCCCCTTTCTTTCTTCTCATTGTACAAGCTCCATAAACTTTCTAATTCTATTTTAGTTCTGAATATTCATAGTTCTTTGATTACAAGGATCTTTTCCCTTTAAAATGCAAAAAGAAAGCTTTATGTGTAGTAGATGTTCGGGTGGTTCCACTTGTTAAGAATCACTTGAGGTAATTTCATAATTTACATTTCTTTTATGTGGGTTCAAAAGGTATATTCTGTTATAGTCAATAAGTACTGAAGTCACTCCTATCAAACCTTACCTTCTCATTCCCTCTTCTGTGAAATGAACTATCTGAATCAAGAATTACCATATCTTAGAGGCTCAGACTGTGTAATTATGCCAATTTTCAAGGCAGCTCAAATGGTTCGATGAAATGTATTTTTGAAAATCAGCATTTTACACTGATCACTTGATTCAGTCTCATTAGATAGCACTACCTGGCTTCCAGACATCAATTAATGCATTGGCTAGAGGTTGAATTTCTCTCTATTCCTAGATTAAGTTTGCCATCAAATTAGGTATGAAGAAAAAAGTGAAGGACACAGAGGAGTAAGCATACCAAGAAAAAAAAGCAGTAAATGATTCCTGAATGGGATTAAATGAAGCTATAGAAATACGATGCAAGGCATCTAAAAGTAAAATTCTTGTAGAATATTTAGACTTTTTTTTTTAAGAAAATCGATATGGACTTTATTTGATGAGAACAGAGCGTAGAGTTGACTAGGATTATGATCTTAGGGTTTACCAGATGATACTTTCCCTGCATATACATATATGTATACATACATACATATATGCATATATTACACATTACATTGACAGCAGTGAAACATGGACAAATTGTAATTCAAATATTAAATTTGATCTTTTTCTGGCCTAGTAACAAGTATGACAATTTCTGGGTTCTGATACAAATAAAAGTGTTCCTTTCTATTTTGATATTTATTTTTCCATTTAAACTCAGCTCAGACCTTTAAAGTATAATGTATTATACCACTAGCATGTGTAAGGGTGTGAAACTTAGATATGTTTTCCAAAGCCACAGGTATAATGACACATCCAAGTTGCTGGCTTGATTCCTCTCTTTTTTCCCTGGTCTCTGTCTATAATCACCAATGCCTTTCCAATTAATTATCATTAGTACAAGTACTTTCAAGTTAAAAAGAAAAAGACAATGACTGGAATTAATGTAAGAATAGGATAATATACTCATTAACATTGCTTCTGTATCATTTTATGAAGTGTGTTTTTTTAAACACTAGAGGAACATATTATGCAGTTATTAATGCGTGTAATCAAACTTTAATCTTATGAATCTGAAACAACTAGCTGTACAAATTAAAAAGAAAACCCTAAACCCTAATTGATCTGTTCAATGTTTATGAAAAGTAATGTATGTTTCTTAGCCAGAGGACTAGCCAGGACAGGTTACGTCCACAAACTTTGATGACTAAGAGGGAAATATTTCATTAAAACACAAATAGGAAAATGGACAATGAAATAAATAATTTCTCAGAGAAAACTACTAACAGCAATAAGTGAAGGTTGTTACTTTTCAGAGCCTGGGCACTGATTTTGAGCTTTTTCACTCAAGGCTAGCCCTCTACCACTTTGAGCCACAGTGCCACTTCTGATTTTCTGGTAGTTAATTGGAAAAGAGTCTGATGAACTTTCCTGCCCAGCCTGGCTTTGAACAACAATCCTCAGATCTCAGCCTCCTGAGTAGCGATGATGACAGGCATTAGCCAGCTGTATCCAGAGGTTGCTACTTTATGTTCATTAATTATAAGTGTATAGAAGATAGCAATGACATAATTATTTTAAATTGTGGCCTGAAAACATGCTAAAATAATTTCTTGCCTAACTGTCCATAATATGTATTGAAGTTTGAAAACACTGAATATATTTTAATTTACATATATAAATAAATACACAGACAGGCACTGGTGGCTCACACCTATAATCCTAGCTATTCAAGAGGCTGAGATCTAAGGGTCACAGTTCAAAGCCAGCCTGGGCAGGAAAGTCCATGAGACTCTTGTCTGCAATTAACGGCCAGAAAACCAGAAGTGGCGCTGTGACTCAAATGACTGTGCCTGGCAGAAAAACTCAGGAACAGTGGCCCAGGTCTGAGTTCAAGACCCAGGACAGACAAAAATAAATAAATAAATAACAATAAATAAATAAATAAATAAATAAATATAGCTTGAGGTTCTGGAAGAAAAACTAGTATGTTAAAGCAGTATTGAAGATAAGCCTTTAATGGTGAGTTTTAGTTATTGTGTGGGGAAGGATACAAGGGTATTCCTAAGAGGAAGATGCAGAATGAAAAATTATATGAAAACATGAAATCCCATAAAGATTGAGAATTCATATGAAAAAAAAATGTCTACTAGTGGATATTCTTAGTAGGACCAAATAAATATTAAAATTTATAAGACTATCATAAGTTATGCCCAATTACAATGAATTAGAAAAAAATATTTGCCAGATGGCTGACTAGATAAGATATTCACTGTGTTGTTTATTTGCATGATTGTTTACTTACTTAAATACCCATTTATTTTGGCCAGTACCAGTATTTGAACCAGGGCTTCTCACTTCCTTGAGTACTTGCTCACCTGACACCCTACAACCTGAGCCATGGCTTTCAGACCTCTTAGTTATTTTGGAGATAGAGTCTGTTGGACATTACTATCTCTGCTGGCTTCAGATCACCATACCCTGAATTTCAGCCTCCTGAGTAACTAGGATTACAAATCTGTGCCACCAATGCTTTGTTTAGTGTCTTATTTATTTCACAAGTTTCTGTTTCCTCCTTCAGACAAAAACTCAGATAATATAGGAAAACCCAAATCCTACATTGGAAGCCTCATCTCTAGTGTAAGGCAGTACCAAACATCCCATCAAGGGAGGACACCATCCAGAATCTGTGCATAAGCCATACCAGTTACGAGTAACTCACACAATAAAACACCACATGGAATTCATAACTGTACTCCATATCAAATTTCTAACATTCATACACTCAAACCTAAATCAGATAAAATTTAATCACCACAATGTCCTTTTCCTATAAAGTAACACAGTCAGTAATACACTTGAAAAAAATCTATGGTTGTGAAAACTCCAAGAGTCATATTAGCCAAGAAAAATAGCCCTTTTCATTTGAAATTAAAGGTAATCTAGATAAGATATTGTAAATATTATTTTCCTGATGGTACTAGAATTGGACTCAGAATCTTTAGATTGCCAGGCAGGCCCTCTTCTTGAGCCATGACCCCCAACTCTTTTTTCCTTGATATTTTTGGATATAGTCTCATAGTTTTGAGTGAGGCAAGCTTAAGACATGATATCATTCTCCAAACTCTGCCTTCCACATAGCAAAGAGATTTGGTGCCATCATACCCGGCTTGGATTTAGAGGTATGGTCTCCAAATTCCTGGGATGGCCTTCACATGGTGAAGTTGTGACCCTCACGTTGCTGTCTCCCACACTAACATTCTAATTGTGAGCCACCTCCCCAACTCTAGTCCAATTTGCTGTTTGATACAGGCCCTCACTATGTAGCCCAGACTGGCCTCAAAACCATCATCTTCCTGTTTCACCCTCCCAAGTGTAGAGATTCCAGGAGCAACCATGCTCAGAGGCCTGAGATCTGGACTGTGGCCTCCCAGAGATGAATCAGAGCCATTCCTTTGAGGGCCAGCAGAATAATTTCTGTCCGTCTGTGTTATCAGTAGCTGCTCACTGCTCCACGTACTTCTAATCTAGGTGTCACTCCTCTCATTCATTTCTCTCAGATCAGGGTTTTCTACCTTGTATGGCTTGAGGGATGATGGCTGGCAAGCACAGTGTCAGGATGCTAAATCACCAGTTGGCAATTAAAGAAGCCCATTCACAAAGAGACATAATCATTCAATTGTGTGAAAGGGGGAAGAATGACCTCTTTCTCCAATACTGGCATTCCAAGGCTCATCAAAGAGACTAGAATTTATCTCAAATCATTTTACCTTAATGACTGATCAATTTGACCATCTCTTCCTATTCTGTGGGACAAACAAAGAGAACCTTTGTCTGCATCTCACGGCCATTTATCATCCCTCTGGCTTTCGAATTGCCCAGCTGAGATGAAAGGGAAAGAGACGAGTGGTATTTAAAACCCTAAGGCTGAGAGCAAAGCAAGGCAAGCTCCGATATTCCCTAATTGTGTGGATGAATAAGCACACACTGCAACAACTAAGATAATCAACCACTATATATCAAATTGTATATCAAATTGTGTTTACTGTCTTTGAATTTTATGATCAAAATTAGTCTTCTGATATTCAAGTGAGGATTCCATGTCATAGGTCCCTAGCAACTACTGGTAATTGGCTGTATGACCTTCCTGCCCCCATATAGTTTTGTTTTTTTAATCCAGGATAAGTCTTCACAAACATAAAATGGAGGCATAAGGGAAATTCTTATTTTCATTACCCAATGAAAGAGCTGGGGTTTCTGCTCAACTGAAACATCACATTAAATGTGATTACTATAAATAGCTTGGTTCTGTTAACGGGAACAGATTAAGGGTCCCATCACCTTCCCACGTGCCATGCGCAATCACAGATCTTGACATCTACTCATGGAAAGCATTTTGTGGTATCTCATTCAAGGTGAGAATTGTACCAAAGACATGAAAACCTTATCAAAGATTTATTGTAATGTCACATTTCAAGTTGGGGGAACTGAGGTGGTACAGGTTTAAGTGGGGGAAATGCAAACATTTCCCTCCCCCTATGAAGACACCAAATGATATCTTCTCTCTGTAGCTTTTATGCGTTCTAAGCTGAGCAGATCCATGTGGCCAAGTAAGTCTAGTACTCCTCATCTTTTTTTTAAATAAGTTTTTTATTGTGAAAATACTGTACAGAGAGGTTACAGTTACATGAGTAAGGTAATGAGTACATTTCTTATCAAGCATTGTTGCCTCCTCCTTTGTTTTTCCCTTCCTTCCCACCTCCACAACTACACTCCCCCCAAATTGTAAAGTTCCTTTTTCAACATTGTGTTTCATATATTTCATTGTTACAATGGGTCAACTTGTATCCCTATTTAAACATTTTGCTTTTTCCCTTCCTCTCCCCAAATTATATCGACATCAAATACAGTGAAAACAGGGGTTATACCATGGGGGAAGGACATACAAAGAAACAAAAAAAATCACATGGTACCTTATAAATATGTTCGAAAAATAACAAGAAAGAAAAAAACTTGTGTCCCTATCTTGGGGTTTATTTCACTTAACTTCATCTTATCTGGTCATATGTACATAGCTTTTGACCTTTCTACTTGTCCTAGACATATACTAGTTATTGTAAATAAGGGAAACCATGGGACCTATGGTTCTTTGGGCCTAGCTTAATTCACTTAATATGATTTTTTTCCCAAGTATTTTCATTTCCTAACAAATGGGACCAATGTCATTCTGATGGAGGTATAGAATTCCATTGTATATATATATATATATATATATATATATATATATATATATATATATATATATATATATATATATATATATATACCGTATTTTCTTGATTCATTCATCTAATGAGGGGCATCTTGGGTTGGTTACATATCTTAGCTATGCTAAATAATGCTGCAATAAACATAGATGTGCTGGTAGCTTTAGTATGGTCTTGTTTGTGATCATTTGGGTAAATGCTCAAAAGTAGGATTGCTGGGTCATAGGGGAGCTCTATGTGGAGTCTTTTGAGGAACCTCATTACTACTTTCCAAAGTTGTTGAACAAGTTTACACTCCCACCAACAATGCAGTAGGATTTCCTTCTGTGTACATCCCCTCTAGCATCTGTTGTTATTAGAGTTCTTGATTATAGCCATTCTAACTGGGGTGAGGTGGAATCTTAATGTTGTTTTGATTTGCATTTCTTTTATGGCTAGGGATGTTGCGCATTTCTTCATGTGTCTATTGGCCATTATAATGTGATGGCGGAATGTCCTGTTCTGTTCTGGTCTATTTGGGGTTCTAAAAGCTTCTTGTATCTGAATAACCCTATCTTTTTGCATGTTTAGGAGATTCTCTCCTAGGATCCTCTTAAATTAACTTCTGTCTCTACGTGCTCTTCTACACCCACTATCCTCAGATTAGGCCTTCTGATGGTGTCTTCCAAATGTTGAATAGATCTATCATATTTCTTGGATTTGTCTTGGATAGTTGTATGTTCTTTCTTTATAATATCTAGGCTGTCTTCAATCCCCAAGATTCGATCTTCTGCATAGTCTAACCTACTGTCAAGACTTTCTACTTGGTTTTTTATTTCTTTTCCTTCTAATTGGTCAGCTTTGATGGCTTCAGATTCTTTCTTGGAACTTTGTTTTTGATCTTGTATGAACTTTACTTCCTTAATTTTGTGTTCAGTGTTTATTTTCAAATCACTTAGTTGATTGGACTCCCTTTCCTTCTGACGGGCTCTATTCAGCATTCCCTTTGTGGTCTCCCTTGATTCCTTCACCTGTCTGTTTATGGATTCCATGAATGTCTCTATTGATCTTTGTCTATTCTCATCCTGCTCATCCAATGCCCATATTAATCTTTGATTAGCTCCCTCACGTTCATGAGATTCCTGTATTAATTTTTGGTTAGCCTCACATGCTTGTGAAGTTCTTGTATTAATCTTTGGTTAGTTTCATCTTGCTCCCTCTTATGCTCACACTGAGTACTTCGCAAGTTTTCAACCTTTCCTTCACCATGTTTACTAGTAGAGTTTGTAGAGCTTTTGGGGAACTCTCCCCTGTATTATTCATTAGCTGTTTTGTCACCTGGTTTTCGTAAGTGGGAGTTGAGATACCCAGACTTGCCATTTTTCTTGTGTTTCTCCGGCTTGTTCTGCTCATCTGGTATGAAAGTAATACCAATTTTGTGCTAGAACACTATTTTAAGGCAAGCATCAACCGAGTCCTGTAGTTGCGCAGTCAAAATGGCTACAGTTACAATGATTTGGGGCAGAAACCTTCAGAACTTTGTTTTGTCAGATGGGACTTTGCATTCTTTCTATCTCTCCCCATTCATGAAGAGTTACCAGAGTTTCACCATTTAAAGGAAAAGGAAGATAAAGATATCCCCTCTTAGATCTCCTAATTTTGAAACATTTTTTTCATTTTACTTCCTGGTGGTAGCTTCTAAGTCTAGCTCTTTTGGTATTTGTATAAAACAATGATGCGGTTCATCTCTCTCCTCATCTATCCATCATGCTCCAGTTCTATAAGGAACACTTTCAAATAAGGATCTGGTGGGAATATGAATGTTACTGGTAGACAGAATGCTCTTGAGACCACTGAGGGCTTCATTTAAGGCACTGGCCAGGTGAAGTGAAAGAACACCAACAATCATGGGGGTAGCAAGGCATGATTTACCAGCAAAGCAGTTAGCTGTGCTCTGTGAAGTGGGCTGTTTGGACAAGGGCTGTCTGCCTGGAGATTGTCCTGGCTTCAGTGTTTCGTATTTGATAGGATAGGATTACTATGGATGGGAAATTGAAGACTTCCATTTTTGATCATCCCCAAGTGTCTGGTGTCTCTATAAGTGGGTGCTTAGAGGGAGGGGAGTCATAGGGGAGTCTTTGCACAGTTGCAAAGATGAGGGTGGTCACCTGTTAATTTGATCCACTTCCTGGTCCAACATTGCCAGTTGAAGGCCACATGGTACTTACTATACCCCTCTTGGTGTGTGTGGAGCATGGATTTGGGACATGTGGATGGTAGTTAGGATTAGGGACCTTATTTTAATTCCAGGTCCAGAGCCTGGAGCATGTGGTGTTTAGCTGGGGGAGTGGAATTTTGTGGCCAAAGTATTGTTCTCATTCCTGCTCATATCTAACTAGCTGACTAAAATCTCAAGAGCACTGGAAATTTTACATAGAAATTATAAACCAATATTAAGATCATATGTTCATACTATCGCTACATAAACACATCATCCCTATAAAATGTGAAATCTTGAAGTAAAGTCTAACACTATTTTATTTGTTTATTTAGTCAATAACTATACAAATAATAACTCTCTCCTAACCTTCTTCTTCTCTTGGAATAACTTTCTATAACAACTTATTTTACATCCTAATCCATTCCATTATAAACAAGTAGAATATAGGTATATATGTAATAATATATTTTGGCTGGGAATGTGGCTTAGTGGTAAAGTGCTTGCCTAGAATGCAGTACCACATAAACAGAAAAAGCCAGAAGTGGAGCTGTGGCTCAGTGGTAGAGTGCTGGTCTTGAGCAAAAAAAGCTCAGGAACAGTATCCAGGCCCTGAGTTTAAGCCCCAGGACTGGCAAAATAATAATAATAATAATAATAATAATAATAATAATAACAGTAATACATTTATATTAACAGAAATATTAACAGAAATATTTGTATATGTATACATATACAGGGGTATGGATGCATGAACCAGCTATTATTTATTTTTTACATGGATACAGTTGTTTTATGTGTATTTTATTATGTCTCTCCTTTCTCTCCATTGCTAAGTTAGCTTTGTAGTACTTTCCACATCTGCAAACATAGAATCTCAAGTACTTTTAGCATGGTTTCCCTTTATCTGCTGACATACATTTAGTATTTATTTATTTTAATTTTAACTACTCTAGAAGCAAAGTCTTCTTTCAATTCTTTTTGTCCTTTTATGTTGCTGAAGATCAAATCAAAAGTGCATGTTGGGCAAATATTCTACCACTAAGCTTAGTTTCTGAGAGTAAAAGAGACATCAGTGTGAAGAGAAATAATGCCTATCAATTCCTCTGAGGTAAGCAAAGGGTTCACTTATTCAAGTTCACTACGTAAGGGAGAGATTGCTTAGTACATTCCTAGGAGAGGGCAGGTTGAAAAGAAAGTAGGTCAGTTTCCTCTGGTTTATGGGACATTCCTTGAGATGGATTATAATGAAGATTGTAGTGATGTCACTCTCTAGCTAAGCTAGACACACACACACAACACACACACACACACACACACACACACACACACACACACACATGCATGCAAATAAAATAAATCAAAGCAGCAGAAGCCCACTTCAAAGAAAGTATTTGCATATAGATTGACTCCATAGCTTTTCTGGCCCTTTTTGACCTATTCCAATCTCTGTGGGTGAAAACCTTTATTTCTTTAAGAAATCTTTGTTAGCCAGTAATAACAAGACTTCTATTTTAAAAAGTTTAATAAGCCTCTTAAAACACTCTAACCACCACTCACAAGGGCAGAACTTGAGACACAATGTCACAAGTTAGTCGGTATTTGGATATGAAATCCAAAGGACGGAGCTTTTATAGTCACTGGGTAGGACAATCCCAATGATCACAGGAACTGCCCAATTGTGCCTTTTAAGTAAATGTCAGGCAGAAGGTGCAGAGGCCCAGAGACCACATTTTGAACAGTTTTCAACAGGAAAATGATAACTTCTGTAACAAGCACACTATAAAACTGCACTTGATTTTATAACCAGAATTATTGAGAGATAGTTGTTTTATTACCTATTCTGTCTGATTCACCATGGAGACTATTTAACCAACTGAAGAAAAATAGGCTGGAAGGGAGTAGAGGGAGCCAAGAAGAATATAAGGAAATAGTTTAAATATCTGTGGGACAGTCAGCAAGCCTTTGAGAGGGGTGAACATAAGGATAAATGAGAGAATGTCTAAGGGTTGTTTCTCAGCTCTCTCAAATTCTGGCGATGCCTACTTCCTTAGCAATTAATCACCTTTTATAATGCATACTTCCTATTCCTCCTACACTGGGGTAGTTCTTCCTCTGTTTCCTTGTATGGAACTTTACTCAGCGAAGCACTTTATAATGGCATTTATTCTTCTGCTACCTTTGCTTCAGATGATAATGAAAGCAACCTCTGGATGCCTTTTTTATTATTGCCACTCAAATGAACATTCAAGAGTTGGTAATCACAACTTTCTTACCAAAAATATGATTTCTTAATATTTTAATATGGGGTGAGATCCTATTAAAATCAATATTGTAAATACTACTCTTAAGGTATAACATTATATAGGCTTTAAGAAAGAACAGTTATGAACTATGCAAGATTTTATCACCATATAAATGAAAGTGTGAAGCCAGTCATGTGCTCAGAAAGATATAGATGGTGAAAGTTTGAAATCGGCAAGGGCAGAAAAATCCTTGAGATACCGTCTACAATTTACAAGTTTTAGGCTGGAACAATGACTCAAGTGGTAGAGTTCCAGCTATAAGCATTAAAGTGAAGAAGAAGGAAGAATGAAGAAGGGAGAAAGAGGAGAGGGAGGAGGAGAAGGAGAAAGAGGAATACTCTAACCAATAAACAAGCCTTAGGCATATACCCTAGCTTCTTTGTTTGGCCAATTCACAATTTTCTTCACTGTTCTCTAAAGTGACCAGTGAGAGTCTGGGGGGACTAGGTATAACTACAATGACTCATAGCTTTTTAATTAATGTCATATAGTAAGGAAGAGACCAAATTATAGGTAAGGAGAGGAACAAGATTTAGTGGGGGACAAGGTTTCAAGTAAGAGGAAGTGTGTCTGAATGCTATTCAACATAGTGGATGGATCCGAAGTTGAGGTTTGAATTTTGCATTTATATTTCTCTGGAGATCTTCATGGAAAAGATTTTTTACATAATTGATATTATTTTGGTCATTTGGGTCAGAACTGAATGATGTAAATCAAGGAGAAGGAGGAGAAGAAGGAGACATGGAGAAGAGATGCACCTGTTTGTGGCTATAAATGATGTTACAAGGATCCACGACGGGTATAAGACACAGAGTACAAGAAGAAGAAACTTAGACGGGAGCTGGGGTGGAAAAGGGTCACTGAGTAATCTCCAGTAGGTTAGGTAGATCAAACATTTAAAACTAAATATGAATAAACACAAAAGGCACATGGAAGATGATATCTATTCTTTTCTAATGCTCAAAGACACAGTTACACCAAAAACATGGACGTGGAAGACACTTTCCACACCTACAGCTCTAATGGTATCCTTAAATTGCTAGAATCTGAAGCTTGCAGCATAATATTGGGCCAGATTACTGGATCTTTGATTTATTTATAGCTCCAGACAATAAATATGCCCAAAACTTCACCCAACAGGAATTTTTATTGTTTGGTTGCATGTATCTTTGTGTGTGTGTGTGTGTGTGTGTGTGTGTGTGTGTGTGTGTGTGTGTGTGTGTGTGTGTGTGTGTAGCTATAAAGGAATCAGGGATCCAGTAATCTGGTCCAATATTATGCTGTAAGCTTTAGATTCTAGGATTCAAAAGAAAGATTTCCAGTAGGAACTCCGTTCCTCTTTGTGTAACACATAGCCTCTAGTTTGGATCTCTCTGATATATTTAATTAGAGAGAGTGGCTGCAGATGAAACATCTTCTAGGAAAATGTAGTTGCTTTAATTCTTCCAAAATGACAGTGATTTTCTAAAAAGTCAATAAAATTAAACCATCAAATGGTCCATACTTAGGGATCTTGTTTTTCATGAAATATACACCTTTGAATTGAAGAACCATGGAAAGCAAGTAATTACCCATACTTGGCAACATGAAAGAGAGCTTTCTAGCTGATTAAAAGTCCATTTTCTTTCAAAAGCAGAATAGGTGTCTCAATAAGGTAGTATAGGAGGGTTTCAAGTGAGATTTTACAAGAAAGAAGCACTGCTTTCTAAGATTAAGTCTATAAGGGGAAAAAAAAAGCTACTTGAAGGTAGAAAGGGCTTTTATGTGATTACTCAAGAGGAGGTTTTAGTTGGAAGATAGGAAATACTTTGTCTGAGCTAAAAATGTCAGGCAACGAGTCAGCCTATCTATCTACTCCCAGGAGTTATCACAAAGTAAGCCAAGTCCAAATATTTCTTCTAATCTATAAATATACTAGAGTATTTCATCAGCTCTCTATTAACTGCCTTTAGTAACGTGTTTGGGCTTCTTGTGACTGTCATGTCAAATTACTAAAAATTTCCCTCTTAAAAACAACACAGGTGATTTGTTGTTATTTTTGTTTTCACAGTCGCAGAGGGCAGAAGTCTATAATGTCAGTGAGATAATATCACAGTGTCAGGTCTATTGGATTCTTCCAAGGCTCTTCAGAGAGAACTCATTCCTTGCTTCTTGTTGCTTCTGGTGGCTGATATTTCTTAGCTTAAGGCACATAAATTTAATACCTGTGACTTTCTTTCCTAAAACATTTTATTATATTTAATTTTTGTTGTAAAAGAACTGTACAGAAGGGTTACATTTGCATAAGTAAGTTAATGAGTGCATTTTTTGTGGAATATTGTTACCCACTGCTTCAGTTTTCTCCCACTTTCCCTCCTCCCTCCCTCCTCCCCCCCCCAAAGTTGTATAGTTCATTTCCAACCTAGTGTCTTCTGAGTATCTGTTGCATTGGATCACCCTTTGTCCTGTGTCACCATTTTGTTATTCCCTTTCCCTTTCCCAAATCAGATAAATGCATATACAAGACGTAGGGTATGAGAATCAAACACAGTGATAAACCTAAGAGAAAAAGAAAAAGAAAACAAAAAGAAATAACTTGATACAGAACATTGACAACAAAACAAAAAGACCTCTTATTTCCATATATTGGAGTTCATTTCGATTAGCATCATTTTATATTGTCCTATGTACATAGCTATTGAGCTATTGTGATCCTCTGCTAGCAGACAACAGACAAGAGCCTCATATCAAAAAATATACTTAGAGCTCAAAAAATTCAACCCTGTGCCTTTTTTGTCTTCCATTTGTACAACCCTCCTGTCTTGCTCTTATCAAGTCAATTGGGATTGGAATTTCTACACATTATTGGGCGAAGTACCCCTCGGTAAAATGGATTAAAAACAGAATCTATCTCATAGCCTCATTATAAGGATTAACAGGACAATATAAGGACACTTGAAACAGTATCTATCAGAGGAGACTTACTCAGGAAAATCGAACTGTTATTATTCTCTGTTACTGCTTTTTGCCCATGAAAAGCCCACATATGTTGAAAGATCTTGTCTACTAAAGACACTACACGTATTTGGTAATAGTTAATTGGATTCCTGATGTTTTATTAATCGGAGACATTTATCACTGCCTTTCAGAGCTGATTCAGCTAGAGATAACCAAAACAGCCATAGCAAGCTGACACCATTCTAGCCCAAAGAATAAGCATTTCCAATTCTAATGATTTTGTTCATCACTGAGCTTGGGTTCCAGTTCTGTTAACACTTGTAGAAGTAGTAGAAAAAAACAAACAAATGCAACTCTTCAATAAAGATTCTCAATGTTGCATATTCTTCTCTATAAATCCATTTTAAATGGAATTCATTTATTTATTCTTTTATTCCGTTTCATGCCACTACTATTCAAAGATCCCAGAACAAATAGTCCCTACCTCTTATTGAATGGTGACTTTAGACAACTGATTAACTTCAGAAAACCATAACTACAAGGTGTATAGCCATAATCCCAGTACTTGAGAAGCTGAGACCGAACTATGCCACCTAATGAGTTCAAGGTGATTCAGAGCTATGTAGTCTGGGGATAATACCTTAGTGGTAGTATGTTTAAGGTACTCAAAATACAATAAATAAAATAAAGCGAAAGGGTTACAGTGAATATATGGTCAAACTAATGTTTCTTCAACAGCTCTTTTTAGAAAGCATATGGGAAGAAGAAACCATTGCCTAAAAATCATAGCATACAGTTTATTGCTATTCTTTCAAAAAGAGCTTAATTAAAGCCAACTCAAGTACACTCCATCATTCATTCCATTGAGATCTCTTGCTTCAGATATAGAGCCCAGATTAAGTGAGCAATGGAAAGCATATCATGAAGTCTTTAAGTGATAGAGAAATAAGTTTTGTTTACCTATTGAATACTGGAGTAAACTAATTACTAAACCTATCATCTTCTCTCTGTTTGTTAGTCTAATGAGATCTGATGGAGATTGCAACATGTTTAAGCTTTATACCAACTTCCATGTCTCTAAAAGCCACATGCCTAACCTCTGGAGACACATCATGGGTGATATCATGAAGCAGTACTACAGAAATGGAAATGATCCTTTACCACAAATGACTGGACTAAATTAGTTTTGTATTCACCTAAGAGGAAATTCAAATGGGAAGTTACTGCAGTATCTGCTATACATGATTCTTTACATCATATCTTACTGCTATACATGATTCTTCACATCATATTTTACTGTGCTCTCGGTTGCTGTTTTCCATAGTAGGTAGCACCTAGAAGACCAGGCTGTCTCTCCCCTCCCTTCAACAGATGGCATCCGTAGGACTCAAATCTAAGTGAAGTAAGCACAAAGTTTAAATGAATTATTTTATGTATATATTCTGTGAAATTCAGATATGATGATTTGAATACTTAATAGTGCTAGGCTTTCATTGTATGTGTGTTCTTGCACAAGAAAAGGGAAGCTAGCCAGGCGTTGGTGGCTCACATCTCTAACCAAATTACTCAGGAAGCTGAAATCAAAAGATCACAGTTCAAAGCCACCCGGAGCAGGAAGACCATGAGGCATTTGTCTCCAATTAATCACACACAATAAAAAAAAAGAAAAGCAGAATTAAAACTATGGCCAAAAAAAGCTCAGGGACAGTACCAAGGCCCTGACTTCAAGCTCCAAAACTAGCACAAGAAGAAAGAGACTAGGGGATAGAGAGAGAGAGGGGGCAGGGAAGAAGAAGAAAAGGAGGACGAGGAGGAGGAAGGAAGGAAGGAAGGAAGGAAGGAAGGAAGGAAGGAAGGAAGGAAGGAAGGAAGGAAGGAAGGGAGGGAGGGAGGGAGGGAAGGAGGGAGGGAGGGAGAGAGGGAGGAAGGAAGGGAAAACAAAACTACAAGAACTTGTAAGAAGCCAGTATCTTCCATAAGGCAAAACAGAAAGGAGATGCAGAATGAACTGAACTCAAGACAACTGGAACCCAGAATTTAGACTCTGAAACAGTCTCCTGTTCTCTCCTCTGGCTGCTGGCCTGCTCTTTATTCTATTCCCCTTTTCATTGCCCATTCTGCCTGGTTATTGTGACACTGGTGAATCACTCTGAGTTTAGCCAACTTCATTCTCTACCTCTCCCCTCTGCCAACAATTGTAACTTTTGACTCTGAACAGCTATTTCTTCCTCCACTCGGTACAGAACTAGAGCCTACTGCACACAATGATGAGAAGTATCCTGTGCTGTAGATTGAAGCCTGGTCTGGATCTCTGGCAATCTCGTTATGAAAATTATGGCACACAATCCATAATCCCACATGTCAAATGATATTTTATATGTCTTTGTCTAGTAGAACTTTGGAGTGGCTTTTACTCTGCACTTCTGTTCTGTTTTATTATATCTCATTGAGACCATATAACTAATAAAAGAAAGTATTCAAAAAATGTTTGAAACCCACATGGAATAATGTGTTGTTTGTTCATTTTACCATGCATTTCCAAATGTCATCTGTAAACCTGGGGTGACTGTACATCTAATAAACTTGTTTAGTGGATTAAATAAGAAAATATTTATAAAACACAGGATCTGCACGAGGATCAAAGTCTTCACTCACTTTTAGCAATTTTAAAAATCATGTTGTACTCATTTGTGAAGGTTTACTATTTGAAATGTGTCCTTACCTTTCTCAGTATTAAGGTAGTCTGTGTCTTTTTCATCTTCAAATCTCTCTCTAGTACATGCCTGTGGCAGGGGTGCTGCACGCAGCAGTGAAATTGAATTTCTGAGAGATGTTTACACTTCAAATGACTCCCTGGAAATTCTTTCTGGTTGAAAACTTCTTTCCCTTATCTAAGATTAATTCCTTGGAAATTTCAAAGGGAAGTAAGATAGAGGGTGGATGTGAGAGAAAAAAAAAAGATAGTCTGTGAGATACTTATCTAAACAGTCTGGCAGGGAGAGTGGCAAGGGTAGATTGTCACCTCTGACAGAAGGGAAGATGAATGGATTTCCAGGATCCCTGGTGGTATCCTGAAAGGCAGCCTGTGGAGCCCGGAGTTGGCTTCTTGACCCTGTTCTAATGTAGGAGGAAGGATGGAGAGAATCATAAAAGGAACACATACTTTGACTCCTACAGGAGTCTCTCTGGAAATACTGGATCTGTTAAAGCAGCTGTGTGTGTGTGGGGGGGGGGGGTATTCACACACAACACACATATTTGCTATGGTAAGAACCATATGAACTGAGGCTCTCTGTTGTCCCCGGAAATTATTTGGTTCTCTGAACTCTCACTCATTTGAAAAATGAGAGAAAAAAATATCATCTATCCCTTAAGGCTATTCTCGTGATTAAATAATACAAAGTGCATTAAAGTTATTTACAGAGTTTAGAGAACTATGAGGCCAGAGGGTATAACCATCTGTATATTTCAGATATTTATTTGAGGCTAAATGTGAAGAGCACCTGGGAGGATGAATGTCCATTCATGTTTATTAAATATTGACTCTTACATGAAGCATTTTATTGTCTTAAATGTGTTTTTGATCTTCAACTCCTGCACTGATTTTGCCAACTAGATGTGGATAGCTGATCTAAATTGAATGCTGTAAAACCTCTATTTGAAGTAAAGTACTTAATGTAAATTGTATAAATTGTGTATGTATGTGTGAAAGAAAGAAAGGAAGGAAGAAAGGCAAGAAGGAACGAAGGAAGGAACGAAGGAAGGAAGGAAGGAAGGAAGGAAGGAAGGAAGGAAGGAAGGAAGGAAAGAAGGAAGGAAGGAAGGAAGGAAGGAAGGAAGGAAGGAAGGAAGGAAGGAAAGAAGGAAGGAAGGGAGGGAGGGAGGGAGGGAGGGAGGAAGGGAGGAAGGGAGGAAGGAAGGAAGGAAGGAAGAAAGGAAGGAAGGAAGGACGGAAGGAAGGAAGGAAGGAAGAGAAAGAAAAAAGAGAGAAATTGAGGCAGAACATCTCATTTAGATCATGTTCCTTGGGGCATTTCCTGAATAAATCACTTTTATAACAATCCCAATATGAATTCTGCTTCTAGAAAAGCCAATATAAGTCAATTTACATGGAGATTATTTGCTAGAGATTAACCAAGCAGATGTAGATGCCATAAAATCATACTGTGAAGGTCACTAAAATAAAGAGAAAAAAAAAGTAGTTTTTAGAATTTGACAAATTTTATCGGGCATACTTTATTAGCTGTGTTCCATTTCACCTTGGAAAAGTCACTTAGCCACACTGTGGCTTTGTTTTGGTTTCCTTATCGGCACTATTTGTCTTATAACACGATTTGTGTAAATGAACGAATATTGTAAGGGTTCCTCCATGTATCCTGTATAATGTTAACATTATAAATAAATGGAAACAATATATATGAGAGCTGCAACTGCTAATATTATTAAAATGATTCTGACAGTATTATTTCAGTATTATTGAAAATAAAGCTAGCTTAGAAGCATTCCTCAAAGCCCCTGATTTTGTTGTGCTTTTCCTTTTCCTTTTTTTTTTCACTTTACCATTTAATGTGTCCTCCTAACTTACAGTAAAGCTATCATTACACAATACTCTCAAAGTCCAGCAGTTAAAATTGAAACATTAGTGTAAACAGAATTGAAAGAGACAGGTTGCCATGGTGATATCTTCACCAAAGTAATGGAGAGGTAAGTTAAATGGCAAGGGAGGCTCTAAAAAGTTGTCTGGATATTTTTAACTTCACTAGTGTGATGGATAGAAGAAAAATCTTGATTTGTACTTAACGGACATTTCTTCTGTCTTTAAAATCTTTATTTAGGAAAAGAGAATTTTTATTTCAGTGCTGCTCTTGCCCTCAGCAATCTTCATCCCTCACAGGTAAATGTTTCTACAGAAAGAAGGTGACGTGCAATGAGGGATTTAGAAATTGTCTCTTAGATTTCAGTGGAAGTTCTAGAAGTTCTTATTCTCCACTTTCTAATCCACATTCAGTCACTGGGCCGCTTTCTACTAGGTAACACATAAAGAAGGTGATGTGTATCTCTAAGTATTGCATGAGAATACTGAACTGGCACAGATTCTAGCACTTAAAGAACATTAAAATTTGTTAGTCATAGCCAGGAGCTGGTGGCTAACACCTGTATTCTTAGCTATTCAGGAGGCTGAGATCTGTGGATCACAATTTAAAGCCAGATAAGCAGAAAAATCTGTGAGATTCTTATCTTTAATCAACTACCAAACAGGCAGAAATGTGGCTGTGGTTTAAGTGACTGAGCATTAGCTAATCCTGAGCAGGAACAGTGCTCACACCCCGAGTTCAAGCCCTACAACTGACAAAACAACAACAACAACAAAGACATATTAGTCATTACTATCAAGGTCATTATGATTCTCATTATGCTACTTTGTTTGACATGAGTAGAGCTTGAGCAGTCCTGAGAGATCATTAAGTTCTACCATCTGTATTTTATTTTTTTTTTAATTTTTATTCTTTTAAAATTGTATTTCAATGTAAAGGTTCTGTATATAGGGGTTACAGTTGCATGAGTAAGGTCATGAGTACAACTTGTTGAGCATTGTTGCTCTCTCCTTTGTTGTTAGCCCACCATCCCTTCCCTCCCCCCAAAGTTGTAAAGTTCATTTCCAATTAGTGTCTTGTGGGTATCATTGTTGCAAGGAGTCATTGTTTTTTATGCTGAGACTGGGGTTTTAACTCAAGGACCTGGGAAATGTTCCTTAATGTTTACTCAATGCTGGTGTTCTACCACTGAAGCCACAGCTCTACTTCTCTCATTTTGTCAGTTAGTTGGAGATAAGGATCTCAAGGCTTTCCTGCCTGGTCTAGCTTTGAAATATGATCCTAATGTCTCCTGAGCAGTTAGGACTACAGCAGTAAGACATTGGTATTTGGTTAAATTCTGTCAATTTACAAAGATTATTTGTCACTGACAATCAATTTGGTTCTAGTGACTTCCACGTGAGAAATGAGTAGTCTCTGGACTGAGATGTCTATAGATTAGATGTTTCTTTCAGTAACAGCCTCATGAATTCAAGAGCTATGCTTATCTTATTCACCATTGAGTCTAAAAAGAGCAGTGTGCCTAGCAAGGTGATTAACACACATCAAGCATCCATTAAATACAGATTATATGATTACTAAATAGGACAGTAACTTTAACAAGCAAATCAACAGAAATCACTTGAGATAGCAGGGCTCAGGGGGTCTGTAGGGCAGACTACAATGGCCTTTGTTCATTCTTAGATGGCATCAAGAAGTTTCCTAGCCATAGAGCTTATTCTCCAGCTAATAAGGGGGCCATCGTCTTCATTGGTCCCTTCTACCCAGACAATGACTGTTTTAACTGTCTCTGAATTGAACAGGAATATGATAGCATCTTGGTCAAAGATAAATGCCATGCCATCATCAGGACTTTTAAAATATATCATGTGACTCTTCACTTGCTTATTCCAAAAGTGAGTGCGTGAGTTCATCCGCTTCTGGATATTTTAGCCAATGGCTTCCCTTGTCTACAAGTTCATTCCTGGAGCAATTAGTGAATTTTATCTATTTGGTCCTTCTAAGACATCACCTTTAATATTGCAGCGAGTAACACCTGTTCTCCTCCATGCCATCATTCTCAAATTCTTATCTGTGACTGAAGAATACAACAAGGCTTCTAACCACTGTCTGCTATAGAACTATGGGCAATTAGTGATAAGTTACACCTAGTGACTTAGAAGAGAATGTTTCATTGGGAAAGCTTAGCCAATGATGCATTGTCCGTTAGTAGCCCTCATCCATTCTTACAAGAAGGAGAACTCTTTTGTTGTTCCTGTGTGAACACATATGTGTGTATGTGTGCAATATTGAAGCACAGGGATCAGAACTTGACAGCATGTATACATCTTTTATTAGTCAACCAGAAGTGAAACACATGCCTTGTAATGACTTCTTTGTTGATGTCATAGTTGCAATCTCTTTCTGTACTTTTCAAGAAACTCAATCCATATGAGCTTTATCAAGAAATACCCTCATATTTATTATGACTGGCTGAACATTCAGGTGACTCCTTGTTGCACTTTGAAAAATGGTGAAATCAAGATACAACTGAAAATATTTCAATTCCGAAATCATTTTCCTTGTGCTTTAAATTCATAAGAAAGTTGTTACCCTACCTAATGAGTGTGTATGCCCTGCCTCCCCCCAAAGTTGTATGCTTTGAAACCAAGTTCTCAGGTAGAGTCCTTCAGGAATGAGTCAGATGAACTGAAGATAAGCAGACATTATAGGAGCTTCAGTGACCTTCTTTCTTCTCTCATCTGTGTGAGGATCCAGCTACCAGAAGACAACTTGGGTCTTAACCGGCCACTGGCAGCTCACACCTATAATCCTAGCTACTCAAGGGGCTGAGATCTGAAGATCAGTTCAAAGCCAGCCTGGGCAGAAAAGTCTATGAAACTCTTATCTCCAATTATACACCAGAAAACCTGCAGTGGGCAACATGGTTGAAAGTGGTAGAATCTTGAGAAAAAGAGTTATGGGACATTACCCAGTGCCCGAGTTCAAGCCCCATGACCAACAAAAATCAAACCAAAATTAAACAACCTGGATTTACATCTTTAAGACCGTGACAAACAAGAATCTGAAAATTATTCAATTATTCATTACCAAGTCTACGATATTATGTCATAGCAGCTGAATCAGTCATTTAAAAGCAACAAAAATCTGCCATCATTAACAGGCTCAAAATCTAGCATTCCTACATAGTGGCAAACTGGGCTTTAAAACAATCAGGTCTAAGATTAGCAGAATTCCTCCAAGAGTTTATTTTGTAATATGACTGGAATTGGTTCAGGGTACATATCTGTAATCTAAACTACTTGGGAAGCAGAGATTAAGAAACTCATAGATTAAGATTAGCCTGGATTAAAATATCAGCAAAGTCCTACCTCAATAAGCAACTTGGGTTGTGGTGGTACTCAAAGGAGGTGTAGAGTAGAAGGATTGGAGTTCAAGGCTACCTTTGAGGAGAAATGGAAAGGTGAATGAATCTAAAAATATGAAAATAAAAATTAAAAATGAACCTGGGTACAGGTGGCTCCCATCTGTAATCCTAGCTATTCAGGAGGCTAAGATCTGAGGATTACAGTTCAATAAGACTCATCACCAATTAACCATTAGAAACCAAAAAGTGGCACTGTGGCTCTAAGTGGTAGAGCTCTAGTCTTGAGCACAAGAGCTTAGGGACAGTGCCCTGGTGCTGAATTCAAGCCTCACAACTGACCAAAAAGAAAAATTAAAAAAATAAAAAGGAAGGCAATCTAAGGTGTGTCTCAAGTGGTAGAGCACAGGCAAACCTAGAAAGATTGAGGTTCTAATTTCAAGCTAAATATAACTAGAGAAATATAACTAGACATGCAAAGCTAAGCACAGAACCTAACATGTAATTTCTGCTCAAAAAAAGTAATATTCATTGTTAGTCCATAAAATGAACTGTCATTAAGCTGCAAATAATTATGAATGCATGAAATGCTAATAGAAGAGGTACTTGATGGATGCAATAAAAAGAAAACTTCTCAGTTGAAATGATGGACAATTTCCTATCACATGCTTAATTTGCAAGAGTTTGCTGCTTTCGTAATGGGAGATTAATACTCTCCAAGAAGCTGATTAAACGAAGTCATCATCATACTTAAGGAAGTCATTGTTTCTGCCTGGGCTTCCTGTTGAACTAGCATTTTTGAATTGCATTCACGCAATATTTAACTGGAGTGAGCATTTGAATACCTTTGTTTCAAAGTGGAAGGGGAGAGAAGAGAGAGCGTGACTGAGAGGCTGAGTCTGTTCCAGGTAGGTTGTATCTATACATGGACAGATGGAAGTGAAACTCCCTTATACCAGTAACTGATGCTAATTTAAAATACTTATAAAGTACTTACACAGAATAAAGACATTTGAAAGGAAAAAAAATGATCCTCTCCTCCTGACATACACGATCAGATACAAATTTTATTTTCATATTTTGAGCCTATGAATTGACAGTGAATCACAGTATCAATGTATTTCTGTTGGTTAGAGTATAATCTTTCTTCTTTTCAGTTCTTTAATATAAAATGTTCTTGGCAATACAGTCCTTAGTCCTCATATGTTTATTGCTAAAGAGCTATATTGATTTTATTGATGGCAGTGATGTTATATATATATATATATATATATATATATAAAATTTTCAGTAGATACTAAAATATATCTCTATGCAATTCCAAAAAAGAAACATGCTGAGTAATATTACATTCAGCTATTCATAAACCATGAAACCCAGGGTAAAATAATTCAACTCTCATATAGTAGGGTGAAGTATGTACACCCCCCCAACACACACACACACACACACACACACACACACACACACACACACACACACACACATACACACACATTTTTCCTACAAATGTAGTATGCATTTAAAATAGCATTGTTCCTCCACTACACAATACAAGAGGGTGAAATATATTACTGGAAACAAAGGATAGTGTATCTCAAATTATAAATTATACATCAGAAGATTAAATCTCACCCAACTTTATGTAGGCATTCAAATACTCATTAATTCAATCCCTAATGTTTGGCAGGCCCCACATACATCTTATCAATTCAATTGGCATTATCATACAAATATCCACTGAAACTGCAAGGCAAAATCATGGCCAGTTCCTGAAAATCTGATTCCTAACAGCCTTATTCTGGGACAGTCAATACATACTTCCTATGCTAGTTTCATGAACAGAGAGCATGCAAAGCTCTATGGAAACCATCAAAGGAAAGATGTTTTGTGGTCATATTCCTCTCTAAAGACTCTTGGTTCAATATTAGCAGTGTTTAAGTCCATATAGCTATCAACAGCTGTTAAAACAGTAAACAGAACTAGATGAGAAGGAACCTGTGTAGCCAATTTCCATTCCATCTTTACCTGTCAGGAGGGTGAGGAGTTTATGTTGTGAAGTTAAATAGTCCTGATTTGCAACGTGAACATGAGATCAGTGAGAATGTAAAACCAACCTAACTCCTTTCTAAAATGTTGGATGAAATAACCAGTTGCCTCTATGGGTAAATGTGATGTTTTAGGATAGTACCTGTAAATTGTTTATGTTTATTAAATGTTAGCTGTCAACATTTCTCCGCATCAAATTTGTCAGAAATGCTCAAAATTATTTCCCAATTCTCAAGTGTATCCCGTGCTTCACGATTTAACCTGATTCTTCTCCTAGAAAACATTACTTTGTCGGAATTTAATAAATGATGGATTTTTAAAAGCTAGTGAAGTACTTTCTACCTGGGGATGGACCGGAAGGGAGTATGGAAATTTCTTATCTATGTGATTTCTGGAGCATGAGCAGAGCTTTGATCCTGGTAAGCAATGGAGAATGAGAAAAGCAAGTTGCCTATACAATGGAGGAATTTAGTTGTATTCTGTTGTAGTAATCAGGTGACCTGTGAAGTGATACTACTATGGCAAGTTATGAAAGTGTTTGATATTTACCAGTAATAGCAATGGGGATGGGATCTGGAAGCACTCCTTCAAACAAAAGCACACACTCAAAGATGACATAGAATATATTTGCCCTTTTATAGCTTGATCTCTGCTATCATATCACAAACATGATACTGTATTTCTCACAACTCCTCAGATCATGAATACACACACACACACACACACACACACACACACACCTTAAAAGATGTAACGGATTTTGATTATTTCATACCATTTTCACAAATATAGATTATGAGCACCGAGTTTGTTTACATTAGAATGGACAGAAGCCTGACCAATTCTGATTTTCATTCTCTCTCTTTTTTTTTTTGTCGGTCATGGGGCTTGAACTCTGGGCCTGGGTGCTGTCTCTGAGCTCTTTAGCTCAATGTGAGCTCTCTACAACTTGAACCACAGTACCACTTCTGGTTTTCTCGTGGTTAATTGGAGATCAGATCAGAATCTCACAGACTATGCTGCAGGGTTTGGGTTTGAACCACAATTCTCAGATCTCAGCTTCCTGAGTAGCTAGGATTACAGGCACCCCGCTGACTGCCAATCTCTTTTGACTTTTCTTTCCTCTCTTAAAATTTTTCTTCTTCATTTTTTAATTTTTTCTAGATTTGTATCAAGATAACCACCTCAAGTTCTCTAAAGAACTGATATGTCCCACCTGGGTGACATGTTCTCTGAAAACTCAAGCCACAACCATATCTGATTAAACTCATACATATATCAATAAAAGGAAGATATGTTGCTTTGTAAAGAAGATGGTTTCGCAAGGGTGTAATATCATTTTCTCTTTGTTCATACAACTTACTCTATCTTTACTTTTCTTACACAATTGAGTGAGATATTTTTACACAGAGTAAGAATTCATTGTTCACATTAATATCTTTTTCTAAATCATCAAGACTTTATTCTACAACTAAGTCAATGCTCACAGTGTCATCATAGCAAAATATTGTGGGCCCACAGATCCTAATAGATGAAGGAGAAAGACATAAAAAATGGAGTGCTGTTTCTTCCTTTATCTCTCATTTCACAGTTCCATATTATATATAATCTACCACATACGTACTTTGAATTCTCCTGCTGCTCTAAAAATTTCTTTGAGTACCCTATTCTAAGGCTTCAATTTTTCTCCTTTAGGCAATCTGATGATCTCTGAAAACCATGTCCATTTTAAGTCCCTATCATATATTCTGGTCCTTTATTTTCCATGATATGGTAAAATGGTGCTGGTTGAAAAAAATTTACTAGGACATTCTTGATAATTAATTTTTGTTCCAGTATCTAAACATGTAATATTAAAAAACCTCTCCATTTGGTATAAATCCATTCGTTCATCATATGGCATTACTCTTGGAAACAAGAACAAATTAATGGTTAAGTGTGCAATGAAGGACACCTACATGGGTAATACCTACATCTTGATTTTGCCAATTTACAGAAGCATAGCAAAATATCCTAATGTTGGTGGTATGAAACTTGCTGATTTTTGAGCCACTGAAACAGTGAAGGGGTAACCAACCTTCAGCTCTTTCTGTTTCTTTAAAGTCTTTATAGTCAACAATCATGCTTTTTGATGGTGCAATTTATCTTGGTTGTATTTGATTTGATTTGATTTTGATTGTAGCTGATTATTTCATTGTATAGGACCATGTGACATTTGACTTTTTGAGCTTGTTATAGTTTGCTACACTTGTTCATCTACCAGCATCATCCATTTTTTCTGAAAATGATACAATTATGTTTTCTTGATGGCTGAGTAATATCCCATGGTATTTATATACCATAATTTATCCAGTCATTGTTGGTTGGGCATCTTAGCTAATTCTTCACTTTAGTGTCAATAACAGAGTTATAATAAACATGGTGTGCTCAATATCTCTTTTCCGTAGTATAATGATTTGCACTCTTTTGGATATATACCCAAGAGGAGGATGACAGGCTTATAAGGAAGTTTAAATTATTTTATTTTATTACTTGCTAGTCCTGGGGCTTGAACTCAGAGCCTGGGCACTGTCCCTGATCCTTATGTGCTCAAGGCTAGAGTTCTACCTCTTGAGCCACAGTGCCACATCTGGCTTTTCTTGAGTAGTTTATTGGAGTTAAGAGTCTCACCACAGACTTTTCTGCCCAGGTTGGCTTCAAACTGCAATCCTCAGAGCTCAGCCTCCAATGAGGTTAAGATTACAAGCAGGATCCTGTTGTATTTTCAGTTTTCTGAGGTAATAGCATATAAATTTCCATAGTGGCTGTGTTAGTCTATACTCCAAATATTGGCAAGAGTCTGTTTTCTTCCAAAATCTCACCAGCATTTGTTCCCTTTCTTGACAATTGCTATTCTGAGACAGAATTTCAGTGTAATTTCGATTTGCATTTCCTTTATGGATAAGGTTGTTGAATTTTGTTCATGTAACTGTTAGCTACTTGAGCTTCTTCTTTGTATAAAAATAAATATACAAGACAAGAGAGATAACAGAACACCATGTTTTTGCAACTCTATTCACAATAACCAAATGGTGTAATCAGAAAAGATGTTCAGCAACAAAAAAATGGATAAAGAAAATTTTATATACATACACCATGGAATATTACTGAAACACACAAAAATGAAATGATATAACATGCAGGAAAATGGACAGAGCTGGTGAATAAGGTTGAAAATCTATCTATCTATCTATCTATCTATCTATCTATCTATCTATCTATCTATCTATCTATCTATCTATCTATCTATCTATCTGTCTGTCTATCTATGTGTCTGTCTATCTATCTATCTATCTATCTATCTATCTATCTATCTATCTATCTATCTATCTATCTTTCTTTCTTTCTTTCTACCTACCTATAATATATCACACTTAATTCACCAAACGTATCTTTAAAACATTAGGAGAGGGACACAGAATGTCAATATAAAGGAGGAGTGAAACTGTTCAATATATACCAGACACATGTATGAAATCACAAGAATAAAATCTTCTTGTGCTACTAGGGTAGGCTAAATAAAATTAATAAAAACTAAAATAAGTAGGAATTCAATTTCATTTGATTATCTTTTATTTATTTAATTTTAATGATTATCTTTTGCAGTCCAATGAAGTATAATTTAGATTAATTAGAATAAAGGGCATAACTCTAACCAGAAGGAGTGACTTAAGTCTTGACTTACTCATCTTTCAGGATCTATAGACATTAAAGCATTTTGCCAAGAACCTGAAAATATTAACAATACAAAACAGTGTTGTGTTGTTTTCCCAATCATTTTTAAACACTGAAACTCTAACATCAGGCTCAAGAGTATTATGAAAGGTAATCCAACTTCAAGGTGAATGGGGCACCTTATTCTCCAAGATGAACATTTAAATGACAGCTGTACTACCTTAGCTAATTAACCTAATTTGTCTAGTTAGGTAGACTTTACATAATTCTGTGTCAGGCAACATTATAGGCAAAGATCCTACCTAAACTTATAGTTAACCTAGTACTCTGAAATCTATTCATAATGCTGTTCAACTCATGCTATATTCTATGTGCTTTGCTACCCAACTCCTTTGCCAATGGCTGGAATTCTCCTAATCTTCTGAATGGCTTTGACTTTTTCACCTCCTTTAGAAGCCCTTGCTTTGTTTGAGTTCACCTGTGATTTCATGTGTATATTTGCTATATTAATTTGATGTCTTTATCCAAATGAGGCTTTTGTCTCAAAGTCTTTGGGCTAATGATCATGTCATAAGTGAAAGAACTTAGTTTCTCTCACATTAAGCTATCAGACATTACAAAATGAACTAAAGATTTATAATCAATCTTATGAATCTCTAGTGATTGTCCATCCCCTTGGTGTCCAAAAGAGGATAAAATTCAATCAACTGTCTCTTCATGTTCTTATGATATTAGTTTTGCATTGATTAGATTCATTTTCCCCAAATTAACAGATTCTTCCTTTTACTTCAAATGGGTAGCCGTGTATATAGATAGATAGATAGATAGATAGATAGATAGATAGATAGATAGATAGATAGATAGATATAGATATCAATAGATAGATAGGTAGATAGATATAATAGGCAATATATATACATATATAGCAAATATACCCAAATACTTACTTAAAATACTAGATATCATAATTTACAAGTTTAGTCATTTTATTTATAGTTTATTATGAGTCAGGGCTGAAAATGCACTGCTAGCATATCTACATGCTCAGATACTGCCTGGAAAAAAAATCCAATCAGGAAAAGAGTTGCAAAGTTAAATTGGATGAAGGATCAAGACCCAACATCTTATATAAAATGAATGACTTTGGAATAACTATACTTTGCCTTGATATTTAATATTTTACAGATACATGTATTCTATTTGTAAGTACTATTACTAGAACAGAATTTGATGAAATTCTTCCCTCAAGGGCAGGAAGGTTTTTAAAATTTTCATGTTACAATAAATTTCTCAGGTCAAGTCAATCGTAGCAAGAAAAATAATAAAAAAAAGTGTCTGTGATAAAATTTCTTTTTTGAACTTCCACAGGAATCAAAGTTGTCTCTATTCATCCATTATTCTCTGTCCTCATTAGTTTGTTTTGATCTGCAAAAACCTTCTATTGTTATCCATATGTGGTGGCTGTGAGGATCCGGATGTATGAACTTGCAGGTCTTTCTGAGGCTTCAAAACTCTGTCTTTGAACACAGCTTCAATACAAAATTGTCATATCACTAATTAATTTATGTAAGTTCAATAGAAATTTAATGGCTGTAATGGTATAAAGATGAATATACTGGATTGATGGATATGACTATTGGATGTATAAACAATGATATATGTGTTATATGTAATCTATTCTATATAAAGCAAATGCTACTGGGTATAATTACATCTACAGTCTACCTATCTATTATCTGTTTCTCAATTATCTATCACTTATCTATTACAAATCAACTGTCTATCATCTATTAGTTATTATTTCTTATCTAGCCATTTATCATCTTTTTTCCATCTATCTATTCACCTATCATCTATCATTTGTATCAACTACCTATCTATCATCTATCTATCATTTATATTCTATGTATCATCTCTTTAATTAGTCTTCATCCAACATTGTCTTTGCAGATTTACATTGTTCTGTGCATTTCCCTGCTCCATTAGTTTCTTCTCTTATTTTGGTCATTTCCCTCTAAAAGGAATTATAGCCATTTAATTTCCCATTGTGATTCCCTTTGAGTCAAATAATATTTTTAGACTTTCATTCCTTAATTTTCAAATACTTGAGGGTCTTTTAGACACAGTTGTTATAGTGTTGAGGATGGAGCAAGGACTTTGCATGTTAGGCAAGCACTCAACCACTTATCTTTGTCCCCAACCAATTTTTCATTTACTACACGGTGTTTCTTGGGCTGGGAAGGTCGCTCAGGGGTAGAGCGCTTGGCTTGCATACATGAGGCCCTGCGTTCAATTCCTCAGCACCACATAAGCAGAAAAAAACGGAAGTGGTGCTGTGGCTCAAGTGGTAGAGAGCTAGCCTAGAGCTGAGGGGTAGCGCCCAGGCCCAGAGTTCAGGCCTCATGACCGTTTTTTTTTAAGTATTTCTTTTTTGTTAGGATATCAAATTTTATAATTTTAACAATTTTAAATAAAACATGACACCTATTCTCCTCAAGAAGCTGAAATCTGGAGCGCGGTGCTTCGATATCAGCACAAACTGGAAAGTCCTTGAGACTCCACCACTAAATTAATAAGCGAAAAAGAGTCTGGAGATGTGGATTAGGTGGTCAAATCCCAGCAAAACAAGAAGCCAAGCAAACCACAATGCATCCAGTAAGTAAATAAGTCATGGTTTTTTAATTACAATTTTGATCATTTATTGACTTTTTGGAAGATAGGAATATGCATTTAGTCTTTGCACTGTGGTTTTAAGGTTTTTTATGTCTGCTAGACTAATTTTGTTAACCGTTTTGCTAAACATTTTTATGTCCTAGTTTGCATCTGATCACTTTGCCAAATCTTCATAAATCATGCTAGTATGTTTTTTCTAAGTATATGAATTGTTCCAACACTTTTTTGTTGAAAAGTTACTACATCATCTATTTTAAAGCACAATCTTAATTTGATAGGGTTATGGATTATTATATCTGCTAGATAGATTGATTAACATCATGAAATTTCATTCTACACATCCAGTATTTCTTGGCTAAAAGACTAATCTCTATCATACAAGTAGAGCTACATAGTCTTGTATTATTGTCTCTATTAATTATAATTTCAATTATTTTCAACGTGTGTTATGTTCAAAAATCTTTTCTTACCTATTGTTCATTATCCAGCCTGGCAGTCATTGTGTTTTTCTTTTCTTTTCTTTTTTACTTTTTCTGTGCCAGTCCTGGGGCTTGAACTCAGGGCCTGTGCACTGTCCCTGAGCTTTTTGTTCAAGGCTAGAATTTTACCCCTTGAAACACAGCTCACTTCTGACTTTTTGTAGTTAACTGGAGATAAAAGTCTCACAGCCTGCTGGGGCTGGCTTTTGTTTGTTGGTTTGTTTAATTTTATTGTCAGTGTGATGTACAGAGGGGTTGCAGTAACATATAGAAGGTAATGAGTACATTACTTCTCAAACTTGTTAGCCCTCCCTCATTTTTCCCCCACTTACCCTCCTCCTAACCCCCCTGAACTTGTAAAATTCATTCCAATATATTGTCTTGAGAGTATCACTGTTGCATTGGTTCACACTTTGTCATTTGTCTCACCATTTTGTTGTTATCTTCCCTTTAGATAAATGTATAAACAATACTCGGTACCAAAATCAAATACAGTGACAACAGGAGATAAACCATAGGAAGAAAAACACAAAATAATAGTAATAATAATAATAATAATAATAAAAGAAATCATATAATACATTACAAACAGCAACAACAAAGAAAAGTATCTTGTTTCCATATCTTAGAGTTCATTTCACTTAGCATCATCTTATATGGTCATATATACATACATATTGTGCTATTCTGCTCATCTGCTAGGACTATCTTACACATATACTAATGATTACAAATGAGGAAAAACATGGGATTTATGTTTCTTTGGTTCTGGCTTACTTCATTTAATATGACTGGAAAAAAATCATATTAAGTGGGGCTGGTTTTTTTTTTATCAAGATCCTCCGATCTCAGCTAGGATTCTAGGCAAATCTGTTCAGTAAGGAATGTAATTTATGCATATTTGATGTAATTAATATTATTTAAAATAAATCTATTTTATTAATACTTCCAATTTCTAAAGTTTTAGAAAAGTGATCTACATTAAATATTCTACTTTCGTTCAAAATTATAAGCTATGTTTCATTTGAAAACTCACACATTTTTGTAGGTGCTTAATTGCAGTCGGCGGAAGGAGATTGATACTGGATTTCACTTTGCTGTAAAAATCTATGGGTAATTAAGGGCATCTTATTTTTTCTCACAAATTTTCTATACCTAGACTATTCATACACTATTATAATCTCATCTACTCAGAAGGTGATGGTAAGAGTATCACAAGGCCAAACTGGACCATATTTGATTGAAAAGTAAAAGCAAAATTGCAAGGACATGACTCAAGTGGTACAGCTATTGGCTGGCAAGTATGAGGTAATTGATTCAGTGGTTCACACTGCTTCGAACTGAAGAATATATATACATACATATATATATATACTTTTTCTAATGCACACACTAAATGGAAAGAAATATATTACAATATATTCTGCTAAAACCAAAGAAACTATTGTAGAAAAAATTTTACTCTTATGCACTTTGTAAATATAAAAACATTTATACAATTAAAATCTGTATGTACTTTTATCAATTTTTTTCTCTTAATTCGAATGACATTTCAGTTATTTATTCCCTGGTTATTTGCATTTAAAGATTTCCATTTTCATGAGTTTAAGGAAGGTAGAAATAGATACATTTTTATGTAAATATTTCCCCAGATTCCAAAGTAATTTTCTCTGTTATAGTCATACAAATAGAATTCTTGGGACAAAGAAAGCATTATATATTCACTGCATACTTTCACATAAACATTATATTCTTTAAAATTATGCCTGTATCATTGAGGTTTTGTGGCAAGTGTAAGGTGCTTGCCTGGGTACTGGCAAAGCCTTGGCTTCAATCTTTAACACTTTAAAAAGTATGCATATTAGATATTGTTTGGCTGGTAAAACGTAAGTTGTTCTGAAATGGAAGGGGTAGACGTCATGTACCAACAATCAGAGAGAAAATTTGGTTCTCAGAGAAGCACCCTTGGTCTTGACTGTAATCTTGAAAATTGTAAGTATACTTAGTTCTCTTCTCGGCCTTGCAAAATGAGGGGCTCTGGGTGAAGCCCTGTACATAGGGAGAGTGCAATCTTCAGTCTTGGATTTCTTTTTTCTTTTTTTCTTTTTCTTTCTTTCTTTCTTTTTTTTTTTTTTGTCGGTTGTGGGGCTTGAACTCTGGACCTGGGTGCTGTCCCTCAGATCTTCAGCTCAAGGTGAGCGCTCTACCACTTAAGTTACAGCGCCAATTCCAGGTTTTTTTTAGTGGTTTATTGTAGATAAGAGTCTAAGGGACATTCTTGCTTGGGCTGGCTTTGAACCGTGATGCTCAGATCTCAGCCTCCTGAGTAGCTAGGATTACATGCCTGAGCCACCAATGACAGGCTTCAGTCTTTGATTTCTTTTCCTATCAACTTGGATCTGCATCCTTCCCAATCTTGCCTTCCTGCTACTCAAAATACCATTCACAACATTTTTCTCTTCATTTAGACAGATTGATTTACTTCCAAATTTCAGGAAAGCCCTCATTTAATGTTTTTATTTGAGAAGTCTCAGCAAGGATTAGCAAATGAATATTGAATAGAAGAGAAAGAATCTGAATACGAAATAGGACTCAGTAGTATCAGGGTTTTTTTTTTTTCCATTTTTTTAAACCAGAAAAGCATGGAAATGCCATCTATATGTACAGGTCACCAACACAGAAACTGAAACACAGTGATTTTGAGTATTAAAATAAAAATTATTCAACCAAATGAGAGAGATGCAGATGAGTCTTTTGTATACAGCATAACATCTCCAATGAGATAAATGCAAGAAATGTGGAGTGTTTGGGGGACAGTCTTGTGTTTTCTGTTTTCTGTTCATAGATATAACTTTGGATGAGGAAGAAAATAGAAGGAGACTTTTCATTGGTATCATTACTCATTACTAATCAAAAGATGAACTATATAATCTTTATTAAATCATTTAAGAATTATTATCCTCACTGGGTAGGAATGGCTCATACCTATAATCCATGCTTTGTGTGAGGCTGTGATCAGAGGATGGCTGTTCAAAACCAGTCAACAGAGGAAAGTTCATAGGATGCTTTTCTCAACTAATCACCAAAATGCCACAAACGGAGTTGTGGCTCAAGTGATAGAGTACTATCTAGCCTTAAGCACAAAGGTTGACATACAATGTCCAGGCCCTGAGTTCAAGCCCCAGGACTGACACAAAAAAAATGTATTAACCTCCTCATTTTTTAGAGGAGGAAAATTAAGCTGAAGTAGACTATTCTGACTAAACTGCCAAAAATTATCACTCATTTTCCAAATACTTTTATGTCATGTGTTCCTATCATGCAAAATGATCATTTCTGGGTATATGTTGCTCAGCAAAAAGGCACACTGTTTAATTACAGCATTTTTTAAGAGCAACAATTTGAAAGCATTTAAGTAACAACCCAATGGCATATCCATAGCAAACAGATAAATAAAGTATGAATTACTTATGAAACAGACATGAAAGTGAATAAGCTAGAATGATAGCCACCAATATCCCCAGATTATAATGTTTACCAAGAATATAATATGTTGAATGATTCATATTGTGAGATGACATTATATAAAGTTTGAGAACATGAAAATCAATTGCAAACATAGACTATTGCTGCAATAATAAATAATAATAGGATAATAAACATCCCTAGAACTCAAATAACAACAACAAAATAAACAGGAGAAGAATTACTTTTTCATAGGAAGATGCAAAAATTATGCAGAAAAGAAATTCTATTTGAATATCCACAAAGCCACGAGTGAAAGTTACAATTTTGTTTAGTTAAGCTAAATAAATGATGCTTATTATATCATTATATTCAAATAATTGAATGGTGAAATCATTTAAAGATAAACCAAGGCAAAAATACAAGCAGTTATTTCTCAAATAAAGCAGTATGACTCCCACTAAATTTTATGCCACATAAAAATTCAGATGTGTTTATTCTACCTCAAATGAAAAAAATCACATTCAATGGAAATTAAATCTAGTAAATAAAAATTTCTCTACATCTACATTCCCATAACCTACTCGTAAACATATTCATAAATAGAGTACCATCATTGTGATAATATGTGCTGTATGCCTGTGTGCATTGCAGATTGCATTTTGGGAACCATTGGTTTGAAAGATTAGTCATGGAAATTCTTTGTAACCATATTAAGAATAAATATTACTCCAAAGATTTTGGATTAGTGAGTCAGTTTAATTTCATTTTTATAAACCAAATGATATGAAGAGAACAATTAAAAATCTAACATCACAATTGGTTAGCCTTGTCTCCAATCATTTGTCCTGACACAAGCGTGTGATTAATCTTTTCTATTTCCTCCATTTCCTCTGTATAAAAAGGGAGCAATAGAGTAAATCATTTCTATGGCAGTTTCCTTTAATGTTTTTTCTTGGAGAATCTGAATCATCTGTGACCTGTTAACATTGAAGAGTGATTACATCAGTTCATTTGTTAGATCAAATATTTATTCTGTGCCTAGCACTGTTCCAAAGCTCAATGCAGTCTTGGCTAAGGACCTGATCTGGTGCCCAGAAGCGGGATTATGTGATGGTTATCTTCTTCAATAGTTCTCTATTTCAGCATAAAAAACAAAGACTAGGTAGATATGTATAATTTTTGGTTGGGGTTGGTTCTGGGGTTTGAATTCAAAGCCTTGTGCTCACTAAGCAAATGATGTACCCCTTAAAGATGCACCCCAGATGATTTCTACATGTTATTTTGGACCAAATCTTAGCAAATTATTGTAATCATCATGAGAATCAGTTATCTTTGTTTACAAATAGAAGACCAGGAACTCAGTTTTATTAACAGTTCACAAGTTTTAAGTCTTATAATATACCAGAGATTGTATTCAAAGCTTAGACTACAAGAGAACCCAAGCTATTTAACCTGTAGTTAGTAATGTTGGGAGGTATAAGAATTAATCCCTAGTCAGGTAATTTGGGATCTAGCATTCTAGTAATTGTCTACATTATAGAACTTTTTGAGGTCCTATTTCATTGCAGCTGAAATTAGTTTTCCTTGGGAATATTTTTGGGACTTAGTCTGCCTAACATTCTAAATTTCCCTGGAATGGTGCATTTCAACACTCACTTACTGCAGAAGGATGGATCAGGCCTCTGCTTTGGTCTTGGTTATAATTTTATCTATCTTTATGGATGAACACCTTGTTTCATCTCCTCCAGTTGAGGGTTGGTATTACAAGCTCCTAACTACAATCATAAGCTATCAGTTTTTATTTATTGTGTTTGTTTGTTTTTACTTTTATTTTGTCTCTCATGGGATTTGAACTCTGGGCTTGGGTGCTGTCCCTGAGATCTTGAGCTGAAGGCGTGGGCTCTACCACTTGAGCTACAGCTCCATTTTCTGTTTTCTGGTGTTTAATTGGAGAAAAGAGTTTCAGGGACTTTCCTGCCTGGGCTGCCTTTTGAACCACAATCCTCAGATCTCACTCTCCTGAGTAGCTAGGATTACAGGTGTGAGCCACCAATACCTGGTAAGTCATCAATTTTAAAGTAAGTAAAATAAGGATTGTTTGATCTACATTGACATGAAACACTTTTTTAGAATGTGCAAGGCCTTAGCACCATAAAAACAAAAAATAAAGTATGAGAAGGAATGCCTTTGCCTTTGAAAGTGTCCGTTTTCTAAGGGATAATTTATTATTCCCTGAAGAGTCATAGTCCAAAACAGAAACTTGTTTAATAAGCCTGACCTAGATAGACAAACCTCATCCTCTGACCTCTTATTCTATGTTGTCTGGTGTCCCTCCACATCTTTATTTTTTTTCCAAAGGTGATATACAGAGAGGTTAGACTTTATAAAAGTCAGGTTGAGTAGATTTCCTTTTGAACAGTATCACCCCCTCCCTCATTCTCTCCCAGTTTTTCTCCTACTAACCCCCCCCCCCAACAAACTACATTGTAGAGTTCATTTCCAACATAGTGTCTAGTGGGTGTCACTGCTGAATTGGTTCACCCTTTGCCCCACCATTTCTGTGCTTCCCCTTCCCCTTCCCAGATAAGATAAACTTATATACAAACCAATGGGTACAGAAATCAAAAACAGTGACAGAAGGGAATAAACCAAAGAAAGGAAAGAAGAAAAGGAGAAAAAAGAACTGCAATAGAACTGCAACAACAACAAAAACAAAGTCTCTTGCTTGCATTTCTTGGATTTCATTTCAATAAGCATCATTTTATATGATCTTATTCATTGATATAGAGAGCCCTTGTGATCCTCTCCTAAGAATATCCTCCTTTGTTCTCACTGTGTGAATGTTTAGACTCCTGTCTAATTGATCGTATCCTTGTGTAATTTTTGGTCTTTTACTATCCATTTGGTTCACTTGAATATTTATCGTCACTTTCTACTTTTTACAAATGAGGGAAAACATTCAACTACGTTTCTTTGGGTCTGGCTTACTTTACTTAAATAATTTTTTCCAAGTCTTTCAATTTCCTTAAAGATGGGGCTGTTTCAAAGCAATTGCTATAAAGGAAAATCCAAGTCTTCCTTATGGATCTCAGTAATTAAGAAGAATATGGGGAGGCTGGGAAGGGATGTGAAGGGTAAACAAAGGAGGAGGCTGCAATGCTTGATAAGAAATGTACGCATTATCCTGCCCATGTAATTGTAACCCCTCTGTACAGTATGTTCACAAAAAAATATATAATAAAATTTAAAAAAAAGAAGAAGATGACACTGAGGGGGAAAAAGAGTGACTGAAAATATCCATAGGGTTTTCTGCCGTTCATTGTGTCCATGTCTTTTGGGGAACTCGAGTCCTCTTTACTTCCACCCAGCTTGCCTTGGGACCTCAGCCTGTGCAGATAGCTGCTTCTTCTTTCCTAGCATTGGTTCCCTCCCTCCCTTCTGTCTTGAAATGGAATCCCAATAGTCTCTTAAAAAGAGAACAGATAATGACTGGATTTTTTTCTATTTTTATTTATGCTTTGTAGATAATGTTCAATTGTAAACATTTCAGGCAATAAAAGAATCAAGCAAAGGTGAGTTATAATGGCTTTGTAATCTAACACACATTCTGTAAATCGATTCCTTAAATGTGTTTCCCTATAAAATGAAAACTGTCTTCAGATTCTGACTTCTATCTTAGTTTTTGGAGTAGGTTTCACAATAGTCAGACTTTTCAGAATATTTCTTTATTCTTCCATCCCCCCTTCTATAGGTCAGCCTACTTGTCTGTCTCTTTTTTATGTCTCTCTTTACTTTCTTTCTTGCTTGCTTGCTTCTTTGGCTAGCTAAAGTACCTCATAAACAGTTGGTGACCCCTTACTGTAACTGAATAGTATTCAGTTGGGGCAGTTATTATTATTTTCTATTTGTTTGTTGTAGGGCTTGAACTACAGGTTTGGGCGCAGTCCCTGAACTTTTTCACTCAAGGCTAGTGTTCTACCAACATCGAGCCACAGATCTACGTCAGGTTTTCTGGTGGTTAATTGGAGATAACAGACTCCCAGACTCCTACCCCGGTTGCCTTTGAATCATGATCTTCAGATCCTAGCCTCCTGAGTAACTAGGATTACAAGTATGAGCCACCATCACCAAGCGAGACCAGGTTTTGAAGGCACTAATTTTATTAGAGTTATACACATCATAAAAAAGAAAAGTAAATCTAATAAAAGGAAACACACATGATTTCATAACAGTAACTAAATAGATATACTTGTATGTGTGTGTGCATGTGCACATGCGCACACATGTGCATGTTTCAGGCTTGAATTCAGGGCCTTGGGGCTGTCAGTGAGATTATTTTGCTCAAGGCTAGAGCTGTAATACTTAAATCACAGTTCCACTTTTGGCTATTTAGGAGTTAGTTGGAGACCAGGGTCTGATGGACTTTTCTTCATGGGCTGGCTTTGAACCAGGATCCTCAGATCTCTCTTGAGTAGCTAGGATTACAGGTGTGAATCATTGACACAACCAAAATTGATATATTAAGTTTTTTCTCAAATAAAACAAGGACATGAGAAACTACAGTATGAATATTATTATAAGCTTTATAAAAGCTCTTTCTTTGGGCCATTGTGTCAAACGTCACATATATCTTCCTTGATGCCTTCAAAGCCTTATCATATCAGAATTATTTTTTGTTTTATACATAAATCAAAATCCAGTGCTACTCTGAATGACGAGTGGTAGAACTATAAAAATTCTGTAGACAAAGATGCGTGATTGCAATTGTAGTTTTTATTTTATTTTATTTTTATTTTCTAACCTAATTATTGTTGACTCTGAGCAACAGTATTTTTGGCCGCTACAGTCCAAAAATGGTACAGGAAAAGAGATACAAAAACACTGCTACTCCAGAATGAATAATTGGGTGGTTGATGATAAGATGCACCTCTGGTATTTGCGGTGAGCTGACATTGGTGTTTTTCGCATGACCTTTGTTGGCTGCACCCAGAGGCTTCCTTCCCTAGCCCAGCTGCTAGAAGTCATTAGTAGTGATGGCTGTGCATTCTGTTCTTCCACTTGCACAAACCTCAGGAGAGAAGTTTCCAAGGGACTTCTCCCAGAGAAGGTCATTGGCTCTTTTTGTCATCACACGGCTGGCCTGTGATTAGAAAAGGCAGTTGGGAAGTCGATGGAATGGTAAACTGAAGATGTGGTAGCATGGGAAAGTCAAATTAGAATTAGGCTTCAAACTGGGAAATCAAAAACAATATTGATGCAAAGAACAAATAAGTGAGAAATAAGCATGGACAGAAAGAGGGAGAAAGAGGGGGGGGAGAGAGAGAGAGAGAGAGAGAGAGAGAGAGAGAGAGAGAGAGAGAGAGAGAGAGAGAGAGAGAGAGAGAGAGGAGAGAGAGAGAGAGAGAGGGAGAGGGAGAGAGGAGAGAGAGAGGGAGAGAGAGAGGGAAAGAGGGAGGGAGGGAGGGAGGGAGGGAAGGAGGGAAGGAGGGAGGAAGGGAAAGAGATTTTTTATTCTCTTTCTCCATCAGGGAAACAAATTAAATTTTATAGTGTCATAGCAAATATTTTGGGGTATTGATTTTTGAAATCTGTGCTTGACATTTAAAATGACAGAAAAAACAGGGGAATGGAACTGAAGGCAAGGTGTCTGTTTAAGACAGTCTTTTATCAACAAGCATTTCAGAGATCTTTCTGAAGGTGGGACACATGGGTAATATTAAAATGCTTTCTGTGTTTCGGGTCTTATAAGCATTATCTCATGCATGCAAATATTCATCTAGAAAAATCACAGTGGATCTCGCCAGGTGTTAGATCCTCACAGAAGCTGTGAGTTTGCAGCTAACTCAAAGGGAACATTTTTACAATGCTGAAATTCATGCTGTCAGAGCTCCCTCTACCGCCCCTCCTTAATTGTAAAATCATGCAGGACTGTGGTTCTGGGGCAAGCTGAGTCAGGGTTGAAGTGATTATGCAATTTCCCTGATGTCATTAAAATGAAGGTGGGGGGAAATGCAGCAATGGACAGGCAGCTTTTCACAAAACACTGATTGGAATGATGGAATATTTCCTTGTTAATCTTTTGGTTCCTTTTAGAAAGAGTTCACTGATAAACATAACTGTCTTTAAACAAATCAGACAAATTCAAATCAGAGCATTCCTGAAGGAATTCTACAGTAGATGGACTTTCAGATTTGTAACCTGAAAAAATACAGAAGGGAAATTCCACAAATGCAAACTCTTTTCCCTACTGAAATATTGTTTTAGCTGATACTTAACTGCATTCCAGTGTTCTGAAGGCCATGGTAAAATACCAGATTGTTAGTAAGCTTGTCTTTGTAACTTGGCTCTCTTCAAGCCACATTTATTTCCATTATCCATCTTCCCATTGTCCACTGTCTTTAAGTGTTATGCAAGATTGTTTCTGATGTGGGCTTCCATGCTTAAAGAATATTATGGGAAAAAAAGAGACTTGCGTTTTGGGACCAAAGCCAGAAAATCCTACACGGGTTTGTGTTGATATAACCAAGACAGGAAATTTACCAAAAATATAAGTGAGAAATAGGAAACTGCTAGAGAAGTGGGAGATGTGAACACACAGTCACAATCTATGCTGATGTTTAATTGGATCACAAAAATGAAATATATAATACTGAAATTCTGTTAAATAGTCATTATCAATGCAGGATCCACAATTTAAAGAATGCATTCAGCTTGTTCTGTTTTTAAATATCAAAAGAGAGAAAATAATCCTTTATTTGGACAGCCAAATACTTTCTTTCAGAAATGAAAAGCACATACTGAAAGAACAATAGCAAAATACTAAGAATATAGTGTAGTTTACCAAACTCCAGAGTGTTTGGGTTTCATGGAGGTAAGAGTCTATTTTTCCAATTCTATAGATTGGAGACAGAAGCAAACATAAAGGATCTATCCATCTATCTATCTACATATTTAATAAATTAAATCTATGAAATAAATACAAAACTAAATAATATATAATTTTTTTATTGTCACTACCAGAAGGGCATATTAATATTAAGAGAGAAAATATCCGGAATCCAAAATATCCCTGACTTACAATTCAAAATCCTTTACTTATTAGCAGAATTGTTTATTATCGGGGGTCCTCAATTTCTAGGTTGTGCCAAGATTACTCATGAAAGTATCAGACCTTTATCAGTGAAATATAATATTTTATCAAAGGAACTCAATGATTTTTTTGTTTGTAGGCTTTTCAAAAAGTGATAATGATGTTTAGGAAGTATAGAATTATTCAGTCCTGTCTCGGTATCCTTTTCCAGTTTGTAATGACCAATGTTTCCAGCTTCTCTGGAAAGCATGGAGAATACGTATTGAAAGATACTCATGGAGAGAAAAAGATGGAGAGGGCAAGTATGCCTTGTTTCCATGGTGATACAGCTCACATCCTTGGCATCCCAATTCTAAGCTCCAGATAGTATTTAGAATCTCAATTGAATATATGCTTTACATACTACTTCGCAAAATAAGCAGAGAATAAAAAAATCTTGCGGTTCTCAATCCATAATTCTGAGCATCCCTCTGTAAGAACAAGCAACATTACGTGCATTTTATGTGCCCACAAACTTGAATACTTCAGCCTTTTTTTATTCTCTAAGTGCTACTTTGTGTTTGAAGCTTTGTTTGAGATAATTCTAAACAATACTCAGAAACATTGTGTTGGAGTATTTTTAACAGTCAGAGTAGGGCCTGCTTTTGCCTTGTGATGGTTTGATATAATCTGAATTTCTGATGGCATCGAATTGGCATACACTGAGGAGAAATCAGTCTCTATATCTGAAAGTTTTATCTTTTCATGCAAGTTCATGCATGTGATAGGTTAGGCATAAAATTTAAACTTCATTCACATTTCAAAGTGTTCATAGTCCTACAGAGGAGTAAGATAGTTAGCTAGTTTAGGTTGTATGAGTTCAAGATTTTGAAATTTTTAGAAAGGAGTTTCTAAATATGGCAGTAACTATGGACTGTGCCTGGGCTACCTCTCTAAGTTCTCTTATGACATCATTGGATAGCAGCAGTTCTGAGATATCATAAATCCCTGAGCTGATAGCACTGCTCCTCAGCTACTAAATTCTGAATTGCTCCCACATGTCTTAGCTAGCATTTTGTCTTTTCCATTTGCCGTATAAAAACTCTCTCACAATGAATTGTTTTATAGAAGTACAATTTTCAATTTTAAAAGATAATATGGTTACTAGTTATTGATAATTCATAGAATTTTGAAAAATGACACTGAAAACAAAACAAAACAAGAAAGTAAGCAAACAAAAAAAAACCCACTTGCATAGGGTCAAATTCACTAGCAATTACCAGATTCCAAATTAAAGCTTGATCTCCGTGATGTGTCTGTGTATTTGAACAGAATGAAATAAGAATGGATTTTTAAAATAAATTTAAAAAAATGAGAGAGCAACCTAAGTGATAGAGCACTTGTCTAGTTCAATCTTCAGTAATATAGATGTATGTATATGTATATATGTGTTTATATATATATACATATATATATAAAGAACTCTTTTCACCCTTTAGTAATTCCTTCAAATATTTTTTTTTACTTTCCCCTCAGCTGTGGTAAGTAAAACTATTCAGTTATTTACATTTTAAACTTTGCACTTTGACTATATGGTAACAATTAGTAGAAATGAATAAATTTTGTTTTGGAAAGACCATTACCTAAACAGACATAAATGTACATCTGTTCTCAAAACCATCTTTTAATCATGGTTGTTCTTTTGTGAGTTGTCTTTTTTTTTCAAGCAAATCTGCTTCTTTAACTTTGCCATGATCAAGCATTTGAGAGTCCATCCTACTTTCAATGTGTTCTGTGTCAAGAACACTTTCCAAGGAAAATCTAACCACTTAGTGGCTTTTCTTTAAAGCTCAATCTAAAACAATCTGAAGTGAAGCAATAGAGTGATATCAATGGAAATAGAATGATGGCATATGGTTCCTCAAATATTTGTGACTTCACAAAAGAAACCACAGTGACCGAAATTAGTACAATTCATTTTGAAGCACTTTTAAAATTAAACAAATTGTCCTAAAAATGCAAACAGGATAACAACAGCAAGGGTAATGAGTCTTGTAGTATTTTTATCTCTTTCCTAACTGTCTATGATCTTCAAAATAGCTTGGAAACCAATTCATCCATGAGCATAGTGTAAACCAACAGCCAAGAGCCTATGGGGAAAAAAAAGAAAACAGCATTAAAACTTTCCAAAATTTCCATTCCCCGAGGATTGCCACCAGATATAATCTGATGAGTCTGGATGTTTCAGAGAAAAGCCTTCTGAGGGACCATCTTTATTGATCTGGAAAAACCATCATCCATTGAAAGTATTTGTTAAGATCAGTGAAAGACACTGGCTGAACATACACTCTGAGTCAGTGATGCTAATGGGAAGAAAAAGAAGAAGAAGAGGAGGAGGAGGAGGTGGAAGAAGAAAAGGGAGGAGGAGGAAGTAGTTGTTGACTGAAACACATAAAACCAAAAGTTGGAAAATGCAAAATTAATAAAAGGCCTTTCATGAAGTTCCTGTTACACATACAGGATTGTCTGTGTGTACCTAGGAATGTAAACATGACACAGAGAATATTCTAGGCTCTGAGCTCTAGTTGATTTGGGGATTCTTGAAAGTACCAAAGAATAAGAGAGAATTTTATATTTACTGCCTGAGCACAGAAAGCAAGTTCCATGGCACTCCAAGAAACTCATGAAAACATAAAAATAGTTATTGGGCCAAAGATTTTGAGGACTTTGTCTTAACTCTTAGCTGCACTAGTTTAGCAGGGAACTAGTGTTTACATACTACAGCCTACATAAGCCAAACAAAAACCAGTTCGGGAAATTCATCACCAACAGCAATTTAAACAGACACTTACAGGAAGACATGGAAAAGGAGAATCTGAATTACACAGCTGCTACATTAGATATTTTCAAATGTCTAATCCTTACACAAAGCTGTTATAAGACTGACAAGAAAGCAACAATAAAAATATACTTCTGTCATTCGAAGAAATAGGGCACTTTGTGATATTCATCAGATTTTAGACTCATGTGTGCTCAAATTCTCTGCAAATACTTTAAGCTTATTAAAAAAAAGTTTCAAATTAATCCCACATTTGAAGCAGGAGTTTTCTTTTAAATAGTTACCAAAAGATTTTATATTTTAAAGTCATAAATCAATGATTACTTTTTGTTTGTTTGTTTGCCAGTCCTATGGCTTTGAACTCAGGACCTCCGTACTGTCCTTGAGCTTCTTTGGCTTAAGGCCAAGCCACAGTACCGCTTCTAACTTTTTCTGTTTATGTAGTACTTAGGAATTGAAACTAGGACTTCATGTATGCTAGGCAAGCACTCTACTACTAAGCCACATTGCCAGCCCCCAATGATTACAATTTTCCTACTTATATTTACATTAACTACGGATTTTGAAAGCATACAATATACGTAGATTTGTAAGATATGCCAACAATCAGGAAGGTAAATTTTATCTATTTGGTTAGCTATTTATTTTTACAATGGGTCTCACTCCATAACTTGGGTTTTCCTCTCATTTGTTATCCTCTTACCTCAGTAAGAAACATATCCACATTGAATTCTCTAAACAGAAAATAACATACAGCATTTCTAATTTTTTAATAAACTATCCCTTGCTTTGAGTTCATCAAAATCAAGAACTATGTTTCTTTCTCTTTTTTTGAATATGTTTTTTATTGTGAGAATACTGTATAGAGGAAGGGTAACACTTACATGAGCAAGGTAATGACTACATTTCTTATCAGCATTGTTGCCTCTTCCTTTGTTTTTCCCCTACCAACTACATTCCCTCTCACCCCCCACCCCCCCACCCTGACCTAAATTGTAAAGTTCGTTTTTTGACATAGCATCTTGTATCAAACTGTATCCCTGTTTAAACAGTATTTTTCCCCTTACCCTCGCAAAATTATACCAACATCAAATATAGTGAAAACAGGTTATACCGTGGCAGGGGAGGGGTATACAAAGCAAAAAAAAAAAAAAAAATCACATGTTACCTTATAAATACATTAGAAGAAATAGCAAGAAAGAAAAACCCACTTGTGTCCTTATATTGGGATTCATTTTGCTTAACATCACCTTATCTGACCTATTCTGTTTGTCTCAGGCATATACTAGTTATTGTAAATAAGGGAAACCATGGGATCTATGTTTCTCTGGGTCTGTCTTACTTTACTTAATATAATAAATTTTTGAAAGTAGTATGTTCCTTTCATACAACAAATAGTCCTTTCCTACTCAGTCTACCTTGTTAACACATATTTTCTTAAAATAATTTGAGCGCAATTTCTTCTAATTACTATTTTAATCATAGTATTAATATGGAGTTAAGTTGTCATAGAAAAATACACAAGTATATAGGTGGTGATCACATAAACACATATACACATACATACATACATACATACATACATACACGCAAATAAACATTAGGTCTAATGGGTACCACAACTTCTTTTGTATGTGTTTGTGCAGTCCTGAGGTTTGAACTCAGGGCATGGTCTCTGTTCCTGATCATTTTTGCTCAAAATTAATGCTACCACTTGAGCCATAGCTCCACTTCTGGCTTTTTGGTTGTTAATTAGACAGAAGAGTTTCATGGAGTTTTCTGCCTAGGCTAGCTTTGAACCATGATCCTCAGATCTTTACCTTTTGAGTACCTAGAATTATAGGCATGAGCCACCAGCACCAGCTTACTATTCATATCATTGCTTAAGAAAGAATGCATTACTTGGTTGTTAGAAAATTTCTGAGGAGCTATATTTAAAAATGTATAGTAAAACCTTCTTATGAAAATAAAACATGCAAGACCAATAAGTTTTCTTTTCTCATCTGGCATCTATAGCTCTGCCACTCCATTAGACAAGTAAACCCCCCAATAATTTGTACTGTCTGTAGAGATCCAAGAGTAGAAGAACTCACATGTGGTTCCAAAGGGGATCTACTCTTTCACACTTCTTGTAGTGAAAAATATCAATAATCTGATTCCTGGGACCTAAGATATTTGAAATCTACAGAATATACATTGTGGAATAAGTGAATGAGCAATCAAAATACAGCCAAATTTTCTCTGCTAACACAGCATATCTAGAACAATCAGGTACACAATCTCCAATAAACAGGAAGTTTGCTAACATGACTTATTACTCATTGTTACTCTGTCATATCTTTTCTACAAGTCACCCATATGGACTAACCAAAATAGTCAATGTATGCTAGACTCCTAAGCTAAAATTACAATAACACACATTTCCTAAAAGCAAAGTACTAATGTGAAATAAAAGCATTCACTGGTAGTAATACTTATCTTCAAATTAATAAAAATAAAAGTCTTCTTTAATATATAAAAAGTAGCAAATATCATCTTACAAAGGAATAGCAAAATAAGTTATGTAGGCTGAAAAAGAAACCCATTATTGTGCCAAAGATTTGCTAAAAACACATTAGAAGTCAGATTTATATTTTATTATATCCCGATTTAATGAAATTCCACCAGAACGAGCTCAAAAACAAAACTGTTTAAACTTCTGTCTTTTGGGTAGAAATTTATGGCTGAAGAATTAGTATCCTCTCCCAAGGGCCTTGTAAAAGGCCCTGGATGTTAATCTGCAAGTTAAAAGACTTACAAGACCTCGGGGGATTATTTGGATCCAGAATGCTCTGTTTGTTCCTTTCAGCAAACATTAGACAATTCAATAGGCAGAGGGAAAAAAAAAACCCACAATTCTGCTTCTTGCTCATTAACATGTCTGAACTTATGGCTATTTAATTTTATTCTGGCAATTAAAATATGAGTCAGATACATTGTCACCATCAGTTTCTCCATGGGAGACATATCCCTATTCCCTCCTCTAAGGAGGAACATTTGCTGTATTCTCTCCTTCAGCTATAATTTCATTTGGCTTTATCCAGGCATGAAATGCATCAAGCTACCTGACACATGGCAGTAAAACATTTTGTATCCTTTCAGACTCTTACTTGTTGAACAACTATTTCAGATGAAAAGATAGGCCTACACATAGAGGGATATTTCTAGAGTAGGAAAAAAGTTCAGGCTTCTCACAGATGGCACACAACCACTTGAGCCCCACCTCCAGCTCTCCCTGTCTTTTCAGTCTGGAGCTGGCTTCTAACTTCCATCCTCCTGCTCTCAGCCTCATGAGTGGCTAGGAATACAGTTGTGAGCCACAGGCACCCAACTTAGATCATCCAGCTCTTATTGGTCAATATATAACTCTCTCTTTGTCTCTATGTCTCTGTGTCTGTGTCTGTGTCTGTGTCTGTGTCTTGATCTCCTCTCTGTCTCCCTCCTAGATCCCTTCAACACAAATGATTGACTTAGAGGGATATTTTAAATGCTCAAAGCAAGGGAGCATCTCTAGACTGCTTAGTTCTGTTATCTCTAGATAACTCTAAGTCCAAGTTATTAATAGTTAAAATAATATGGTTCTCTGTTCCTAACTGAGCTATTGCCAGGTTAGTTTTGGGGTAAGGCCCCTTTTACTAGATCTTAAAACAGACTAATCTAGCTGGGTCTTTACATAACATGGGAAGACATGTCATATTCTCATATAGCCTCTGTTATGTAGCTAAGCACACTTTTAAGGAGGAGGTAACAATGCTTGCTAGGAAATGTACTGATTACCTTGCTCATGTAACTGTAACCCCTCTGTACAGTATTTTTACAATTAAAAAAGTATAAAAATAAAACTCAATTCTTATCGACCACCCTCTCTCTTCTTAATTGAGGCAACATGTATCAGCTGGAGACCTCATCATTACCATTTCCACTTTCTAAACTACCTGATATCTGGGCACAAAGAGCTGGTATTCTCTGTATGTTTGAATTGTTCTCCATGTATCTCCTGCTCATTTCCCTTGATAACACTAGCCTTGACAAAACACCTAACATGTAGTTAGGCAAGTGAATGTATAAAGAAATGTTTTGCTCAGTAAACTACCTATTTCTAGGCATTGGAACAACATAGAAATGAACTATGCTTTGTAACTCCTTACAATGTAGGTTGAATTAAGCAGCACAATCAAAACCTGCTTGTCTGCATGAAGTCATTTAAGAAGATATGAAAACCTCAAGCTGCATTTTCAGGTAAGCAAGTAACTCAACTTAATTGTAATAGAGCTGTAATAGATACAATTTAAGACACCCAGAATAAGAAGTACCTGTCTTATTAAATGAACAGTGTTTGGCTTGGCACATGTGGCTCATGCCTGTAACCCCTACCATACTCAGATCAACAAGACCTGAGAATTGAGGTTTGAAGCTAGCCCAGCAAGAAAGTCCCTGAGAGTCTCATCTCCAATTAACTAGCAAAAAGCCAGAAGTGGAGAGGTAACTCAAGTGGTAGAGTACCATCTTGAGTGAAAAAACTAGGAGAGAGCAATAGGCCCTGAGTCCAATGTTTATCTGAATGACAATGTGAATCTGCTAATGCTTCTTTAACATTGACAATGTGGCCTCCAATACACTGGCTCATGGAAATTATGCTAGTCTGGGGTGGAAAGCATGTGATGGATTTTATTTGTAGTAATTTTTATCTGTGGTAATTTTTAGATTAGGAAACCTACCTTTAGAGGGGAATCCAGAATTATAAATAGTTTTTCTTTCACTCCAAATGATTTCCTGTGGAAGCAGGATATAACTGTGAAATGCTTAGACAAATGTGTTTAATATAGCCTATCATTAATTTGTCAGGTTTAATTAATGGTATCCGTTACCAGATGCAGAGGGAGACCATTACATTTATACTTACAAGTATAAAATAGGCAGTCAGGAATGATGTTGAAACACATACTCTCACTGGGTCACTGGGAGTATGCCCTGAAAAATAGGAAGTCAGAGAGAACACTTCTTGGTGAATGAAATGGGGCATGGGGTTGCCACACCACACAAGTGTCAATCTAGCTGGATATAAATACTGAGGGTTATACCAAGATAAACATAGGCTAAGCAACAGCTTCTATATTGTGACTGACCTCACATTCACATTCTCTTGGCTTCCCCTTCTCTCTGGATTCTTCATCATTCCTGTCAAACAAATGCTGAAGTTGCAGGGTACCATGTATTTGTATATGTATATGTGTATATGCATACAGAACACAAACATCTACACATATATTCATGTGCATTTATTCAAACATGTGATTATTTACGTATAGCTACTCACAGGTACTACTTCATACCAGGAGCAGCTATACCCAAACTAGTGTGGTATGAATCACCTCTTTCTACACAAACCATACAAGCCTCCCTTATACTTATTAACATTATACTCCAAAAATCAATTTCACAGCAATATTTTCCAGCAATCCTCTTCTTCTTTGAGTTCTATGAGATATACATTTGTCTAGACTGCAGGGCCTGCTTCTTGTCATTTTAATTTTCTATTTCTATTATAATTTCAATCAGCATGATTATTTCAAGGTAGCAAGTGTCATAATTGTATTTGAATCTCAGGATAGTTTAAGAAAAGGGGTTATTGTCTTTAAAAATCACCTAAAGCAAGGAGAGGTGTGACCTCTTAGAGGTGTGGATGGTAAGTGCTTTGAAACGTGACCCAGAATAATAAATGGAAAATACACAGTCAAGTGGAAGATGAGCCTATTTGAGTCTGAAAGGTATGCTCTCCTTCATTTATTTTGTGATCATTATATGCTGGCTATTCACAACCAAAAAATTCTAATCCAAGATCACAAACAATATTTCAAATAGCACATGCTGTTTTTAATATACATATAGTGCACAAGGAGAAAATATTTAAATTACTGCAACAGATGCTTGTTTGTGTGTATTTAGTACGATTATGAAATGGAGCCTAGATTACACACAACTGACAGTTCTCAACTAGAGGCCGAGTGCTGAGGGAAACGGATTTGATTTCTGGTAATTTAAAGCATCTAATCACTATCATTAAACAAATAAGGATTCATTACAAAAAAAAAAAAACAAGGAGGAGAAAAAATGTGATCACAATAAAACTAAGAAACAAATGTGATCTAGAACTTTAATTTGTATGCACATCTTGTTTGAGCACCATTTCTTTGAGAAAGTGATGACCTGTCACTCCCCCTCAATATAATAGGACAAACAATTCCAATGGTTGGTCTCAGCCACTTGTAAAGAGGAGGTTTTAGGCAGACAGGGAAACATTCTGCATATTAATATTATATACAGGCACAGTTAAACTTGAAGATATAAAACTGCTTTAAGAGAAGAGATCGTTGAAAGACAAGAATGTCACCAGGGAAGTCTCTGAGACAACATAAACAATATAAAAGTCAAGTATGAGACTGAGCAGCTAGCCCCAAACTCTGATCTCAGGACAATAATTTGTGGTTCCTGCAGCTGTGAATACACCTTACATGGTTTAGTCTTGTATAAAAGAAAATGGCTAAGGCTTTGAATTCAGACAAGCCTGGATTTCAGCTTCACCATGAAGAAACGTTCTACCATATCACCTCGGTAATTCGTGAGGGCCCTAATCTCCATTTAGTGAAATTTGGGAGTGGGAGATGGAGGGGGCGGGGAGGAAGGGGAAACAAAGGAGGCGGCAACAATGCTTGATAAGAAATGTACTCACTATCTTGGCCGTGTAATTGGAACCCCTCTGTATGGTATTTTCACAATTAAAAAAAAAAAAGAAATTAGTCACAACACTTGGCCCCCTTAATTTATAAAAATTCACACTAAATTTTCTAATATATTCAGAAAAGCATCAATTTTGGTGACAAAAGAGGGCATAAATTTCATCATTTCAGTTAGATGAAGAATAATACAACAGCCCATAAAATGTAGAAACAAAGATAAAGTATTTGTCTAAGCATGAAACTTCCCATCTACAAAATAAGGATTAACATTTGTGTTTTGTGTAACAGAGAGTTGATAAAGGACCAATAAATAAACAAAATTTGATGATATATTAGAACAAACCACAAAATAGATATTGACATTAAACGTTACAGTCCTGATTTCTCAATAATAAACTTGTGAAATTTGATATTGTATGTATTTGTATATTAATGAATGGTATTGAATAAATCAATAAATAAAATTGACATTTTTATTATATGCACTATATACTACTAGTTATGTTAATATATAACATACTATTGATCATACATATTGCAATATATATAATATAATATACAAGACTAATAACTTCTATGTACAAGGTCAGTGGCTTTTGATTTAGATATACTATGTTCGTTCATGAAGCCCAGTATCTTTTCAGCTATGTCCCTTTGAACTGTTGGCTTTATTTTCTTGCTTGTTACATGGAATTTTCAAAGAGTTTCAGAATATACATAAAGAGCTACAGGATACTTCCCATTGTCATCTAATGTTCTTGTTTATGACAATCTAATTTCAGAATTGTCTTCAGAATTACACTATTTATGATATTAGATTGAGATAATCGATTTCCTTGTGTTGGTCTAAGGTAGTCAGATTTGTATACAATAAAAGCCTAACATTCCCTGTTCCATTGGATGGACCTTGCATTTATACTCACCAAGGGAATGTTGAGATGACAATCCTTCCATGAGAGTTAGGTTATGATTTCTTTGGCAAATAGAACACAGTAATCTGAACACATTGACAATTGCACTATTTCAGAAAAACCGATTAACTATTTCTCTTCAGAAGATAAATCAGAGAAGTATACTCCAAGCATCTCTTCATTCATTAGTTTATGCACTCACCTGCATGTTTATGGCTTTAGAATAGCTAAGGCCTATCCATTGTGGAGTGGATTAGAGGCTGTTAGGGCATGTCTGAGCTCTATCACATCTATCTTCTTAGTAAACTGTCCTATAATAGTACTGATAGCTAAGTACATTTATAATTGGTCTGAAATGCACAAAGTACTTATCCCATATTTACTCCTAACCTTTCCATTAAAATCAGCTCACTGATGGCAGGAGAGCCAGGGAACAGCTTTGTGCTTCAATTCGGAACATTCTGAAAAGATGATCTAGCACCAAAACTGAGTTGCACTCGTTGAAATTTTTATGCCTTATTTTGTTGCTTGTAAATAGAATCAAATTAATAGATGGGGCTGGGAAGGTGGCTCAGTGGTACAGTGTTTGCCTTGCATGCCTGAGGCCCTGGGTTCGATTCCTCAGCACCACATAAGCAAAAAGAAAAAAGCCGGAAGTGGCACTGTGGCTCAAGAGGTAGAGCGCTAGCCTCGAGCTGACAAGCTGAGGGACAGCACCCAGGCCCAGAGTTCAGGCCCCACAACAGGACCCTCAAAAAATTAATAGATACTCAATAGAATTATTGGGAATATTATATATATATATAGGGATAGTTATACATACACACATACATATAGACATACATACATCTAGACTACTTTAAGCATGAAAATAAAAGGGATCAAAACACATTATTACCAACCAGTTAAATAATTTGTTGAACATTTGAGGAGTCCAATCATATAAAGTTCTTCATCTTTCTGAGACCTTCCATAGCTATTCAAGTGACCAGACCTACCATAATTGTTTGTGTCATTTAGTAGAAGAAAAATAGAGCAAAGCTTAAGATATAAAGTATTTGTACATTCTCTTCTGGGATGAGCTGATACTTCCAGGTCTCCATTCACTTTTGATACTTTTTGTATAACTCATGGTTCTGTGAGTGTTCTCCAGTTTGTTGTTCAAATTTATCTCAGAAGTAGTCTCAATGGGGTTATGCAAGCATCATGAGAGCAGGGGAACAGCCACTGGGGGGTGGTCAGGGACAGAAGGCAGGACGTGGGGAAGGAATGAGGTGAGTTACCTGTACTGTGAAGAGATCTAATTCAAGTTGGACTCTGGCTTCCTGCCTTGCAGCAGCAGGGAGGAGAGAAGTCGTTGGAGTTGCTGCCTCTGAGTGTAAGCATTTCATTATTTATATCCCCTAGCACTTAAGACAGAAAGGCAAACCTTTTGCCTTTGCCTGGTATCTGTTGGAACATTCAAAGTGTAGCTAAAGCTATGCAACATCAATCATCTAATCACCCATTGTATCCACTTTCTTCAGTTCTGCCTTATTATATGAATTAAAAATCATAGACATGTGAATTAAAAATGCTTATCAAATAAGATAATTGGGCAATTAAGTGTACTATACAGCTACAAAGGAGAAATGGAATCATGATTGGTAGGAGCAGGCTACAGGTATCAATGAAGAAAAAAACACAAACATACAGTAGAACTGAGAAACATCAAGAAATACTTAGCAAGTATGTAGGAAAAACTACTTTTGAACCTCACACTTCTACATTGGTACTAGTCACCAAGGAATAATTACTGATCAATTACATTTATTAACTGACATGATCACCTGTGAAATAGATTATTTTATAACCTCACATGGCTATTGAACCATAAAAAATGGTGATATAATCTATGCCATTTCTAGAGCTGAATGCAACACATCTAAAGATGCATTCAATTAAGTGTTTAAAATTATATCAGTTACTAGACACTGGTGTAATTCTAGCTATAATCTTAGCTATTCAGGTGGCTGAGATTTGATTATCATGTTTCAAAAAGACTGGGAGATTCTTATCTCCAGTTAACTACTAAAAAGTCAAGCATTGAGCTATGCTTAGAATGTTACCCTTGAAAGAAAAAAAAAAGTGCAGGGATTGTACTCAGGTCCTGAATTCAAGTTCCAAGACTGGTACCAAAAAAAGATATGAGTATGTTACTGTGTTTTACTGTTAATATGCTCAAATATTCATTCAGATAGTTAATTGATTAATGAATTCTTCCATAAGTATGATTTTAATAAGTTTTTATTGTGAAAATACTGTAGAGAGGGGTTACAGTTACATGAGCAAGGTAATAAGTACATTTCTTATCAAGCATTGTTGCCTCCTCCTTTGTTTTTCCCCTACCATCTCTTCCCTCCCACCTCCACAACTACACTCCTCCCCCACCTAAATTGTAAAGTTAGTTTTTCAACACAGCGTCTTGTACATCTCATTGTTACAATGGGTCAACCTGTATCCCTATTTAAACATTTATAAGTATGATTTAAGGATGTATCTTGGTGCATACTCATATTAATGTCTGTAGTTGTGATCTTATTGCATATTATATTAATGTAATTGTGATCTTATTTCAAATTAATTTACAAGACTTTGGTTTCAAGTGCCAAATTAGGCAGCTTCAGGAGAGAAGAAAATGAGTTTGAGTTTCTGAAGGCTGAATAATACAGCGTAATGAGTTTCTTTACATGATGATTTGCTTGGAAATTACTTGTTTTTCTACTCTCTGACAGGCCAATGGCTAACACCATTGGATACTACACAAGGACCCAAGGAGCAGAATACAACTCAACACAGAGTTCAATTCTGAGAGAAAAAGAAAAGATATTAGCATGTTTAGGAATCTGGCCTTGCTAATGTGCATAACCAACTCTCCTTACTTTGCTCTAGGGGGTGGATCATTGCGGAAGGAGAGAGTTCTAGTGAAGTAAGATTTCAATTTGAAGAGATGACTTATCAAGGTTTGTGGTTCCCTCATCACATTTTTACCTCCAAAAGAGTTTCTGCATGTGGGAAGAATCCAGCCTCTGAGAAACAGTGTGAAGGCATCCACTCATGTAAATGACGTCCATGACTGGTTGGATCTGCTTTCAACTCTCCTTGTGCATCTGATCGTCCTATACTTACAGGCTCTGATGTTCACCAAGAGGCTGATTTAGCTAATGTCCTATCCTGAATATATAATTCTTGGCCCACTCACAGTCTCTTTGTTTTTAATTAAGCCATGTACACTCTGAATTTTATCCCTTACTCTATCTATGGGGCTGGTTAGAGAAGTCTTCATTCAGCTTTGCTGATTCTAAATGTAATATCTGCACTGAAGAATTGTGGGAATTTTTTTCATGTGAGTATTTTTCTTTCTTTTTTCCCCTTTGGTTTTTTCCCCTTTGTGATTTTTTTTAAATTTCTGTACCCTTTGTCTTGTATATGTTTATCTGATTTGGGGAAGGGAAGGGGAATCACTAAAATAATGGGATAAAGGGGGAAGTCATTCAGCTGTGATACTCACTAAGGACTATGTGGGAAATGAAATATAATGGGGGGGAGAGGGCAGAAATATAATGGGAGGGGAAAAGGAGAATAAGAGGGAGAGGGTTCATTTTCCTGACATCATATTATCTGACCTTTTCCGCTTGACTCATACATATACTAGATATTGCAAATAAGGGAAACCATGGGACCTATGTTTCTTTGGGCCTGGCTTACTTCACTTCATATAATTTTTTCCAAGTTTTCCCATTTACTAACAAATGGGGCAATGTCATTCTTTCTGATGAAGGCATAGAATTCCATTGTGTATAAATACCACATTTTCTTGATCCATTCATCTACTGAGGGGCATCTGGGTTGGTTCCATATCTTAGCTATGGTAAATAATGCTGCAATAAACATTGTTGTGCTGATAGCTTTAGTGTGGTCTTGTTTGTAAACATTTGGGTAAATGTCCAAAAGTGGGATTGCTGGGTCATAGGGGAGTTCTATGTAAAGTCTTTTGAGGAACCTCCATACTGCTTTCCAAAGTGGTTGAACAAGTTTACATTCCTACCAACAAAGAAGTAAGGTTCCTTTCTGTCCATATCCCCTCCAGCATCTGTTGTTGTTAGAGTTCTTGATTTTTGCCGTTCTAACTGGGGTGAGGTGATATCTCAATGTTGTTTTGATTTGCATTTCTTTTATGGCTAGGGATGTTGCACTGTCCAAAAAGAAATGTAATCATTACCTGAGTTATGTGACTGTAACCACTCAGGAAATCACCTGTACAATAAAATTTAAATAAATAAGAAAATGACTCAATTCTTTGGTTTCATTTTCTTCCAGTTTGTTTTTATCATCTCATCTGACCTACATGTGCTGTGCATCATGAGTACTATTATTTAAACTCTTCAACAAAGTATCACATTCTAAAGATCAGAAGCCAAAACTCACTCCACAAACTTTGGGGAACCAAAGGGCAATAATAGCCCTAAAATTGTACTTTCTTAATTGTAGATAACTCGCTTTCTCTTTTTTGTGCCAGATCTGTGGGTCTTATTGATACTAGATTAGAAGAAAATAATTTTGAGGATTGTTCCATATCAGAATATTGTGTTTTCAAAACAAATTTTTTTTCATTCACATATCATACACAAAATAATTTTTAAAAATCAGGTATATGAATTTTGACACTTTATGTATCCTCAGAACTATATTGGCAGTACATAATTGATTACCTAACTTAAATGTACCTTGAGAATAGATTTTCTCATCTGAGAATGTATAGACTGAGACGTAAAAAACAATTGAATCCAGGTAATTAGACCTAACAGTTGTCTAAATAATATCAATTGTTGTGTTTTACATTGTTTAGAATTTGCACTAAGATGTTACATCTCTGTGAATAAATAAATCTGTTAGTTCCTTGATAAGTAGGACATATTCCATGCTGTTTGCTGCTTAGAAGCTATAGATTTGTAAAAATAGGTTTAGATACCTATATACTTCATACTATTGCATACACAATAAATGCTGCTATAAAGTCAATTAGAAAATTAACAGAATATTATATCTGAAATTCAGTTCAATGTGTTGTTTTGAGGTTTTGAGACGTTTAACTCTCTTTTTTTCTTTCTCTCTTTTAGGTGATACTGGAGTTTTTAATTCAGGGCTTTGTGCTTATTAGTCAAAGATTCTACAAATAGAGTCACAACACCAGCTCTTTTTGCATGTTTTCTAAATTGGATCTGTGTTCTATGCCCTGGCTAGCTTTAGGCCACAGAAGCCCTACCTATGCCTCCAAGTTAGCTGGAAATCATAGTAGTATATCACTATGTTTGGCTGGTCTGTTAAGATAGGATCTCCCAGCCACTTTGCCTTGGCTGATCTGGAACTACAAGTATGCTGATCTCTGCTGCTTGGTATCCAGGATTAGAGGCAAGCCACCTGTTCTCTGCATACCAAAGAGCTAGTGATACAGGCATAAGCCACTGTGCCTGGCTTGTTTCTGAGCTTCTTAAACTTAGTTTACTCCTGTGATATAGAATGAAGTGAAATAGAGTGGAAAGAAATATTGTGATGGCTCTTCTTCATTTATATATATATATATATATATATTTATATATATATATATATAATAAAAGCAGTAGTTATATCATTATCATTGTATTAATTTTTTGTTTTGAAACGTTACAATATATTTGATTTAACCTTGACATTTTCAGTCACACTTGATTTTCTGTCTGAATTTTCAAAGAGCTTGTGCGCCAGTGATTGTTAAACCAATGTAAGCATCATAAATCTACAAAATAAAAGCATTCCATAATATACAAGATGGACAAAAACAAGAATGAGAATCCAGGTTAATGTTTGCTGTTTTTTTTTCTTCACACTGTCTTAAACCATTTGTTCTGACATAACAGAATTCTTTAGACCAGGTGATTTCTAAATAGTATTAATTCACTTCTATAGTTTTAGAGGCTGGGAAGACCACGATCAACCACAGACAAATCTGTTGCCTGATACTTAGGGTATCTTCCCTGTCGATGGTGCCTTGATACTCTCTTTCCTCAAACTAGTGATATGCTATTTTCAATGGCTTGATAAAAACCTTTTTCTCATGACTACTTCTCAATAGCTCCAGTCTATAAACTCTCCTGTTAACTATTCAATTCATATGACCTTTGGAGAGATGCCAACATTCAGAGCATAATGCATATCATGTCATTTCTCAACCACAAGTGGTGTCATAGTCTTCTCCACCATGTTTGTTGTTTTTTTGTAATCATTTCAATTCGATGCAATGTAGTGCAATATAGACTGTAGCTTTCTTGCTAAAAGGCAGCAAAAGGCTTTCCTAAACAGACATCTGTTTTGCTTAACCTTTTACTTTACAAAGAGGAAGCATGATGCCCAGGAAAGCACCAATGAATTGCTTAGTGAGTTGACCGGGGATCTCAAAGCCTGAGTCTCGATTTTAAACAGTAAAGGGACCTTCTAACTGGGAAATGTGCCAGGCTAGATTTTAAAAGTATCATGGGAACTGAGGTTATAAATAAAGGCTTAAAATAGATGATGCAAGCCCTTGAGTGCCATTCAAACTAATTTATAAATGACGGTACCTTTTTAAGGTTAGCATGTCTAAGAACTGGTTCCTATGATAACACTGTGTGTGTGTGTGTGTGTGTGTGTGTGTGTGTGTGTGTGTGTGTGTGTGTGTGTGTGTGTGTGAATACAGTAGGGAAATGAAGAGGCTGTTGTGCAGTAAGTTAGAGTTTATTTATAACAAGGTAAACAGTGTCATTGATGAAAATCTATCATATCTCTACTTTAATGTCACTTGTTAAGAAGGTGATATTTTATGTCAGTACATGTTTCCAAACATTCATTCCAATCAGCACCACAATCTATCTGGGTGCTAGTATTTATTTCTCAGAGTTTCCTTTGGGAACTCTGTCCTCTTCTAATGATAAACTGGTCATAGCGCTTGAAGTCAAATGTCTAGGAAAATGAGCATGTGCAGAAATGAGATATGATTAAAAACTCCTTTTCCATACTTTGTACTTTGCTGGCTGTTTATAAGAGAAATTAGCTTATTTCTATTAGCTTAGATATAATCTCAAAAAATTAAGAATTTGAGGCTTTGAAGCTAGAACTAAATAACTCTGAAGACAACATAGATAAGATTCTATGGTGACTGATCTGCTTTGAGGAACTTTTCCCAATACTTGTACCCAAACTGGAAACTCTAGGACAGTCAATCTTTATTTTTTCATTGAAGAAAAGCAAGCAAACAAAAGAAAGGAAGGAAGGAAGGAAGGAAGGAAGGAAGAGAGGGAGGGAGGGAAAGAGGGAGGGAGGGAGGAAAAGAGGGAGGGAGGGAAGAAAGGAGGGAGGGAGGAAAAGAAAAAGGAAAGAAAGAAAGAAAGAGAGAGAGGAAAGAAAGATTGGCTACAATATTATTATTAAATAATAAATATTGGTACTACTATGGATTTCTGTATGGTTTACATGTATGTATTTAATAGAAAAGGCTAAGAATTAGTTTCTTTTTTGCTAAAACTGTGTGTGTGAAAGAGAGACAGAGACAGAAACATCTCTCTCTCTCCATCTCTCTCTCTCCCTCTCTCTTTCTGTCTGTCTGTCTGTCTGTCTCTTTCTCTGTCTCTGTCTCCCCCTCCCTCCCTTGGCCTCTCTTACTCCTCTCCTCATTCTCCCTATCCTCTCTCTCCAAAAGTTTTGCTCTTGGAAAGATAAGCAAATATACTACCCAGAGAAGGAAGAAGAGAGTCTAAGATGACGTCATCATATAATAGAGACACTGCATTTTTTCACTGGACCTGCTTCTGCTCATCCCAGTGGATGGAAATAACATCTACAACCGTGTCAGTTTCATGATTTACCCAACTGCAATGCAATGGACTCACTGGAAAATGGAAGACTTTTTGATCGCATGGACAGGAGACTAATCAGATTTACTTCTGTACCATATCCATGTCCACAGAAGAACTGCTGTATCATATCATATGCCCACAAATATTCACCAGATAGGTACCAAAAGACAGTTTACATCTATCACTTCAAGAGGCAACATGATTTTGCTAAGGAATTTTCCTGTAAGATATCCCAAATCATTTATACTTATGCAATGTATATAAACACATTATTTTTCCTGAGATTAAGATGTCTGTCATTCATTTAAGGGTGGAACCTTCTTATAAGTGTGAGTAAGAATAAAAAATTTCAAACAATTTAAGTCCAATAATGCCAGTGCTGACCACTAAGAAATATTTCTGAAATCAAAGTGGTAAAGTATGTAGGCATTTTTTTATGTTATAGTTCTCATGTGTGGAATCATGATTACAATTCAAGGCAGACAGATTTTGAAAATAGAGTTGTCATATCAGTTTTGAGCTAGAACACAAATCCAAGTAAAATCTAGCCTGAGTTAGAGAAGTTCTGTGGCTTAGAAGGTGCAAGAATCAGTTGAGCAAACTGCAACGCCTATACAGAATACTTGGCAAGTTCACCATCATCTCCAAATGCCCATTGTAATTTTTTTTTCTGGCAACTGCAAGCAGGAGTCATTACCCAACTGTTGCCACACAGAAATCTGTTCTAACATGTATCGTTATTTAAATTATGAATAGCCATAACATATCAAATTAAGCAGTCAGCAAATTCCAAAGAATGCTAGATAGGAAATCAGAATTATGGTCCAGATAGTAAGTATTCCAAAGTTAAGTTGAAAAGGTTTGAGTTTGGGAAATACTTTATCAGCATGTAATGTTTTAGAGATTGCTGAAAAAAATAAAACCTGTCTTAAGTGATAAAAATAAAATCTGCTATCTGTTTATTACAGATGAAATATGTGATAAAAAATTCATCTAGTAAACGGGAGACAGGTTTTTGCCTTGTAAATAAATGCCAGATGTATATGATATACCTATTAATAGGTATGCCAGTAATTTATTATCATAGCACGTTTGTCCTGTTTTTTTAAAGAGGTAAAGTAGAGTTTTTTACCATGAGTCATATATATAACAAGAGCAACAACTGGAGACATATCTATCAGATCAGGAGATTTATTATCTGATAATAATAAATAGCAACCAAGATTTGCTTGCATCCACCCTAACATCATTTTCAATGCAAACTATGTTTTTACTTTGCGGTTTACTAATAGAACATATTTAGTTAAAAATGGCTAAGTCAGCCGGGTGCTGGTGGCTCACGGGTGTAAACCTAGCTACTCAGGAGGCTGAGATCTGAGGATCATGTTTCAAAGCCAGCCCAGGAAGGAAATTACATTAAGACTCTTATTAAAAGCACTAGAAAACCAGAAGTGGAATTGTGGCTCAAACAGTAGAGTCTCGACTTAAGCTGAAGAGTGCAGGGACAGCTCCCAAGCCCAGAGTTCAAGTCCCACAACCGACCCACTCCCCCCAAAAAATCGCTAAGTGATTTGATACATGTTAACGGAGAAAACATATAACTCAAGTTCCATGATTTGAAATTGTTATAGTGTTCCTATGGTTCATGAGATAAGATTAGATAACAAATGATTTATCATTTTATTAACAGTAACTATGATATACATATTCAAATCTGGTTGTGGTGTCCCATGTCTATAATCATTATTAATGAGATCGCATCCCAACAGAACAGGAATAGTGGTACATGCCTGTATGTCTACTGTAAAAGAGGCACAGGTAGGAAGATTGTTGTTGAAGCAGGAAAAAATATGAGACCACTCAAAGAAACAATTGCCCAATAAATAAGTGTGCTAAAGACTTAAAAAGAAACTTCTCTGAAGAGGAAAGAAGGATGGCCAATAGACACATGAAGAAATGCTCAACCTCCCTAGCCATAAAAGAAATGCAAATCAAAACAACATTGAGATACCACCTCACCCCAGTTAGAATGGCAAAAATCAAGAATTCTAATAACAACAGATGCTGGAGGGGGTGTGGATAGAAGGGAACCCTACTGCATTGTTGGTGGGAGTGTAAACTTGTTCAACCACTTTGGAAAGCAGTATGGAGGTTCCTCAAAAGACTTCACATAGAGCTCCCCTATGACCCAGCAATTCCACTTTTGGGCATTTACCCAAATGATCACAAATAAGACCATACTAAAGCTACCAGCACGACTATGTTTATTGCAGCATTATTTACCATAGCTAAGATATGGAACCAACCCAGATGCCCCTCAGTAGATGAATGGATCAAGAAAATGTGGTATATATACACAATGGAATTCTATGCCTCCATCAGAAAGAATGACATTGCCCCATTTGTTAGGAAATGGAAAGACTTGGAAAAATTATATTAAGTGAAGTAAGCCAGGCCCAAAGAAACTTAGGTCCCATAGTTTCCCTTATGTGCAATGACTAGTATATGTCTGAGCCAAGCAGAAAAGGTCAGATAAGTTGATGTTAGGTGAAAAAAATCCCAAGATAAGGTCTCAAATATTTTTTCTTTCTTGCAATTGTTTCTAACATATTTATAAGATGATTTCTTTGTTGCTTTTTCTGTCCCACCCCATGGTATAACCCCTGTTCTCACTGTATTTGATGTTGGTATAGTTTGGGGAGGGGAAGGGAAAAAACAAATTGTTTAAATAGGGATACAGGTGGACCCATTCAACAATGAGATGTGCAAGTCGTTATGTGGAAAAATAAACTTTAGAACTTTGGCTTGGTGGGCGGGGGAGATGGGAAGAGATGGGAAGGGGAAACAAAGGAGGAGGCAACAATGCTTGCTAAGAAATGTACTCATTACCTTGTCCATGTAATTGCAACCCCTCTGTATGGTATTTTCACAATTAAAAAATTTATGAGGCTATTTTGGAAAAATAAATTAAGGCAAACATTCCCCAACAAATATCTCAAATGTCTAGAAATCATGAGGCCTTGAATTCAAGCCCTAGTATGTTAGAAAAAGAAAAAAATTATTTTAGGTTTTCAGTTTATTTATTATTTTGTTTTGGCCTCTCTATTTAGATTTGCTTGTTTGCTTGTTTTGTACCATTACTGAGGCTTGAACTCAGGGATGTGTGCTGAGCCTTAAGTTTTTTTGCTCAAAGCTAGTGTTGTCATGAGGAAATGTTCATCATCCCTGGTGGTGAAGGAAATGCAAATAAAGACAACCCTGAGATACCACCTTACCCCAGTCAGAATGTCCTACATCCACAAATCAGCCAACGACAAATGCTGGAGGGGATGTGGAGAACGAGGAACCCTATTACACTGCTGGTGGGAATGTACACTTATACAACCACTTTGGAAAGCAGTCTGGAGGGTCCTTAGAAAGCTAAAGATTGACCTCCCTTACAACCCAGTCATACCACTTCTAGGCATCTACCCTGAACAACAGGAACCAATATACAAGGACACGTGCACCTCCATGTTTATTGCAGCACTGTTCGCAATAGCTAGGATATGAAAACAACATAGATGCCACACCACAGATGAATGGATCCAAAAATTGTGGTATCTATACACAATGGAATATTATGCAGCCATTAAAAATGACAAAATAATGGCATTTGCAGGGAAATGGATAGAGCTAGAAGGAATCATGTTGAGCGAGGTAAGCCAAGAACGAAGAGACAAACAGTACATGGTCTCCCTGATAAGTGGATGATAAATCCAAAATGTTAGGTGATACGACAAAACCAACAGGACTTAAGAAACAAAGACCTCCCACTCATCTGGTTGAACCACTACCAAATATCCCCATGCTGCTGATCACATATATGGTATATAACATGTGAGCACCGTTATATATTACAGACTGTGATAGACAATTTGCTCCAGGAAAGTTAGAATGAACTTGTGACTTTAAATGAGCATCATTATTCTACAATACTGTGAATTTCCGGAAATTATGTAATCACTTAATCACAATAAAAAAAACCCTCGGGGAAGGGAGGGAGGGAGGGGATGGTAGGGGGAAAACAATGGAGTGGGTAACAATGTTCAAGAGGAAGTGTACTCATTACCTCACTCATGTAACTATAACCCTCTGTATAGTATCTTTACAATAAAAAAATTAAAAAAAAAAGCTAGTGTTGTATCACAAAAGCCACAGCTCTACTTCAGCATTTGGATGGCAAAAAATGGAAATAAGAGTCTCATATATTCTTCTTTCCAGGCTGTCATCTTTAGATCTCAGTCTCCTGAATAGCTAGGATTAGAGGTGTGAGCTATTCAATGCCCAGCTCTTGTTAATTATTTTTTACCCCAAATCTTTTCTCATTAATACTGGATTTTTTTCACTAAAGAGTAAAGTTAAGGCTGGGCCCCGGTGACTCACGCCTCTAATCCTAGCTACTGAGGAGACTGAGGTCTGAGGATCGTGGTTCAAAGCCAGCCCGGGAAGGAAAGTCCAATAAACCACTAGAAAACTGGAAGTGACACTGTGGCTCAAGCAGTAGAGAGCTCTCCTTGAGCTGAGAAGCACAAGGACAGAGCCCAAGCCCAGAGTTCAAGCCCCAAGACTGACAAAAACAAACAAACAAACAAAAAAGAAACAGTGAAGTTACCTTCTGTTTTATATTGCATTTCTTACTGCCTTCATTCAGATATATTTTAGTACTGTCGACATCTTGCAAGTAATATAGACACATTTCACTAATATTTCTAAAAGAATCAAGTCACTTTCCAAGTGACATTAAAAATGACTTATTCCTAATGAATCTAGGGAAAATGAGGCCTTTATGTTAAGGCATTTTCCTTGAGATCCTCTGGTCTGACAAACTCTATTTTGCCTTTTACATTAAATGCTAGAATTATTGACATCTCAGTAAAAGCAGATTTTACAAAGAAAATGCTTTAAAGGCTCTACGAATTATGTATTGATTGAAAAATATGTGCCATGTTTTGCTGGCACTAGTCCTTTCCCCTTGGTAGCACCGTATAAATAATATAGACTTGCACAGTCAGAAGTCACTCCTGGTGTGCCTAATTCAAACATCGGGATGAGTGGTGATGTGGACAAAAGCCTCCTAGTATGGAACAGTCATGTATTGTGACCTCAAGAAAGAGTCTATTCAATCAAGTGTCCCTCTATTTTAATAACACAGAACTATACTGTAGAAGAAAGCACCTACCTCAAATAATACAACTATATGTAAATTCATTATATATATTTTTTATATAGGTCTTATTCAGTGTGGCTTGCATTATTTAAAAAAATTTCCCTCTTTCTGTATCCTCTCTTGACCTCAATTAAGTATGTTTCAGCTTCCTGGCATTCATTTTGTTCATGTGTTCATCAGTTGCTTAAAGGAATTACACCATTGGAATCCTCCCCTGAGTGTACCGAACTTTAGTCAATGTGTTTGTATATACATGCATATAATTCTGTATATATTTGCATATATGTTTATAATTTAGGTCTAACTTCCTCACACAAGAGGAAATACATTGTATGCTGTTTGTCTCTCTGCGATTTAGTTAATTCACTTAACATATATTTTAAAGTCCATCCATTTCCCTGAAAATGGAATGATATTCTTCCTGTTAAGTGAGTAGAATTCCACTGTGTATGTGTGTGTGTGTGTGTGTGTGTGTGTGTGTGTGTGTGTGTGTGTGTGTATTCACATTTACTTGATCAACTCATCTATCGTACAATATCTGAGTAGTTTCTATAACTTGGCTGTAGTGAATGGAGCCACAATGAACATGGTTGTGCAAGTGTCTTTAGTTTCTCCTACTTTTAATCATCTGAATAAATGCCCAGAAATGGTATTGCTAAATCATAGGATAGTTTTCTGTTTAGTTTTGTAAGGAATCTCCACACCACCTTCCAGAGTGATTGCACTAGTATACATTGCCACCAATAATGTATTAGAGTTCCTTTGTTCCCACAACCCCACCATAATCTGTTGTTCTTATTCTTAACGATGGCCAAACATACTGGGGTGATATGGAATCTCACTATTGTTCAGATTTGCATTTTCCTGCTGGCTAGAGAAGTTGAACATTTCTTTAGGAGTGTATTGGCCAATCTGTCTTCTGCTTCTGCTTCTGCTTCTGCTGCTTCCTCTTCCTCCTCTTCCTCCTCCTCCTCCTCCTCCTCCTGCTGCTGCTGCTGCTGCTGCTGAGAAGTCTTTAGTTTGCTTATTTGTCCATTATTTATTGGATTATTGACTCATTGATAGAATAGTTTGTATTCTTATAGCTTATTGTTTGGCAATGACCAACAGTTGTATCTTCTAGTTTAAGAGATAGGTCACTATTGTAGTTGTATAGGTTTACTTTTTATGTTGTAACCATTTTCTTTTTATTTGTCCACTCAGGTTTTACTAAAATTTATGAATACAATGAACAATCTTTATTTTTTTATTTGGGAAATTGTTATAGTCCAGTAAAATGACTCTGATCCACAAAGAAATCCTATCTTAGAATCTTCTTAGAGCCAAGTTTCTTAAATATATACAACACGACAAATCATGTGTCACCTAAGCTCTAAGTTTCATTACCAGTGTTGAAAAAAGTGAGATTTTGAAAATTTAAACATATTCTAAAATATGTTGTTTGCAATATAAATCAAAGCAGATACAAGAAAAAAAAACGTAATGGATATGTCAGAGTAGCTAAGAATAAAGCATTTGTTTAAATCCCAGCTAAGCTATAACATATGAAATATGAGTTTCTTAGGTTATACTATTTTATAGTTTATTATGTCTAAAAATAGGAGTGACAGAATCAGAGATAAGAAAGCTTTGTTAGGCAGCTGACAACTGTGGTGGCAAAATAGTAGATGTCAAAACATAAAGTAAATATGTAAATATGTAAATCTCTATGTAAATTGATTGTGATACAAATCTTTTTTCATAGAGGAATAATATTTTGAGTAATGGAGAAATAATATTTTATCTTTATTGTAAAGGTGATCAACAGGGTGTTACAGTTACATAAGTAAGGTAATGAGTAGAGTTACATAAGTAAGGTAAGACAACAACTCCTCCTCCTCCTCCTCCTTCTTCTTCTTCTTCTTCTGCTGCTGCTGGTCATGGGGCCTGAACTCTGGGCCTGGGCACTGTCCCTCAGCTCTTCAGCTCAAGGCTAACGCTCTACCACTTGAGCCACAGTGCTACTTCTGGTTTTCTGGTGGTTAATTGGAAATAAGAGTTTCATGGCTTTTCCTGCTCAGGCTGGCTTTGAACCATCATCCTCAGATCTCAACCCCCTGAGTAGCTAGGATTACAGGTATAAGCCACCAGTGCCCAGCAGTAGATTTGTTTTTGAACAACTGTTACCCCCACCCTCATTACCTCCGGCTTACCCCTCCCTCCCCTTCCCACCCCAAGTTGAATAGTTCATTTCCAATGTAGTTTCTAGTTGAGTACCATTGTTGCATGAGTGCATCCTTTATCCTGCTGTTTCTGTGGTTCCCTTTTCCTTCCATGAATCAGATAAACTTATATACAGGACAAAAAGTACAGAAAACTATACCGGAAAAAATAGAAATAACTGCATATAAGACATAATAAGAACCTCCTCTTTCCAATTCTTGGAGTTCATTTTGATATGCTTCGTTATATATGGTCCTATACACTTAGCAATTGGACTGTTGTGATCCCCTGTTAAGAATATCATAGACATATTCTAGTTATTAAATATGAGTGAAAACATGAAATCTACTTTTCTTTGGGCCTGGCTTGCTTCACTTAATATAACGGTTCCAGGTCTTTCCATTTCCTTATGAATGGGGCAACGCCATTCTTTCTGATGGATGAATAAAACTCCATTATGTATATATGCCACCTCTTCTTGATCCATTCATCTACAGAGGGGTAGAGAAACAATTTTTATATTGATTCTCATGTCCACGGATTTGAAACAGATAATGCAATGTAGCAGAACACATGGTCCAAGAATTTCTTTTTGAAGAAAAATAAAGAATACAAGAAAGAACTAACAGTTTATCAAAAAAAAATCACAACTCTAAGAAGTAAAAAGCCGGAAGTGGTGCTGTGGCTCAAGTGGTAGAGCACTAGCCTTGAGCTAAAGAGCTGAGGGACAGCGCCCAGGCCCAGAGTTCAGGCCCCACGACTGGAACCCCCCCCCCCAAAAAAAAAAAAACAGAAAAAAAAAGAAAAACAAATCACAACTCTAATGGTAGAAGGAGGTTCCTATATTTTCAATTGTGCCAGAGTCCAAACATTGATAGGCCAACTGAGATGTCTGGTGCACTGTCTTTGAATTCTACTTTAACATGTAGAGAAAGTTATGAAAGCCATGGAAAAAGAATGCTTGCCTTTTGTTATTGAATGTTGATAAAATAGTAAAACTTACTTTAAAAGAAGCAATGTTATTATTTATGAAACTTTATGTAAGTTGAACGAAAATAGGATTGAAATTGAGGAAAATAATGTGCATGGTTGCTTTGTCCAATTCACAGTCTCTTCCTCTTAGTGAGCCCTGAACGGCTTATATAATCCTCAGTGATGATTGTGCAAAATCTCGTGCTCATCTGAATGTTAATAATTCCATAAATTGAAAAATAAGTCATAATTACCTGGAACAAAGTCAGCCATTGGAATTCCTCTTAAGTTTATATTCTTGTAATCAAAATTTTAGTAAAAAATAATGTTTGGTAGAAAATGCTTAACTAAGGAAACAGGTTGACCCATTGTAACAATGAGATGTACAAAACACTAGGTTGAAAATGAACTTTACAACTTCAGCAGTGCAGGGTGGGGGTAGTTGTGGAGGTAGGAGGGAAGGGATGGTAGGGGAAATAAAGGAGGCAACAATGCTCAATAGGAAATGTACTCATTACCTTGCTTATGTAACTGTAACCCTTCTGTACAGCATTTTTTCCAATAAAAAGTACAAAAATACTTCTGACAACTACTCTATACTACATGAACATACCAAATAAAATTTACTGAACATTTTTTTTAAAAAGAAAGGATGCTTTATTTTCTGAAACACCTATAAAGGTCTTTTTTGGTATCTTCTATTCTTGTCAACTGGATTGCCTTAGGCACAAACTTAATTATCCTCAAAACCTGTTTTATTAATGTTCCCATCTACTCATTACATGATTTCTATTAAATACTTTGTGCTTAAAGAACTAGGATGCAACTATAATATGAATTTTTTTCTTTGTCAATCCTGATGAAATTCATGGTAAGAATCATCAGAGCAAATGTCCCACTGTTTTAATGATCCATAAATCTCATCAAAATAGTAAATAAACAGCTTAAATTTTTTTAAAAAAACTAACAGAGTATTATGGCTCACAGAATGCTTCCTGAAGAAAATCCACCCTGAATTGGATATTTGAGGTAGGAATGCTAAAGCTAAAAGCAATCTTGAAGAAGAAGGATGAGCCTAGACTGAAAACTCAAAGTGGGAAGAAGAGGACATGTTTAAGGAACTGAGAGTTAGAAAGTATAAGACATGAGAGGAAGACTGAGAGGTATTGCTGGGAAGATAAGGAAGGATTCTGTGTGATACTTTTAAGTCATAAGAAGCAATGGGAATTAAGCACAAGATATATTTCATTCAATTTGTAGAAAAATAATTCTGGCTATGAATTGACAGAAAGGATGAGTTCATTGGTTTGCAGACACTAGAGACATCTCACCCTTCTTGGGTATCTTGAAATTATGGCTAGAATTTCATTATGGGTTTTTTTTCCCATAGAAAAATAGGTTGGGAATGGTAGTGGGTATGGATCATCCAGTTGTGGCAGCAAGTACAAATAAGAGAATCACAGCTTAGGCAAAAAAAAAATAAATAAACAAGAATCTACCTTAAAAATAACTAAGGCAGAAATGACTGAGGGCATCACTTAGCAAGCACACGGCCCCAAGTTCAAACTCCCGCAACTGCCAAAAAAACATGATGATTATAAATCAAATATCTGTTTATATTCTGAAATACCAATAGTGAAAAGAGAAGTCAAAATCTCACATGGTCTTCCTAGTAAAAGATTATTAGGGTTATGTTTGAAATTGGAATATGGCTATTTCACCTCTATACTTAAAACCAGTCCAAGAACAGCAACAGCACGCATATTTGGAATACCTCCAATTCATGAGAAAGTATGTGGACATTTTTGAGTGTTTATGGCATTTCCTGCATTGGTGTCTGTCTCTGTGTTACCTCCAGACTGAATCAGGAGCAACTCAATCTCCGATTTGGTTTTTCCTGTTGTATCTCCTTTACCCATCAGACATCTCTGTACATGCCTCTAAATCTACCTCCCTTTATCAGCTATGTTCCTCTATCTTTCTTAAGTACATGCACATCTCTTCTGCTTTGAATTCTTTACCAATGTCACCCAGATTCCCACAATATTTTCTTCAGGATGTCACTAAATTAGATCCTCCCACCAGACATTTTATAATAGTATGCTTGCTATCATTTGTAGCATTCAGCACAGACACACCTACCACCTAACAACCATAGGTGTTTTTGAGCTCACAGTTTCTGTTGATGATTCTGCTCCAACATCTAAAAATAATCGCTACTATTTCAAACAAAGGCCAAAGCCAGGCTTCTCATGAAGTATGAAGGACAAAATGAAATTTAATGCATGTAATTTCTCTTGAACTACATTCATCTTTCCTTCCTTCCTTCCTTCCTTCCTTCCTTCCTTCCTTCCTTCCTTCCTTCCTTCCTTCCTTTCTTTCTTTCTTTCTTTCTTTCTTCTTTCCTTCCTTCCTTTCTTTCTTTCTTTCTTTCTTTCTTTCTTTCTTTCTTTCGTTCTTTCCTTCTTTCTTCCTTTCTTCCTTTCCTTCTTTCTTGTCCTAGGGATTGAACTCAGGGCCTGGGCACTGTCCTTGAACTTCATTTTGCTCAATGTTAGCACTCCACCACTTGAACCACAGCACCACTTCTGGCCTTTTCTGTTTATGTGGTACTGAGGAATTGAACCCAGGGCTTCATGTGTGCAAGACACGCACTCTACCACTAAGCAACATTCCCAGCCAATTTAATTGAATTCTTATATCACAACATTTATCTATAACAGAATTTTATCTACTGTATCATATCATTTTTGTGCCACTGTAAGGAAATGATGGGAATTATCTGACTCTTCCACTATTGGACAGTAGCAATATTCAAATCAGTGTTAGAAATCTGTGTTTTCACTAGACCAAAATATAGTAAAAAGTCTGCAGAAGATAATATTATTTCAATTGGATGAAAATTATAGCCAAAAAGTAAGAAATAATGGAAAAAAGCAGTTAAAGTATAGACTAATCCAAAGCAGGATTGTTCTTTCTAGTATTGTAGAGAAAGGTATGGCAAATGTTATAATTACATTAGTAAATAGGTAAATCAATGAATAAATGTCATTAAAACAACTTGCTACAGATAAATTGCCAATATGCCCCATATTATTAAATAAAAAGAGACTACAAGCCAATACCTTATTGTTTAAAAGAGGTAGAGAAATGGGGCTCTTATGGCTCATGCCTGTGATCCTAGCTACTCAGGAGATTGAGATCTGAAAATCATAGTTTGAAGCAGCTTGGGCAGGAAAGTACCCCCTCCCTCACCTCTCTCCCTGGTGACCCCCCCCCCATCTTGAAACTCTTATCTCTAATTAACTACTCAAATACCGGAAATGGCACTGTGGCTCAAGTGGTAGAGCACTAGCCTTGACCACAAAGAGGCTCCGGGGCAGTGCATGAGTTCTAACAACCACAATCAAAAAAAAAAGGGGGGGTAGAGAAAATATGAAATAGGACGACCCTCAGATATATGGGATATATCACATAATTTATTGCCTATAAATTACACCTTCATTTACACCAGAAATTGACTTTTTTAACCTTTAAAAATATATCAGATCAGCTCTTCAGGGAAAAATATCCAGAAATATTTTATGGTTGATTATTCAACCAGGTAGTTTATTAATTCATATGATTTTTAAAAGTTTGAGGATTTTGAAGAAACACCTCGCTGGGTTAATTTTGAATAAAGTTAGGTGGATTGCTGGGTAGATTTATAGCAATGGTGCTAATGTTTGAAAGGAAACTTGAGCTTGAAGTCAGCAACTGGACATATCAATGTCTGGGGCTGTGATTGGAGCAGCTGGAAAGCCAATATTGATTTTGAAGGGCCCTATTTTACTTTACCTTTCTTCTGCTTTTCAACTTGATTTTTTAACAATTTTTTTTATTGTGAAAATACCTTACAGAGGGGTTACAATTACATGGGCAAGGTAATGAGTACAGTTCTTATCAAGCATTGTTGCCTCCTCCTTTGTTTCCCCTTCCCATCCTTCCCCATCTCTCCCCACCCCACTCCACCCCACCGCCACCTGGCCAAAGTTGTAAAGTTTGTTTATCGACATAAAGACTTCTACATCTGATTGTTGCAATGGATCCACCTGTATCCCTATTTAAACGATTTGATTTTTCCTTCCCCTCCACAAATTATACCAACATCAAATACAATGAAATCAGGGGTTATACCATTGGGGAGGGACATACAAAGCAACAAAGAAATATGTTAGAAATATGTTCGAAATATGTGAAAAACAATCTCAAGAAAGAAAAAAAAAACATTTAACTATAAGAGATCTGTTCATCCTTTTTTTGTTGGTCCTGGATCCTGGGTACGTCCCTGAGATTTGTGCTCATGACAGCACTTCTATCACTTGAGCATAAATCGACTTTCAGCTTTTTAGTAGTTAATTTGAGATAAGAGTCTCTGAGATTTTCCTGCCCACCATGGCTTTGAACTGTGATGATCAGATCTCAGCCTCCTAAGAATATAGAATTACAGGTATGAATCACTGGGGCTCATCTGTATAATTATTTACAAATGGTGAAAGTAAATTTAACTTGGAAAAGAACATATTATGTAATATTTTGAATGTGTCTCTAAAAGTTCATATGTGAGAAATTTAATTTCTCATGGAGTAGTGCTGAGTGGAAGGACCTTTAAGATTAGGTCATAATGGTGTTCTTTTTTAATTCAATTTTGTTGTCAAGGTTATGTACAGAGGGATTACAGTTACATATGTATTACAGCTACTACTGAAAAAGCAAATTGGAAGGCTAGAATTATAGTGTAGAAGAGTTATACCTCTGGGAAATAAATAGTTGAGAAACATTTTAAATAACATGCATGTAATATTAAATATTATAAATATAAAATATTGTTAATCGCATATATGTTTTATTGTTGATTTTTTATGTTGATTCTGGGCCTGGAACTCAGGGCCTAAGCTAGTGTTCTACCACTTGAACCACAGCTCCATTTCTGGCTATTTGGTGGCTAATTGGAGATAAGAATCTCATGGACTTTTCCACTCAGGCTGGCTTCAAAATGTGATCCTCAGACCTGTCTCCTGAGTAGGTAGCATTACAAGAATGAGCCGTAGGTCATAAATGTATATACACATTTATGTTAATGTGAATACATTTATGTGAGTCTTGTTTGTTTGGGTAAGAGATGAGATGTGTTCTTACCACATGATTAGTAGATAAAAGCACAGTAATGGATTTATCATGACAGATGATACAATCATGTGCAATCATCTCTACCTCTTCATGAACTGAATTTTCAAATGAGTCAGAAAACAATTTTGAAAAAGGCCTATCTTTCATAATTCATCAGAGATGGCACATTAAATACATTTTAGATGCTTTTTTCCCACATTTAATCTTGAGCGAAACTCACAAAAGGCAATATCAAGTGAGAACTACAATTATTGCTCATGAACTTTTGATAATATTGTCTGCAAATATCTGTTCACATTCCTAGGAACACAAATCTGCCTGCCAGGATGCAAACATAGGTTTTGCTGAGATCTGAGGATCGCAGTTCAAAGCCAGCCCGAGGAATGAAGGAAAGTCCATGAAACTCTTTATTTCCAATAAGCCACTGAGATAAAGCCAGAAGTAGTGCTATAGCTCAAGTAGCAGAGCACTAGCCTTGAGCAAAAAGAAGCTCAGGGTCAGTGTCCAGGCACAAGGTTCAAGCCCCAGGACTTTCAAAGAATAAGGAGAATGAGAAGAAGGAGAAAGAGGTGGTGGTGGAGGAGGAGGAGGAGGAGGAGGAGGAGGAGGAGGAGGAGGAGGAGGAGGAGGAGGAGGAGGAGGAGGAGGAGGAGGAGGAGGAGGAGGCAGCAGGCAGGCTTGTCTAAATATAATTGTAATTCCACGCTGGGGAAACACTTTGGTTTCAATGACTTCTAATGTAAATATGCCTTTGTAGAATTAGACCACGGAAAGGATATGTTTCTCCTAGAATATACAATGATAATTTCACTCTACATTAATGAATTATATTTGCATTCCTTCACAGCACAAATACAAACTATTGATCACATGTAGGAGACGCTGAGATGCAAACACCATGAAAGATTTCTGTTCATCTGTTTATGTACTGCTTTAATTTCTAACATGGTGTCACTTCTGCCCTCATAAAGACCTGAATGATAGGTAATTCCAAACATCTCATCACCAATTTTATAATAATGTAGATTTCACACCCCCTTAAATCAGATAAGAAGAGCTTGTATAACCAGGGTTGGGATCTTCTATTCATCAGTATTCTATTGCTATTATGAAATATTTATGATAACTAATTTACAAAGAGGGTTTACTTTTGACACACAATGTAAGACATTCTAGTCCAGGATCACCTTAAACCTTTTCTTTTGGGACTCTGGTGAGCATGCTGAAGGACAATGTAGGCAAGCACATGGTAGAGTGAACTGCTCATCTGGTTAGCAAGATTCAAAAGACTACAAAAGACTAATAGACTAAAAGACAATCCCCTTCAAATTAATGAGTAATAGAAGATCCTCCAAAAGATCCCATCTCCTAAAATTTCCAATAATTCCCAATAGTCACCTTGAGGACTATGTCTTAAATGCACAAGATTTTGGGAGAAATGTAAAATACGATTTATCACAAAAAAGCAGAGCATCTGACAGACCAAAGAGCCTTACCTTTTATTCTGGTTTTGCCTCAGAAGCAATGTTCTCTCCTTTATGTTCCATTATATTGTTCAAAAACATGTATCATGTAGCTTTCCCAATATATGTGCCCAAACTATGGTTAAGGAAAGAAAAAAAAAGAGGTTCATGATTGTTTTATGTGATATGGTAAGTTAAGTGATGGATCCATTTTTAAATAAATTTTACATAATTTGTTCATTGTCTATTATAGTGGGAAGGGACAAGTAAGGAAGAGTTTCTCTATTTTCTAGTCACAAAAGTTACTCAGCCCAAATATAACTCCATAACTCAGTTGCCATAATTTTTCAGGTTGATCTAAAAAATGAAATAAACTATGTGAATAATATAATCTACCTTAAGACTTGTTGGGTCTTTGAGAGTTTAAAATTAATCATCTAAAGTTTGGGGGTTAAATTCTTCAGACATAGTTTGGTCCATTCTATGTGAAATACCATGGGGAAGATAATTTTTCCCCATGACAAATCATATTGCCTTATTTATGTTTCTTTTATTTGTTGTTTTAGCTATGTTTAACCTCCTGTTGTTATTTAATTTTCCATTGATTTCCCATCTTTTTCAATGCATTGTTTATAAATAACCATTTATTCCAGAAGAGGAAATACAAGGCAAATACACAACTACAATTGCATAGTTACATGGTTTCACATCTAAGAAAAGTAATCATTTTAACATGTCATGCAATCCAGGCATCTGTGGCTCTGGCCTATAATCCTAGCAACTCAGGAGGCTGTGTTCTGAGGAACAAGGTTCAAAGCCAGCCTGGGCAGGAAAGTCTGGGAGACTCTTATCTCAAATTAACCATCAAATAACAGAAATGGAGCTGGAGCTCATAGAGCACTAGCTCAAAGTGCAGAGACAGTGCCCACACCCTGTGTTCAAGCCCAAGACCAGCACCAAAAAAACAAAAACAAAAAACTCACCTAATATTGGTAATGTTACAACCTGCTACATTAATTCTTTGTCTAATTCATTTAAACCATTCCATTTGTTTCTAAGGCTTTATTGTAGTTTGCAGCAAGATGATACATCTAATGACTAATCAATTTATACCACTATTTTAACTTATCTTAAGTAGATACTCTATCAAAAACAGAAACTACATTAATGAAGTTTATATTACAGGATTATGAATAATTTAAAAGAATGAAACGATGGAAATAATGTGAATCTTTCCATAACATTTTAAATTAATAACATATATCAAAACAATGTAATATTTTCCAGTTCTCCTAGAAAGCCAACTGCTAATTGCAGAGATGGACAAGAAAAGAGACACCCATCCTATGAAAGAGGATTTTAATTGTATGACCACAGTAACAAATGGGAAGTAATAGTAAAGGAGCCAGAAGATTGGTGGATTGAAAGTACTCTGGATCTCAAATAGTTTGTAGAAACAATGAACTACACTGCAAAGTAGTGGGATTGATATCAGGGTTTAGGTTATGATCTATTTTCTATTAAAATAGTAAAGGGGAAAGGAATAGGAATGATGTCAAAGGGAATATTCTGATTGAATGAAGACATTTGAAAGAGATGCCAAAGGTCTCCTGGAGAAACAAAGAAGCACAAAGCAGGCTTTTGTGATAGGATTGTGCCTGGATTGGGGTCCATAACTTAAGTGTCTATAAGTAAAACAGTATTGCTGGGAGGTCAAGAAAGGGAGGGACAGGTGATCTGAATTTGAAAGACAGCAACATGAAGACACTTGTTCTGGTAGAAGGAAAGGAGCTACTGAAGGCTCTAGCCACCCGGGAAAAGTATAGTGTGGAATCAGAAAAGGCACTCCAAGTGGAACTTGGTACTTGCTCTTGCCTGGGAAGTGACACCATCAAGGCTTCACCTTGTTCAAGCGCCAGCTGCTCGTGGCTGTCATCAGCTTCGGGGAGCTTTGGATTCTAGCTGCAGTTTGAGGCCACCAGTAGGCAGAGTTTGCCCAGTTGAATGACTTACCCATTTCTGTAATGGGCTAACCATGACCATGGGTGAAATACTTAGTTGTCTACTTCAATGTGCGCAAGGAGTAGAGCTCTCAGAGTCCCTTTTGTCTGAGCAACAGTAGTTTTATAGCTGTGGTTTTCTTAAAATAACAGCTTGCTTAGAACCATGATCCTCAGATTTCAGTTTCCTGAGTAGCTAGAATTTGGGGTTGTGTACCATTGCTATCTTGTTTTTGTGGGGTTTTTTGTCTTTTTTTTAAAATATTTTTTATTGTAAAGATACTGTACAGAGGGTTAACAGTTACACAAGTAAGGTAATGAGTACATTTCTTATTGAGAATTGTTACCCCCTCCTTTGTTTTTTCCCTACCATCCCTTCCCTCCCAACCTCCCCTACAGCCCCTAGCTCCCCAGCAAAGTTGTGAAATTCGTTTTCAACATAGTGTCTTGTATGTCTCATTGTTACAATGGGTCAACATGTATCCTTGTTTCAGCATGTTTTTGTGTTTTATGTTAATTAGGTAGCAGTTTTCAGGTCCTTGAGAAAATATATGCACATACCACACACACACACACACACACACACACACACACACACACACACACACACACACACACACACACACACACACATTGTTTCCCCTTGGTCAGAGATTATCCATTCAACCTGACTATTTATAAGATTTTTAGATAAGTCCTTTCACATATTCACTTAACTAGCTCAGTTTTCCAGTCAGCTACCATTTCCCATACCTTTTCCTATCAATCACAGGTTTATTCTTTGTTACTCTTAGTAATTATATAGAGTCTTCTTATTTGACACAGACAGCAGTTCTTGTCAAAGTTTTTAGCATGATGAACACATGGATCCACCATCTTTCTCTGTGTTTCCTTTCTCATCATTCATTAAAAACATTTCAGAGACTATGCTCTAAATCTTTACATATTTCCATGCTTTATGATGTACAGAACCATGTTATAGACTCATCAAAGTTCTTATGAGTCCACATGTAAAATTCCATTGTGTTCTCTGCCATTTATGAATATTTAAACAACCCATTCCTTCCTATGTGATACTTTTTTCCATTTAATTCTCTCATGTGTTCTGTTATGTATTTCATTTTTCCTAATAAATTAATGTGTGATTTGGACAAATACATGCCAAAAAGTGAGACGTTATTTGCTATTTCATCTGGCAAGCAGGAATCTCCCAAGGATACAGGTCATTTTAATTAAATCAGTGGGTAAAGTAGGATGTGGCCTTTTGAATCTGTAAGTTTCCTTCACTCATGAGGATTATGGATCCAAATTGTACAGCTCTTACAGGAATTTAGGAACAAAAGAGCCTGTGAATCATAGGAAACCCAATTCATGTCCTACTATTACTTCATTCAAAAAAATTGTAAGTCGTTAGCTGGTGGCTCATGCCTGTTATCCCGACTCCTCATGAGGCTGAGTGAAATCTAAGGATCATTGTTGAAAGCCTGAGCAGGAAAGTCTATGACACTCTTTTTCTGTTGTTTTTTTTTTTTTTTTTTTGTGAAAATACTATACTAGGGGTTACAATTACATGGGCAAGGTAATGAATACATTTCTTATCAAACATTGTTGCCTCCTTCTTTGTTTCCCCTTCCCAACTCTTCCCATCCACCCCTCCCTCCCCTAGCCAAAGTTGTAAAGTTCGTTTTTTGACATAAGAACTTGTACATCTCATTGTTGTGATGGGTCCTCCTGTATCCCTATTTAAATGATTTGTTTTTTCCCTTACCCTCCACAAATTATACCAACATCATATACAATGAAAGCAGGGGTTATACCGTGGGGGGAGGGACATACAAAGCAACAAAGAAATCATCTTATAAATATGTTAGAAACAATCACAAGAAAGAAAAAGCATTTGAATACTTATCATGAGGTCATTTCACCTAACATAAACTTATCTGAACTTTCTGCTTGTCTCAGACATATACTAGTTATTGCAAATATGGGAAACCATGGGACCTATGTTTCTTTGGGCCTGGATTACTTCACTTAATATAATACACTCTTATCTCTAATGAACCACTAAAATGCTAGAAATGGAAGTGTGGCTAACCCAGTGGAGCACTGGTCTTGAGCAAAGTTCCAGGGTTAAAGTTTTATTTTGTATTCACAGGGCCAAGTACAATACAGGTGTCCCATACATATTTATCACAAGGAAATTGACTGATATCTGGTATTTGAGAAATAAGATGTTAAAGTAAGGTCGTTGGTACTTCTTTTCATGCAAACATTATAAATGTTTTAAAAAAATACAAATAGTAAACACTAAGGCTCCATGATTTCTAGCGAAGTAAGTTGATTTTTTTTTTAATAAAAAGGAAAGGTGCTGCTTGAGAGGATCCAGTTTTATTAGCATACATTTAAACATTTTCCAATATTAGCATCACATTCCAATCTGACCTGTGCACTGATAAGGATCCCAGCCAGCATGTTGAGACTTTGACCTTGGCTCAACTGTCTTATGAACACATTATATATTATTTGGATTGCCTCTTCTCTCTCTCCCCTCTCTTTCTTGACCTCTCTCTCTGCCCCTTCTCTCCCTCCTTCCTTCCTTCTTTCTTTCTGTCCCTCTTCTCCTCTCCCACTATCCAATCCTATGGTTTCAGCCCTAGACCCTGTGCTGTAAGGCCTGAGGCCTGCAGCTATTCCCCTTCCTTTCCCAATAATTATAACAAGGACAGAAAATACCCCTAAATTAATCCATCACCCTGGCACAGATTCTAATGGATGGGAATTGCCAAAACATGATCCATTACCACTGCAATTGGAAAATCATAATATCACAGTAGAGCCTCAGCAACCAGTAAAGGAAGTCTCTGAAGCTCATGGTGACGGCTGGCGATGGAAAGCAATCTCTGTTCCGGGAGCTGCCTCGGTGGGGCTCTAACTGATTTAACTGTCCAAACAGCTCTGCCCATCCACATGTACCGACAATACCCTAGAGTACCTGTGTGTGCTCATCCTGAGTTCTGAAAAACTACATTCTTCTTCCCAGTTGTGTCCTACAAGGTCACTTTACCAAAGTACAATGCCACAGTGCCCTCTAGTGCTCTTCTACTTTTAGAATCAGTATATCCAAGGTTAGCAGGAAAACATGTTTCAAAAATGTTTAGGATGTGGCGACCTGTGATTTAAAAATCAAAGCAAACAAAAACCTAAATAAGATGAACAAGAGAAACAACAAGACAAAGATAAGACGTTTTTTCTTCTACAAGATATTTTTTATTGGTTTGCATACTTTTTCCTCATTTTTATGCCCAACCTTTTCCTTCTCTAATGTCTATGTCTTCAAAGGCAGCTTTTCCACTCAGAATCTATTTCATCAGCTTGTGTTGTGATAAGACAGAATTAGTTCTTTCTTCACAACCAATTATATAGGAAAAGCTGTAGAGAAATAGAGAAATAGCCCCTTAGTTACTCAAAAGGAATGGTAAAGATGGTTAAAATTTTTACCTCCCTTTCTGCTGAATTTACCCATTACACCTACATATGAAAGAAATGCGAAGGTCTTTCACCACTGACATTTCACTAATCAATTTAGCAAGCACATTAATCACTGTAAGATCATTGATTATTGTGTGTATGTGTGTGTGTGTGTTTGTGTGTGTGTGTGTGTGTGTGTGTATTTCTTAACAGTCAAATCCCTTTGTTTTCTTCCTAAAATAGTGTGGCAAGCTGGGTACCAGTGTCTCATGCCTATAATCCTAGCTACTCAGGAGGCTCAAATTCGAGGGTCACGGTCAAAGATAGCCCGGGCAGAAAAGTCTGTGAGACTCTTCTCTCCAATAAACCACCAGAAAACCAGAAGTGGGGCTGTGGCTTTAGGGCTAGAGCACTAGGCTTGAACTGAAGACCTCAGGGACAGCGCTTAAGCCCAGTTTTCAAGCCCCACAAGCGATAAAAATAAAAATAGTGTGGCAGCACTTTGAAGCATGGCATGTAACCAACAGTGAGAGCTATACACACTCACTGACAGTGCTTGAAATTTAGAACACTCCATAGCTCCAGTAAATCTGGAAGAATAACTACGCAGGGAATTTTAATCAAAGGAAAAGACCTTGTTGTTACTGTTAAATGACAATAAAGAGTAGGGAAAAAAGCAAGTTTAGTGAGTACCATTGTGTAGAAGTAGATGTATAATATAAACTCACATTTTGTATGTCATGTTATCAATAGAACAATATAAAGACATGAGTAGAACACGTCCTATTCCTCAGGAGAAACACAAACAGAACAATAAAATTGCAGAATATTTACACTTTTTCCACAAGAGGAACTCGAGTGAGAATTGTTTGACCAAACAAGTAAGAGTGTAGAGGGCTGTTGGATGCCCTTTTTCCTTGTATCATCTGTCATGTAGTTCATACTGTACAAGAATAAAACAGAAAAATGAGGCAAACAGTTAAATATTATTTTAAATCTTATTTTGTAAATTATTCTAACAAAATAAGATGGCAATGTTTTACTTACAGGTATAGAGGAAGGAGTATGAATACTTTTTGAACTTGTCTATGAACATGAACATGTATTAGGACCACAAGGTTTGCTATTTTGTACAATTTATATACATTAATAATGCATGGGTGTGTATGTGTGTATATGTGCCTGTCCTGAGTCTTGATCTCAGGACTTGAGCACTTTCCCTGATTTTTTTTAAGTCAAGGCTATTGATTGTTCTACCACTTGAGCCACAGCTTTTTGGTGGTTAACTAGAGCTAAAAGAAATCTCATGTCCTATCCTATACCAGCTGGCTTCAAACTGTAATCCTCAGATCTCAGTTTCCTAAGTAATGAGGATTACAGGGTGAGCCACCATCCCCCAGTTTACATTAATATATTAAACATAGAACAGACATTGCTGACTCTTATCTCCAATTAATCCCCCCCCCACACACACACACACAAAGCTGAAATCTCAAGTGGTAGAGTGCTATTCTTGAGCAAAGAAGCTCAGAAACAGTGCGCAGGCCCTGAGTTCAAGCAAGACAAGTAGTAGAATATTAAAATAATACAGAACACATAAAAGAATCTACACTGTAAGATTGTTGTAAGAACTCCAAGACATTTTTCCTAATTCTGTAAATATTAAGTCCCTAGTATATAAAACAGTACAACACATAGCATAATATTCAGCCAGGCATATATTTATTTTAATTTAATTCAATTTTATTTTTTCTATTTTTTACTTAATTCAAACTAAAGATAATGAATGAGCAATATGTATACATTATTTTCCAAGTTAATTATTTTCCATAATATTCCAATCTAGTTTAAGTGGCTAAAGTTCAGATTTGTTGAGATTAGAGCAGAAGAATAGAGTAGAAGAATGTTTTTTTTCTTTTTCTTTTTCTTTTTTTTTTTTGTCGGTCATGGGGCTTGAACTCTGGGCCTGAACGCTGTCCCTCAGCTCTTCAGCTCAAAGCTAGTGCTCTACCACTTGAGCTACAGCTCCACTACTGGTTTTCTGGTGGTTTATTGGAGATAAGAGTTTCGTGGCCTTTCCTGCCCTGGCTGGCTTTGAACCATGATCCTCAGCCTCCTGAGGAGCTAGGATTACAGGCGTGAGCCACCAGTGCTGGGGTAAGAATGTTTTTAAAATTATCTCAATTTACAGAATTTACTTATGTTTCCATAGATTATTCTGTTTTTAGTTCTTTTATTTAAAAAGTAGAAAATGAAATAATAATAAACTATTCTGTTTAGAAATCACCCGAGAAAATTTCAATTAATGTAAATATTTAATGCAATTTATTTTATTTTATTTTGTATTTTTCTGGTCATGGTGCTTGAACTTAGGGCCTGGGTGCTGTCCCTGAGCTTTTATGATGAAGGCTAGATCTTTACCACTGATAGCCACAGCTCCACTTCCTGTTTTCTGGTGGTTAATTGGAGATAAAGTCTCATGTACTTTCCTGCCTAGGCTGACTTTGAACTGCTATCCTCAGATCTCAGCTTCCTGAGTAGTTAGGATATAAGTGCAAGCCACCAATGCCCAGTGACACAGGTTCTCTTAATTTTATTAATTTACACTCATGGCTAAGAGTCATAAGTAACCCTGAGTTTTAAGGAGTTGTGAAGGAGTTTGCTTGATCGTACTAAGTGTAACAGTTTACCTCCAATTCCTAGACTTCCCTTCCAATTTCCAGCTGTGAATCAAAATAGGCCCGCATTAAGCACGGTAGCATATCACACGAAGAGCCTCCCTAGCCCAGATCAATTTAAATTCATTTTCTACTACTTGTGCCCCTCTGATCCAGCCAAGTCACACTCTTTATCTCTGTCGGATCTGACAGGCCATTTAAAGACTCAAGTCATTGTTCTTGATGTCTTGTCATTCTCTCCTGTCTTTATCTTCCCTTTATAGCCAACAGAAGACTATGATTCATAGTGCTCATTTTCACTCTTTCCTGTTGACTTCCCAAATCTCGTTGAAAACAATTAAAAATTCTCCAAGTTTTGTCTTCATGGAGTATGTCACACCTTTCACTAACAATTAGACTTATGTAAATTATGTTGTTCATCCATTTCATTCGTGCATATGTCAACCTATTAATTTTTATCAATTCTGGAAGAAAATGTTTGCTTGTGCAGTAACAGAGGTTTCTATGTGTTAGAACTTCTGTCATTGATATTGACATGGTATGTCGTGAGTTGTTTGTGTTTGTTTGATTTAAACTGCTTCAAAGCTCATTTTATTCTTCCATAACTTCTGAGCCAATATCTGTGCACTGTCTCAATGAGACTGCAACAAAATGTAACTAAAATGAGTTTTAATCATTTAATCTGATCACCAACAAATACCTCTGTGCTCGGAGTTATTGTGAGTACTCTTAACACCACATAGTATTATATTTCAAATGCCAATTTTAGACATGTCTTCTGGCCTCCGTTTTCAGCTTCAAACATCAGTCAAACCTCACCATTTTATTACCTAAGAGACATTTAAAAGAAGCTCTAAAATTTTGAGTCATCATCCTTACCTAGCTTTCATTCTGCCTTTACCATCTTTGACATTTCTCTAAAGATTGTACACAAACTTATTGATGTTATTTTGGATGCTTGTATATCTCCCCCTTCTCAGCTAATCTATCACTGGCTTTTCTATTCATGGATATATTCATTACCATGACTGTGATGATGGCTCCAAGTATGTATATTTATGTTAGAAGACCCTGCTATATATCCAGAATATAAGCAATTTGGTACAATTGTTCAAAACAAAATAGAGCAAAATATCATTCTCCAGCAGTTAGAAAAGCAAATCCAATAGCAGTCCACAAAAACTATTTTAGATAGGGCTCATAGTTATCATGTATTCCTAGATTACAGTCCAGTTTGTCGTAAATTTGTAGATTATTAGATTCAAGTTCCATGTAATGAGTTTGCTTGTTGCAAGGTCATTGTGATCATAGAAGAAATGGGAGGAGGGAATTTTTAGATCTATATAAGAGTTTGTGAATCTGGTTTTATTTCTTCTCTAGACATTCGTATATGTAGTTGTCATTTTGGTGCTTTTCTCGCCTCTGGTTTGTGGATCTCTACTGTGTTCTGCAGCATTTTCCTTTGATGTGAATGACTTACTTCACCAATTCAAAGCCATTGGCTTGTCCCATCAGCTTAGATTTGTTGAAACAGTATTTATATTGCCCTATTTTCCAAAAAGAAAAAAAATTGTCTGAGTGTAGAATTCTAGACTGAATTGTTTCTTCGTTCTCTTTCTTTTCCCACCTTTTCCTGCATATCCCATCTGTCCTTCCATAGTTTTTCAGTGTTTTGAATATATTCCAGTTTGCTTTTATTTTTTTGGTGGCATTGGGATTTCCAAATAAGGCCTCCTTTTTACCACAAACATATTCTACTACTTGATCCAAACTTAGCCTTTTTTCACTTTAACACATTTACAGGTAAGTTCTCACGTTTTTGTCCATGACTCACTTGAACTGAGATCAGCCACTATTTATTGATCCTAAAATCATTCTAAGTTTTTAGCACTGACAGTTCACTCTGGGTAGCAAGAGTTTGATAATGATTTAAATAATTGACCTTAGCAAAGAGTTCAGTACTATAAACTAGATCTCTGCTCCATGAACTTGCCAATAATTCTCTGCTACTGAAAACAACAGTCTACTTAGTCTTTGGCCATAATTCATATGGGGTGAAGGAAAGAGCGGCTAACATTTAGCTCATTCACAGCAATTAATATGCTATGTATTAACATTTGTTTACTTTGTATTAATTTTAAGTGAATGCTATTTACAGTATAAAATTTTTCCTAGAGATGTTATTATCTAAAGTAATATTGGGCCCATGTTTTTATTTTGGCTTTATTTCATTTAAATACAATTTTAGCTACTATGCAAAGTTATTAGGAAATTATTTTTCTACTTCATATTTTTCTGTTAAAAACAGTGCTCTCAATATATGTTTTTCCCAATTAAAATTGTGTCTCTCTATTTGTTAAAATCAGTTTCTGTTTTTTCATGTACTATTTACTTTCAACATTCATGTAATGCATGTAACAAGAGGTATGTTTTCTATTTTATTAATTTCATATAAAACACAAATGAACACTTTGGTCAAGAATTTTTATTAGGTGTCAAACAGGTCAGATGACAGAAAAGGAAGGGAAATATGGCTTTGTTCCTTAGTTCCACGTTGTCCTCTAAATGAAGAGCAGGAAGATTTGGCTGCTATTTTGAAAGAATCTAATCCATGAATGGACAGTTACCATGCCACATACACTGAGTTTATGGAGCTAGGTATCACAGAGGAAGGAATAGTTTATTGTAAGCCTGGAAAAGTCAAAGAGGACACTGAAAATTTCTATCTGGAAAATAAGAATAGACTGTCATAGAAGCCTTGGCAAAAAAAAAAAAAAAAAGTGAAATGTACCTCTCCATGTCAGTCTCTGTATGTATAGGGAGTGAAAGTGCTTTTGAGGATTTAGAGTAATAGAATGTCACAAGTAATGAAGTTGGCAGGTTTTTCAGAAGCCAGGCACTGTTTGGCCTCACATTATAAACAGTGTGTATTTGATCCTGACACTGTTGTAAAACTTTTGAAGGAAACATGATTTCTGTAACAAAAATAGGGTCAGTATATTTTTAAAATGCATTCTTTTGATAAATTCCTGAGACCTAACATTAATAACACTTTTCTCTAACACCTGTGTAGGTAAAACATAACACATTCTATTTAAAGGAGTTTCAATGAAGTAGTACAAACACAATAATAAATATTCCAAATATGTAGTGTTGATTTCTCAAATTGAGGAAATATAATTGATGGCAAAAGGTTGGGTGACTACTAATCACTTTGGATTTTACAAGGCTCTTTAAGATTTTATGCTGATAGATATTTGTACTAGGGTAAGTTAGGAACAAATCTGGAGATTGCAGTCTGTAGATTCATGAATTAATGATGGATAAAACTGGAAAAGAATGGACTGACTCTCTGTGGTCAGTAAATGATAACATGATTGATAGTTACATGATACTGAGTCAGGACTTCTTGGATCATTAGTTCACATATGTCTGGACTTCATCTTGTTAAAGGGATCAAACTCAGACAAATGGTCCATTTCTCATGTCTGAATTTTAAATGTTATTGATAGTTCATTTACAATGAATCAAATGTCTTGAAAGTGGACTCTGTGGAGATATATTATCAGAGTTTTCAATATTATAACATCTTCCTTCAATATTCAAGAGATAGGAGCTAAATACAAAGGATAAGAGAAAAATCTAAGAGAAATACTGACACATTTCTTTCTCTATGTTGAGAATTGGAGAAGAGTAGACAATGACAGGCTTTGTCTCTTGTGTCTATTGTCAGTTCCTTTGGTCAATTTTGTGGATTGGAAATTCGGTCTATGTCGACAGATTCATGCTGGTTTGGATAGACTAACTCAGGCATTTGCCTTCATCTATTTGTGGAAGATCTCTTTCTTATATATATAGCATGCAAGTCTGGACTCAGGCACAGAGTGAGGTGAAGAATTCCCATGGGCATCAAGAATAAGGTTGATTGAGGTCTGAGACTCTCATTTTCTATTTTATCTAGCAATCATAGCAAAGTTAACACAGATGCAATTTTAGGGAAGCCGACTCTATCTTTAGTTGAAGATGCCCACAGTTTTCCAGTAATTTTGTTTCAGTATCATATACACATAATCAGCAAGGACCAGAACAGAACTATCAGATTATAGTCTGATAATTTTTTAAAGTATTTCCATTTAACATCTCCTATCCTATAAATGCTCAGGTTAAAAAGACATTTGAAGTCATGGATAAATATGAGAATATGATCAAAGACCAATTGTACCCGAAATAATACTTAATGATAACATTTGTAGGTTGCCTCTTTTAGGGTTGTAACAGGACAGAGAAGTTTTCTCCTTTTATATGCTATCTTACTGGTAATGCTTGCAAATACAACAGAGGATGGGAAAGGGAATGGAAAAAATGAAAAAAACTAAACATATAGATTAAAAGGAATATTTAATATTTGGGATGATATGTTAGCATGTGTAAAAAGTCTGTACTACCCCCATCCAATTGTTTGAAATAATTTTAAAATAACAAGAGAAAAAAGAAAAGAAACAGAAGAAAAGCCAACAAGATTATTGAGGGAAAATTGAGTTTTAATGTAGATTATCATAAATGCATCTATAATAAGTAGTATATTAAAAGAGACAAAGAGATTAGTCCTAACTCAAAAAAGCTTTGGAAAATGTTTTGTCACTTACACACTCAAATATACTTATGAATGTGCTTATCACACAGATATGATTTAATACTTCTGAAGCATCTTTATATTTATTCTACTAAAAAGCAATATAATACAGCTACTGATCACTGTATTTCTCATTGCCAGAGAAATAAATTAAAAAGAAAAGGAGAATGAGAATAAATTGTGTGGTGAGATGCTGGTTTGTACTCAGATATATCATATTAATTATAATAAATACTAAAACAAATATCAATGCATGTGCACAAAGACAAATGTTTAGTATATTATTTTTTCTCTCTTCTATTAGATGGCCTAGAAACATTGACACTCTTACAGCAATGAACACATTGTTGCCCAGAAAATGACTCAGATTTATTCTTTAGAGACATAAAAAAAAGTCTCCATACTGAAGAGTAGTTATACCATTTGCATAACAAAAACTTTTACCTTGTAAGTGATTTCATGCCTAAGTTGAAAAGATTTGTAACTTGAAAAGTTCCATACCAAAATTAATTAAATATACACTTGAATCTCAGGCATTGGGATGAGAGGCAGAAGGATTAAGTTTGAGTTCAGCTTAAACTAGATAGTGACCAAAAAATCATTCTAGATAATATACTGAGACACTGTCTCCAAAATACCAAACAAAAAATAAGGGTATTAAAGTATGATACATACCTGTGAATGAATATTAATATAAATGATCAAATATGTAACTGACTAAATCATTGAAAAACACAAAAATACTTTGAGAAATACACATAGACACATAGACACATAGAATACCAAAAATATTGATAATAACCTGTTGTTTTGTCTATAACTGTCCTTCTAGAAACATAGAATACCAAAAATATTGATAATAACCTGTTGTTTTGTCTATAACTGTCCTTCCTACAATGACTGGAAAACAGAAATGAGGATGTAGAATGAGAGGTAAAACTTACTTTTTCACACTTGAATAATTAGTATAAAATTTCACTCTAAGTTTGGAGTCGCTGGAGCTTAAAGAAGTAACAGGAGCAATATTTTAACACAAAAGTTATTCCAAAGATATCTAGCCATACTCTTTCCATCAGGAGAGAGAGCTGATGACTTTCATCTTTGTCCCTCTCTCTTTTTCTTCCTTCTGTTTTTTTTTAACATATTTCTGTAGTGTAAATAAAGAATTATATGGATAGCATACTTGTTTATATATATGTTCTCTGGGATTTAAGCAAATTCTGGAAAGAGAGAGAGCAGTTAAAAACCAGACTCAGGTATAGTTTTTATTTCTCCAATATTCTACATGATCTGTGTCACTTCCGTGTTTATATTTCCACAAAGGATTCTGAAATGTTATTTGTATTTGAAAATTCTGTGTAGCTACCTTTGAGAATACATTTGTAGGTGTCAAAATACCAGGAAACTCTCATACATATGCATATATATATCCATATCTATGGACACACACACATATATATGTTTTGTTATCATATTTGTATCATGATTTCCTGCCTGAGCATTTGAAGTTCTTTGCATGATGTTCACCAAATTTTGTAATTAGACTACCATAATTTAAACTATTTATGAAATATAATATAAAGAATAGTAATACAGTTTCGGTGACACAACTAGTCCCAGAGAATTCCTTGAGTATGACAAAAATAATTTGGTATTAGAATGGGAATTCTTTCAAAAAATAAGTTAATTTTTTAAAAGCATGGTAATACTATTTTCTCTGATTTAATCAAAGGCTCTTACAGGAAAACATCTGTTTCTAATGGTATTATGCCTGTTTTTCCGTTTGGACTAAAGTCATTAGAGTGCTGAATACCGCATGCCGTCTGTAAAGTGGGATGTGTGTTGGATATTGGGTTTTCTTTGGAAATAGCTCAGCTATGTAAAATATCTGGTCATGGAAATCTCAGAATTCAGATGAGAAAAGTAACAATTTTTCACAGGATGTATTTGATATAAAGCAAAACCAGAATGTTCGTGTTTGTGCCTTGAAAGGTTGAATGACTTATTTTATTTCTACAGATATTTGCCAATCTATCCAAAGAAAGACCATTCTACTGTGTTAGGAAAGTCTTCATCAAGTTTCAACATCAAAGACTGTGGCATTGTAGCTCAAGTCTGTAATTCTAACTTGAGAGATAGAGATCACTGAATTACAGTTCAAAGCCAGCTCACGCAGAAAAGTTTGAAAGAGTCCATCCCAAATAATGGCTAGACAAGTATTATACCTCTGTCTTCCCAATGACAGTAGAGGAAAAATGGTTGAACCCAGTGGCATACATGTGTCATCTTAGAAATAAAGAGAATTCCAAATGGGAAGACAATTCTCTGTGCCAGTTCTATATTGAGCTAGATGCTATCTTAAAGATCACCAACACAGAAAGAGATTGGAGGAATCACTCAAGCGGTGGAATTAACAAAGCAGAAGGAATGCAGGAAATAAGGCAGGATTACAAGAATTATTTCAGGAAGAATTAAAGAAGGCTGTGATTAAATTTTAAGGATCTTGTATTAGGATTTTGAAACAGAATGTAAATGTGTGTAAGCAAATTCTAGATAGGAGAATAATGATGTGCCAAATAAGTTGGGGAAAAGTACATATGATATTATATTATTACAAATACTATGGAGAACAGTTGGCAGTACCTCAGAAGAACTAAAATTATACCACTGTAATATGATTCAGAAATCTCAATTATAGGTAAATAAAAGGAAATGAAATCAGTTTGCAGGTAGATAACTGAATACCTATGGTTACTGTGGTTCTATTCATAATAACCAGATAAAGAATAGCCAAAACAAAGATAAATAGCCAAATAAAAAAATTAGCCAATTGGCAGAAAAAGAAAATGTCACATGTACACTGATTGGAACTTCATTTAGCCAGAAGAAAAATAAGGCAGAATCATGAACAAAGGCTTCAAAATTTTTGCAAGACAGTAGCTATTACAGTCTTGCAAAGTACATAGTAAGAGTACTATGTCATTGCATATATAATCTTATTTACCTCACATAAAGAGACAGATATTCTATTTACCAATTACCAATATTGAGACAAAAATGTGTTATGTAAACCAAATTTTGTGTGTCTTGACAAACTTTGTCGATCTTGAAGTGACAAATTTAACAGTGATCTAAAAATGAGAGACAACATGGCCTATGTGCCTGATTTAAATGTTGAGTGGCAGAAAATGAACGCTTGTTAACAGTATTTTTTGTTTTCTTACTTGCGGACACAAATTTCAAGTGACTCATACAGAAGAAGAGCAAATATAGCAATGATCTGATCTCCATGCATAATAGCAAATAAATGGTATTAAATATACATTACTATGAGGAAGTACCTTAACATTTTAAAGAGAAAGGGTAGAATGGAGGAAACCTCTGAAAGGGGTGACATTGATAAAAATGAATTGTGCTCATATAGCTCAGTGTTGAATTAAAAACCCTTCTGTACAACTATTTAAACAAATAGTAAAAGAAGCAGAAGCAGAGAGAGAGAGAGAGAGAGAGAGAGAGAGAGAGAGAGAGAGAGAGAGAGAGAGAGAGAGAGAGAGAGAGAGAGAGAGAGAGAGAGAGAGAGAGAGAGAGAATTAGCTTCCCTCATTCTTTTGGAAGGTGAAAGTCCTGGCACCATTATAGGCTTTCTGTGATATTGAAGTTCACTGATAATCACATTTTATGGCAAGAGCAGTTGTCAGATTGAGTACTGATTTTTAATAGCAGGATTCAGTGAGTAGAGGTACCAAAGTCCCACAATACATCTCAGAGACACATCCCCAATGACCAAAAGACCTCCCTTGAGGCCCTATATTTTGAACGCCCATAGCCCCCTCAACTGGAGAACAGATCTGTAAGGACCACTTCCAATAGTCAGTCAATCATATTAATCACTTGAAAATCTGGACAATTTTTTTTTTGTCAGTTGTAGAGCTTGAACTCTGGGCCTGGGCACTGCCATTGTGCTCTTCAGCTCAATGCAAGCTCTCTGCCACTTGAGCCACAATGCCACTTCAGTTTTCTGGTAGTTAATTGGAGATCAGAGTCTCTCATGGACTTTCCTTGCCCAGGCTGGATTTGAACTGTGATCCTCAGATATCAGCCTTCTGAGTAGCTAAGATTATAAGTGTGAACCATCTGCACCCAGTTTAGGAAAAATTGTTTTTATCTGCCATGCTTGTAATCAAATCTAGGGTCTCATTCATAGCAGGAAGATGTTCTACCGTTGGCTTCTCTGATTTACTAATTCTCAATAACACTGATGACATAGGGATACTGCTTGAGAAGAACAGCAAGAACATCTTAGCATCTCTTGGACAGGTTACTAGTGCCTTTGCCTCCTGGGGTATTAATGAAATATTGAAACACATGAATGATGGGGTATGGGGGTGTTTCCTGCATGATGGATTGGCTGTCCATAAAGTGGAATGGTGCTATGTTCTTCAATATCTCCACCTCTTTCCATTGGCAGGACCAGCAAGAACCAGTGGGAAGTGGTTAAGGACCAAAATTTAAGTAGCAGACTCATTCTAAGATCTTTAATTTGCTATATCCTTACAAGTAGATATTTTCAGGTCAAATTAATCAGAGAGGGGGCAGTGGGGAGAAAAGGAGAGTGCGTAAGGGTAGGGAGAATGAGCTGCTAATACAAAATAACCTAGACGATATTAAAAATTCACATTATCAAACCATGTTATAAATGTTCTGGGGTGATGAATGAATGTAACATCTATGTTCATGAAAACTTTTTTCAGAATACTTTGGGATTCACAGGAAATCATTAAACTAACGAGTTGCTCTATACTCTGCAGTCAGGATCCCCTATTTTAATATACATATATGTATGTGTATATATATATATATATATATATATATATATATGCACCTGCTACACACACACACACACACATACACACACACACACACACACACGTGTGTACACACCTGCTTTATTTGTTGTAAAGAATTTATTCATTCCAAGGAATTATTGTAAATTAAAACTCATGTTTAGTGTTGATTTCCTCAGTGGTTACCTTATGCCATATTTTTGTTTGATAAGACTATAGGAGATGACCGAGTATAACTCATCATGATAGCTCATTTTAGGTTCTTCTTGGCTAAGATGCTTTCTTATACCAGTTATCTTATTATCTTATTATGACTTAAATCTTCCTGTTTAAACAGCACTGTTCTATATATCAGTTACAATATCTTCTACTTTGTGCTTGATATTTTCTTCATAACCTGAGGCTAGGTGTCTTTGAACACAGAGGTTAGTACCTTGGCATTCTCATCATATCATACCACAATGTACGCCATCCAAGTTGCTTGCCTGATAGTAAAGCTTTCATTATCTGTAAAAATTGGGTTTTCTTTGTTCCTCTTCTAACTGTCCCAGTTAAAGGAAGTCACTATGCACAAACTGGACACTTACACGTGAGGAGTTCTGTATTTTTACTTGTTTTACATAATTTCTCCCATCCTTTTCTCTTTTTTATTCACTCACAGAATGATTTTATTTAGGTTGCTGCTGAAATGAGTCTACTGTTGGCCTTTGGGGGTGTCTTAAGTTGATTCCTGTGACTTTGGGCATTGTTAGGTCCTGACCTTGGTTCCTGACAGTCTTCTAAAGATCTAATATTATCTGCCTTAGCGCAGTAGGCAGTGCATTAGTCTCATAAAGATCTAATATTAAAGGAAGGATCACAGACTATAGCATTACTGGGAGATGGAGGTGGGTGGGGACACTTAGGAAATGGTGCCTGGTTAGAGTTCCTAAGACACTTAGAAACCTGCCCTGAGAAGGTTAATTTATATCTCTTCCACTCTGTCTACCATCTGTTAGGGGTTAGCAGTTCTCATAGCCACGTTTCTGACAGGAGTCTTGTTTATCACTGCTCCAAATGTAGCAGGGACATATGACCACAGACTGAAAATTCCTAAACTGAGGGCTAAAATTGACCTTTTATTTTCAGAATTGGGTGTCTGATAATTATTACAAGAAGAGATCAGAGCACAAAGATCAGATTCACCAAGAATCTATGTTAAATGTAGTCTCACTACTTCATCTGCAAATATTTCATCTCAAACAAGTAATTCCTTTATAAGCTAAAATTGGAGAAGGTTATTTGAATTTTGTAACCTTTCTTCATGTGAACTATACATTTCAATCAATAAATCTATGCATTTTGTTTATTAGGAGTTTTCCAGAATCTTTTATCTGCTTGCATTCATTTAGATTATATCATTTCACTTAAGAAAAGAAAAGTAGCTGGGCACCAGTAGCTCATGCTTGTAACCCTAACTATTCAGGAGGCTGAGATCTGAGGATCACGGTTCAAAGCCGCCTAGGTAAAGAATGTCCATGAGACTCTGATTTCCAATTAACTGCCAGAAAACCAGAAGTGGGTGCTGTGGCTCAAGTAGTAGAGCACTTGCCTGAGCTGAAGAGCTCAGGGACAGCGCCCAAGCCAAGAGTTCAAGACCCACGACCACAAAAAAAAAGGAAAGAAGGAAGGAAGGAAGGAAGGAAGGAAGGAAGGAAGGAAGGAAGGAAGGAAGGAAGGAAGGAAGGAAGGATGGAAGGAAGGAAGGAAGGAAAAAAGAAAGAAAGAAAGAGAAAGAAAGAAAGAAAGAAAGAAAGAAAGAAAAGAAAGAAAGAAAGAAAGAAAGAAAGAAAGAAAGAAAGAAAGAAAGAAAGAAAGAAAGAAAGAAAGAAAGAAAGAAAAGAAAAGAAAAGAAAGACAAAAGCAAAATCCATTAAATAAAATGGAATGTTTTTCAGGAAATGCAGTGAAATAGATCAGCCCAAAATGTAATGAAACCAATTAAATTGTTAATATGTAAGACTTGAAATAGAAGGATGGTAGGACATTTCTGTTCCCCTAAAGTTCCAAGAGAAAGGACAAGTCAGCCATGACCAGCCTGCAAACCTTTATATGCTACATGCACGACACTTCAAGACACTTGATTTGATCACGGGGTAGACCCTTTTGCAAATCTATCCAATTTTGAAAGTTGAGATTTCCATATGAGTTTGAAGATACTTACCCCTTGCCTCAAGGGCCTTTCCCCATTACAGAAAACACACTGTGCATTCCTCCTTCAAATCAGGAATTGCTCTCCACAACCATTCCCTGAAGGAGTGTGGTTTTAAGAAAAGAAAAAGAGAAAAAAATTAAAAAGCTGGGTTTCTGTTGCTTGCTTTGTTAATAAATAGCAGACAGATTCTCTAGGGCCATGCTAAATTTATAAAGAACACATTATGCCAGACGAACTTAATTGCTTTTTTTTTTTGATAAACTCACTAAATTAGTGTCTAAAGGAATAGAGCTGATAGAAAATATCCTGATCATAATAAAAAAAACAAGTTAGAAGTCATTTACAAACACATATTCAGAGATTTTGCTTGAAAATTTAATTCAAATTACCTTACCCACAAGAACTGTCGTGTAGATTGAAAACTCAATGAAGAATGGTCATAAAAAAAAGATAATGAAAAATTCTACAAGAGAAATCCATCATGCAGACTTAAAATTTTAATGAATATTATGGGGAAGAGGCTAAATGCCTGTCTTTTAATTCCTAATTTTGTTTACTCAATTGAGAAGCTTTATGGATAACCAAAGGAATTATTTTATGACTCTGAAAGCACATCCTATTTAGTTGAATTGGTTCTTCTCAATATTATCAGGTAGCAGATTTTCATTCTGTACGACAGAATGTCCACCATATTAAACTTGCTCAAGAAATCCTGAAAATGGATAGGAGTATGTTAATATCTCTCCTTAAGGTGAAGTCAATGAGTAACACGAGTCTCATTGCCTTACCTGTCATATGTGTTTGTTTGTATACTTTCCAAGGAAGACTAGAAACCACAACTGCCCAGTTAAGCATATAACTGACTGAATTGTGAGGACAAGCTTGAATACTAACTTGTGATATTTGTTGCTGTTTTTGTTGTTCATAGTTGAATTATTTAAATATGTGTGTTAATGGCACGTGTGTCTGTCTATTTTTGAGGGTCACTGATTCTTTACCAATCACTGGACAAAATACTAGCCACTTCCACAGGATATCACCCATATATAATTTTAAAAATTCCTCACCTATTCTCTACAATTCAGATATATTATCCAGTGCACAGGATTCCTTAGGATCCATTGATGCTTGTGAATGAAATTGTGTTAGAAATGAAACAATTAGCCATGGATTAAAACAAGTTAGTCACAACTAAGTCCATAGCCAGCAATATACTAATTGAAAAACATGTTATATATTCCATCGTATGAAGTTAATTTATGTCACTGTTATTTGTGAAAAGGTGCATTGAAACTGAAAGGCTTGAATGTGTTTATGCTGTTTGACAAATCCTTAGTGGATATAAGAATCTGTGTCTTCATCTGAAAAAGGGAAATTAAAAATTTTCCAATAAAAAAAAATAAAAAGTTTGCGTTGTATGAAGCACAGATTTTTTTTTTGTCAGCCATGAGGTTTGAACTCTGGGCCTAAGCTCTGTCCCTCAGCTTTTCAGCTCAAGGTGAGCACTCTACCACTTGAGCCACAGCACCACTTCCAATTTTATGATGGTTTATTGGAGGTAAGAGACTCATGGACATTGCTGCCTGGGATGGCTTTGATCCGAGGTCCCCAGATCTCAGCCTCCTAAGTAGCTAGGATTACAGGCGTGAGCCACTGGCACCCAGCTGAAGCACAGAATTTTTATGAGACTCAAATTATTATTTGGTATTTTGTATCCCTAAAGTACTCTAGAACATACAGGAAACTGTTAAGTGACCTAGTTATTGTGTAAGAAAGAGGAACCCCAAATTACATTCTCCTTGCAAACGTGGCTATTTGTAGCTACTATAAAATTTTTATTTGCATCACCAGTAGTTTCAGTGTAGATTGCTGATCAACAAGTAAGTGGTAGGTTAATTTTGAAACAAATACAACAGGTAATACATATTAGTGTTTTTTAATGGAAGATTAACTTCATACTGCAAGTTTGTGCTATTTGTAGCACTAAGTGATTTCCATATTTTAAATATCTGTATGTGTATATCTCTATTGAAGGTAGTTTTCTAGTGGCTTCAGAAAATTGTTGTCATTGATTCACATTAAATATATTTTAAATCAAAGAAAGACTGCACAAGTTGGGTCAAATAGACCAAATATTGGTTTCTTACACTGGAACAAGGGAAAATTTCAATAAACCACTTAACTTCTTTCACCTTGGTGTATTTAATACATTTATTGAAATTTGTGAAGTTTTAATGCTCTCATTTTAATTGACATATTTATTTGTACATAGACCATATCAATTTTATAAAGGCTTTAAATGCCTCTGATTATTGGACACATGTATATAATATGTAATTAAGCATGTTTTAACAGTTCTAAAGTCATACACTGATACATAAAATAAATAATACTTCACAAACTGAAGGAATAAACAAAAATTGTTTCATATGCATTCTAGCAAGATGTTGCAGCTACTGGAAGGAATTACATATATAATACACTACACAAACCAAGATGGAGAATTTTGTGACAAGTACGAATGCTATATTGTTATCTTTCATGAGAGATTATGTGTTTCCCTACTTTTTGAAGTGAATGATTATTCTGATTACTATTGATTCAGTGAGTTCACTTTTCTTTTCTTTTTACATTATTAGTATATGTTAATTGGACAAAGGGAATTCTCCATGATATTTTCACATATTCAGACAATTAACATGATCAAACCAAGCCCTCTCTCACTTTCTGTAGTCCTATTTCCCCTTCTCATAATAAATGCAACAGGAATCAGTATTCTACTTCCATTCCTATTTGTACAATAGTTTGACTATATTCAACCCCTCCCTCCTTGTCCTCTTGCTTTCCTGATATCCATTAGTTCATACCCACAAATAATACCTCTGCAGAGGAAAAGGAATGTACGATCTTTGACTTTCTGTGTATGGCACAATTTGCTTCACATGATGATTTCAAGTTCTATCCATTTTCCTGAAAACTTTTGTATTTCCATTCTTTATGGCTTAATAACATTCCATCATTTACATACACCACAGTTTTACTCAGCTATGCACCTACTGATGTTCACCTAGGCTTAGTTCATCTATTGCTTTTTGAAAATAATACCTCTATAAACATAAATGTAAACATAAATACATAAACATAAGTATGCAAGCAATTCACTTATAAGTTGATTTATATTTCTTTAGACATATGCACAAGAGTGGTATGGCAAGATCAAATGATAGGTCTCTTTAGATTTTTTTCAGAAGCTCCATACTGATTTAGTTTATATTTCACAATAGTTTACATTCCACTAATAAGTAGAATAAGTATAATTATACAAACAAGTTCAAGTATAGAAACATTACTAATAGTTGTTGCTTGGTTTTTACGAGAATGATGCTTTGATTTGCATTTCTTTTATGGCTAAGTGTGTCAAACATTTCTTCATATATTTCTTAGCCATTCACATGTCTTCTTTTCATAGGTTTCTGTTCAACTTACTTATTTATTAATCAATTTTTTATTCTTTTTTTTAAATTTGGAGATCCTAAGGAGATGGAAGAGCTCAACAATGGAAGCTATAAAATGTTGAAGTAAAAACTTGAAGAAGATTCTAATGATAGAAAGGCCCCATCCCTATCGCCAAACCACGGCCATGGAGCAATAGAGTCAATGTGGTTAATACGGCTAAACCAAAGGCAATCTACAATTCCTTACAACTCCCTCAGTAGAGATTCAGTACAATTCCCCTCAAAATTCCAATGCCACTCTTCACAGAAATAGAAAAAACACTCTAAAATTCATGTGGATGAATAAGTAACATTGAATAGCTCAACATTCTGACACCATAAAGAAGGCCAAGGAACAGGGAATAGTGTAGTTATCATCCTGACTAGCTGAGCAATGCCCTCTGCCTTCATAATTCTAACAGGAAAGGCCAATTCAATAGAAGACCAAGTGAGAAAAATGGATACATCTCAAAAAAATTGAATTAAATGTGGTACATTATTGCCTGTATAAATACTCAGGATCACACTTCTCAGCCTCTGCTCTTCTCTTTCTACCTTAACATTTTATCTAAATATAAGCTACTGAAAAATGATTCACATATGATAAAACTTTGCTTCCAGTAGATGGTTCTTCTCCTTTAACAAATGTTTTAATTCTTACATTGACCACTGTCTTCTAGCCTTTCAATGATGTTCTTTATGTAAAACCAGCCTAGTGATATGCAATATGAATGACCTGACATTTTATTCCTTTCCTTCTTTTATAAGATAATAAATCTCAAAAGGCCAGAGAATATTGAAACAAGTTCTTTCTGGAAATAATAAACAAAATATAACTTAGATCGGCAAAGCAATCTTATGTGTTAAGAATGGAGAAAACATATTTGAACTTTCTTTAAGCCATTTTATCTCTGTGTATCTTTTATCTTATCTTGCATATGGCTCTGTAAAAACTAAAACATTTAAAGAATGGAATTTTAAACAAAGTGAAAGTAGTGTGACTGTGAGAAATATTACAGTAAAAGCCCAAATCAAACTAGGACAGAATAATGTCCTTATTTTGTTTCTATGAAAAATAAATACCTGAAAAAATCTTGTTAACTATTGATATAAATGCAATCAGAAGAGAGAAATCCTTTGAATTCACACCAATTCAAGTTTTAAAACAAATGACATTAAGATTTCATAATGAATGGAAATAGTTCTTCAAATATTTGTGATCTGCAGGTGAAAAAAAATCCCAAGATTAGTGAGGAGTCATAAAAGCATACTACAATAAACTATAAAAACTAACTGTAGTATCCATTTCTAAGAGAAAATACAGCTACATTTTTTTTGGTTGGTTGTGGGGCTTGAACTCTGGCCCTGAGCACTGTCCCTCAGCTCTTCAGCTCAAGGCAAGTGCTCTACCACTGAGCCACAGCACCACGGTAGCTCTACAGCTACATTTTAATAGTCCTGAAATTGGAGAAGCCTTGTTTTTCCTTGGATAATCAGACACAATGCTTTGTTGTTCATATGAGAAAGATATATGAAAGTTTTGATTCGTTTATGGGAAAAATAAACTCCTGGTTTAACAAGTACATTCCATAATTATAAAGTACTTTAAAATTTTTAGTTTCATATAATTCCAAAAGCAACCCGAACATAGTGAGCATACAGAAACAAAGAGAAGAGCTCTAAGAAAAACCAGGTACCCATTATCCCTCTTCCCAGTGAAAATGAGGATTCACAGATGAATGGATCCTTAATATATTTTTACTATGGAAATGGTGTACTACTGAGGGTTCATGAATTCCACTCAATTCTTTTGGCTACACAGGGAATGGCACAATTACTTAATAATATTAGGTTAGTTTTAATTTTCAATATATAATACTTTTAACAGGGTGTGGGATAACATTACTTTTAAATATCCAAAGGAAGAAGTCCTCTCACAAAGATTAAGATTTGCTGTGACAAGTGCATAAGTACATAATGGTATCACTGAACCCTCTGGCATGCTTTATTCCTCCTCCCACCAAACATTTTAGACAATCTGACCAAGAATTTTGCATTTCCTCAAAGATGGGAAGATGCTGGTTTCTCTTGATGTCTACAAAGCAGAAGCGTAATTGAGAGAGATCTTTCTCTTCATTTGGGAAATACATGAACGATCTCAGGTTACCGAATGTAAGAAGCCACATTGAAGATGTCAATGATGGAAATAAAACAATTTGACAAGCAAACAGTAGCAGACTAAAGTCATTCCCAACGGTTGACTACTTGTGAAACAGATGGCCAAATGAGTGAATGAGCCATGTGCCAAAAAGAAACTAATATGCTTTATCTCTGGAGAGACAAAAAAAAAAAGATTTTATACTACTGAAAAAAACACTGCTTTAATGGTTTCAGTCACTTTACATGAAAACCAGTTTAATCTGAAATTCTGAATGTTTACTTAATTGAAACAAAACCCTAGCAATGCAGTTCAATAGATATATAAGATGTTTGTTGAATTAATGAATATATGACTAATCATTGGTAACATGATACGTATTCATAAGTTCTTCAAATGATTGTTCCGGTTCCACTTTGTACCAACACTTACATGACATGTTTTGCAGAAGTTATAATGGAGACAAACAAGGGTGATTCACATCTTCAAGTCAGCTGATGCAAGAATTGGGTAGATTATAGTTTGAAGCCAGTTGACACATAAAGTTAGTTCTTATCTGAATGAATAGGCTGTGTGTGGTTGTCTGCACCTGTAATCTCAGCTATGCAAGAAACATAGGAAGAGGATTAGGGTCAGAGGGATGCTCTGGAGAAAGATTAGTAATGAAGAAGGACACAAAATGTTCCCTAAAAGGAATGCTTTCATATCCATCATTTGAGAAAAAGGAAGAAGGTGATAGACCCTGAACATTAAAAATTAGAGCAATAAAAAGAGCCAATGACAGGGAAATGTATACGTAAGTGTCATAAGAATTTAAGAAATGATAACTTCAGCTTCAGAATCATTTTGCTTCATTGGTACAGTTGTTTTTTTTTTTTTTTTGCCAGTCATGGTACCTGAACTCTGGGCCTGGGCACTGTCCCTCAGCTCTTCAGCTCAAGGCTAGCGCTCTACCACTTGAGCCACAGCACCACTTCCAGCTTTTTCTGCTTATGTGGTGCTGAGGAATCGAACCCAGGGCCTCATGCATGCAAGGGCAAGCACTCTACCACTGAGCTACCTTCCTAGCCCCCAGAAGTGTTTATTTAGGAATTGAGTGACATTTCAGACTTTTTCCTTAACATCCAAGAAGCAGTTAAGGCTACTTAGATTAAAATAGAAATGTAATGACAGGTAAATGTTTAACGAATTGTGTTGGCCAATAGGCATGATATCATATACCTGTCATCTCAGCAATTGGGTGGTTAAAGTAGGAAGACAATGAGTTTGAGAGCAGCTTAGGTTATATAGTCGGATTACATAGAGCTTGAACTATAAAGTATTTATTTAAAAAACAAACAAATGAAAATAAAGTATTAAAAAGTTAAATACACAATTCTCAGATGCTTCCAATCTGTCAAACATTATGTGAATCAAATTCTATCCCTCAATTACACACAGAGACACAACCAATTGAGTTCTTATTCCTGTTGCAATTACACATAACTCCGAAAATAGCCTTTCAGGTCGAAACCATTACAATGGAGATGTCGTGTTGCTTTCTAGGCACGTATTACCCTTCCAGAAGATTTTTCACATAATCAAAGTTGCATATTTTTAGAGAGATCAAAAGAGAGAGTGAAGTGGACAGCAGGTGCTCCAGCCTTCTTAGAGGAACTGAGAATACAATTAGCCAGCAAACGAGCCCTTGGGATGGCACAACAAAAGTCCTCAAGAAATGAGGTGAGCCAGGACGACTCCTGAAAGGAGAGTGTACATCGGCATCTGCTCCTGCTCTTGAACTGCAGTGAAAAGAGATGCAATAGAAGCAACAGAATCCAGACAATTATGCAAATTCAGGAAAACCAAGGAGGGGGATCCTTTGATCTGTTTCCACAAAGCTTGTTGTGACAGTCAAGCCTCTCACATTCTCTCTCTGTCTCTGTCTCTGTCTCTGTCCCTGTCTCTGTCTGTCTCTGTCTGTCTGTCTGTCTGTCTGTCTGTCTGTCTGTCTGTCTGCCTGTCTGTCTGTCTGTCTGTCTCTCTCTCTCTCTCTCTCTCTCTCTCTCTCTCTCTCTCTCTCTGAAGAAGAGGGCAGCAGTCATTCATGACTTGATATGAACAGAGCAAATCCCAAAGCTACTCTAACAGCAGACATTCAGCTACAAAATGTCTCTCAGCTTTGTCCATGTTGAGTGGCATCAGTGAGCAATAAGTTCTTCACCTCTCTGAACTTCTGTTCTTTTGTTTTCTGCTTGTTAGCAATCATAGCAGTAGTAACAGGAAACATAATTTTTCTTATAGGATTCTTTCCTTTTTTTTTTTGTCGGTTGTGGGGCTTGCACTCTGGGCCAGGGCTTGAGCTGTTCAGCTCAAGGCTGGTACTCTACCACTCAAGCCTCAGTGCCACTTCCAGATTTCTGATGGTTTATTGGAGACAAGAGTCTCATGGAGTTTCCTGCCCAGGTTGGCTTTGAACTGTGATCCTCAGATCTCAGCTTCCTGAGTAGCTAGGATTACAGGCGTGAGCCACAAGTGCCCGGCTTCTTACAGGATTCTTAAGAAAACAACTGATATGTATGTCAAGCCACATGGATCATAGATAGAATAATTTTTGTAATGTGGTAGCTGCGATGCTTTTTTCCCCATGGTTCTAATTCCTCCCTGAGCTATGTACATATATATATATATATATATATATATATATATATATATACACACATATGTGTGCATGTATATATGTATATATATCCACAATAAGCCACTGCTTTTGGTGAACAAGATTTAGGATTGATGGCATATTCTATACGGAAATTATATACTGCAGGAAAGCTCAAAATTAACATATAAATGGACAGGCAACCCAGTTTTGTGGTATTAAATTGCTAGTGAGAATGAGAACAGAAGAGCCATGAAAGAGGGGATATTTTCAAAAAAGAGAGACAAAATATCATCTAAAATTTGGGAATGTGCAAATATGGTTAATCTATAACATGCTGCATAACATATAGTAGATGAAACCACTTAAGTTTGGTCCTCTAGGTCTTAGCAAATATTTGCTAGTGACTTCTCTGGATAATGTCATTTATAGACATAGCTTTCCCATCCGAAGATGAACAAGTAAAGTATTATTGCTATATTAACAGAGACATTCTATTCTATATACTATATTCAGTATCAAATTAAGTATTACTCTTTTATCCCCATTAACTTGAATTTATATTACTAAAGAGTATATCCTCAGGCTGGGAAGTAAAGGGTTAAACAGAAAACCTCAAGGCTAACTTAATAGTTCACATAATAGCTGGTTCATTAATATGATTGGCAAGAAATGAAATTATTCTATAGAGTCCTCACTCCAAGCCTTAGAAGCTCATGCTTGTAAGATAGGGATGCATATTTGTGTGCACGATATATTTGGATAGTGTATACCTACTGAACACATGTATAAATAAATATTTGTGATAAACCCATAGGAGAGAATTCTCATGACATTGATCAGGTCTCCTGGTACCCCCAGCTGCTCTGATTTCAGGCATCTAGATATGTGTGAGACACTTTGCTTCTTTGCAGATAGATATGCTTTTATGTTTAGTGAAATGTAGCAGGGAACTAGAAGTCCTTTATAAAAAATGTACAGAAATAAGCTTGACTATTGGACACAGAGGGAAAGAAAATGTCCTGCCTTTCAATTCCACTCTGCTTTTCTTTGCAACCCTCGTCCTAAACAGCCTTTTAGTCTTCAAATGACAGAGGGCAAGCTAGCAGGCATCTTATTTACTTTATCGCTGTTTGGATTTTCCAGTCATATGAAAACTGGAGCATGTAAAATTTACCTCCAGCTGTCTGTCAACTAATTGCTATTTTCATGGGTTTCAAGTAAAGGAAATGTGTCCTGGAATCGGGGACCACATTATCTTCTGCATTAAGTTTTGCAACTTGCATCCCAATTACATTGCCTGTGGGTGAATCTTTCGTCTGTCATTTTCTTCCAAAGTAACCTTGGGCAAGCTATTTGACCTCTCTCAGGCTTCGATTCCTTTTCAATAACGCAGAGACAACAATGACATTTGACTCAATAGAACATTTTAGACATTAAATGATTATTCAATGCAAAACAAAAAAAGTGAGAACATTTCCAGGCACATAGCAAGCTGAATATGACAGTTATTCTATTTCCTCAGGCAAGTCATTTAAAATTATTTTGTCTCCATTTTTTCTCATCTATAAAAGACCATAAATATGTGCCCAGAGTTATTGGGAAGAATTTGCATGATCACCAACAAATGTGAATTACATTTATGAGAACATTTATTCATTATTTCTTATTAAATAATGAATTCTAGCTTTTATGAGTTATGTTATTTTCCTGTCTAAGACAATAATTAATCTGAGTGTGTTAATTTATAAGGCTTCAATTTGAACCTGACATACAAGCAAATTAATTTTTTTAGCTAATAGTGTTATACCAAAGTGTTTTCTTTCTACATAGTATATTTAATTATTCATGACTCCTTAGTCATACTATATGTCTAACCTCTTCCAGGATGCCACACACAAGATGAATACAAAAAAATGTTGCACTCTGGGACCCTGAGTGCTGTCATTTGACTAACTGAACCAATCGAATGTTGATAGAAATGAAATTTCCATGTGCTTTTGTGCCATGTGCCTGCCACTCATTTTTAATATTCTTTAAAGTATCATGGTTATCTGCTGATCCTGCAATCTGATCCCCAGAAAGATGAATTATTGTGCTTGCTTTTTACTGCAGCATTTTGATGGCAATGGTTAACACAGTGGTTAACACCACCTCTTTCATGACCACAAACAGAGCTCTGGATTCCAAGGGAGCTGCTAACTTATTATTGTTGTTGTTGTTGTTGTTGTTGTGTTGTTGTTGTTATTATTATTATTATTAAAAGAACACTCCATTCTATGTGAAGTCTATAGTCTGTATTCATTTTCTAATGTAATTTTGGCCTATGGATCATCTTGAATAGAAGCTAAGTTTTCTACATGTATTAGCTGGTAAACACATGTTTAGTGAAATGGATTTAGTTAAGCCTTATTTTTTTCTTAGTGCACCTGATTTAAAATATGCATCCTTAACTATATAATATTTATCTGTGTATATATCTGTCACTCTGTCTGTCTATCCTCATCATCTGTAGCTACTATCAACCACCTTACCAACATATATATTTATATTTATATCTATATCTGTCTATAGCTAATTTATATAGATGATCACAAACATTTGTAATATGTTTTTTTTCTCTTGTGTTAATTATATAACTTAGACCTTCCTGTGGTTATTTGGGATGTCCATTTATAGTTTAATTTTGGTGAAAATATTTTAGCTCTAAAAAGTTAAGCTATGTAGCTTTTGTCATATAGCAAGTGGGTAAGAGAACAAAGAAAAAGTCTGACTCATAATGCAGTATGTATCTAGTTTATATTGTCTGTCCAATTGAATGATCAGATCAGGCTTTCCAATTTAACCACCATATTGTTCCTTTAATCTGATTACAGATGGATAAATTTCTACTTCTGCTTTCCTGTATAGTAAAGCTGATTTAAAAGTGAATCACAATAGCAATAAAACCCAAAACAATCAACTTTCCATTAAATCATTTAAAATGTTAAATGCTTCACACACTTATTTTCATGAACTTATCAATCCTTAAATTTTCAATTGCAAAATAGATACAAAATGCTTTTTTTCCAGATATGGATGTATGTGATCTAGATAATGATATATACAAATAACTGATGTTCATTAATTATATAATATAAATTACACTAAATCAATACATACTATTTATGAAATGATGCATAATGACAGTTGAAATTCAGGATAGAAATTGCAGAAAGTTACATCAGATGAACTATCATTATTATTTTTTGTATTTTTTGCCTAAATTAATGATGGTGTAGATAACCTGAAGTAACAAATGTGACAGTTGAAAATACAGATGCATTTTCAAAATACAAAGCTACATGAAATAAGTCAGTCATAAAAGATAGCAGAATTGGTAAGCTGATGATTATCAGGAATTGTGGTAAAGAAAGAACACTAGTGGTGATTACTGAGGAAGTATAGCATTTCCTTTGGGGAGTGATAAAAATGTTTTCAAAACAATTAATACTCTATGTATAGTTGCAGCTGCAAAATGTCACTAATATTTTAACTGCCAGTGAATTCACACATTAAAATAGTTCATTATATTCAAGGTGAATTTCATCCTTTTAAATCCAAAAGAAATTTTATATATTTTTTACAAATGATGAACATTTGAACATTCAAGCAAGTTTATTCTTTGTTTCTATTTCATTCTACAACACGTTGCATATAGAAAACAATCTTTTTTAATGATCATGCATAATTTCTTTTTAATTTCACTGCAGAAAATTTATTTATTATATAAAAATGTATTAGCATCCTCACCTATTTTTAGATCAGTTCATTTATAAACCCATTCTCTTGTAGAATGCACATTGGCATAGAAACAATTTAAAGAATGGTATTGGCTAGCTACAAAACTTGAGCTGGGATCATTGTATGCATCCCTTTTTTTTGTTATTGTTGTTGGTCTTGGGGGCTTGAACTCTGGGCCTGGGCACTGTCCTTCAGCTCTTCAGCTCAAGGCAAGCACTCTACCACTTGAGCCCTAGCACCGCTTCCAGCTTTCTGGTGGTTAATTGGAGATAAAAATCTCACTGACTTTCCTTCCTGGGCTTGGCTTTGAACCACGATCCTCAGATTTCAGCCTCCTGAGTAACTTGGATTACTGGAGTGCACCACCAGCTCCCAGCTTCATCCCATATTTTATGTGCTTGTACATATAAAAGGAAACTAAAATTTTTCAAACTTTACATTCAGCAATTTTTTCCCTAAAAGAGTTAGAGGACTGTTGTCTATTTCTATGCTCTAAAGGACAACATTTTCAAATAAAGAAAAAAACCCCAACAACTAAGGTACTAGAGTTATAAGATAACTCTGCTGTGTATTAACAGCATTTTTATATAAAACAATTTGAGCTGGAATGCAAGCAACTTTTGTTGTTGTCACCTACCTGTATTTAGGGAAAATTACACCCATTTCACATAAAAGTCTCAATACATACACTGCAATAAGCTCATAACAATGTTTCCAAAAAAAAGAGCAGTATTATTGGCACATAAAAACAACTTCTTTATAATTAACTAGAATTCCTTTATCATGAAGTAGGCACGCATAGTTCTTAATCTTTATATACTATTCCTGGCTCAAAAAGTCTCTCCCTTAACTATTATCCTTTTCTGACTGCAATCTTCTTTCACCATGAAATTACAGCATTTGGCTTAACAAACACAAATATGCTATTTGTGTGTATCTATCGCTATCAATCAGAAAATATCAGGCCCTGCTCACTCTCTGCAATTGTAAACTAGATAATTTGAGACACAATGCTTAATTTCTTTGAGTTTGATTCATCTCAAATGATAAATCTATATTTTATTGCTTAAATAAAAAAATAAAGCTCCCCGGGGCTTTTATTCAAGATCAGATTGCATTGTGTGGATTTTAATCATCAAAACACTGTAAGATTAATAAAAATGCAACTGCCAGCAATAAACTAGTGATTCCATCCTAATTGTGTTTCAGTCATCCATTCAGCAAACACTCTCTATGCACCTCTTCTTCTCTTGTCTCTGGGATACAAATATGATCACCAAAGGCTGTCCTCCTGGGCCTCTTGGTGTGAAGTTGTTTAAAATAATCATGTTGATGACTCGTACTACCACACTCTAGAAAATGTTAGAGAAGGTTCTGCAGCAATGGCATGCGCTCCCTGAGCTACCACAGCGAAGGCCACTCAGCCCAGAAGAAAGTAAAGGTAAAGCCCAAGAGAGGTACGAGGTGTGTTCTTGATAAAATGAGAACCATAACAATAAGGTAGTGATGAGGGACGAATCTTTGGACAAAGTATAACAGGAAAAGAAAAGGAAAAAAAATTTAAAAAAGGGAAACATAGGATAATAGGCTGAAGCAACATTGAAGTAACTAAAGATTTATGTGTAGAAAATAGAATCACTAAAATGAGAAGTCTGAAGAATGGAGTGTAGCAGCAGGAAAGTTCATTCTGGCATTACTTTTCCTCAGTGGTCCATGTCTTCCTTGAAAAATCTAGAAGAATATTTTTACCAACTACTGTGTAAATGTAACTTAATAGTTTTTTTATTGTAAACATACTGGGCAGAGGGGTTACAATTACATGAGCAAGGTAATGAGTACATTTCCTATCAAGCATTGTTACTTCCTCCTTTTTTTTTTTAAATCTGTGGTAACATTTTTACAGAGGCAATCACTTCATTCCATTTCTTTGATATAAATCCTTTTAGTTTTAGGTAAGATAAATTGATTGTCATTATCATTATTACTAAATCATTAATTTTGTGCTGGTCCTGAGGCTTGAACTTAAGGCTTGAGCCTTATCTCTGAGCTTTTTATCTCAGGGCTAGCACTCTACAACTTGGACCTCAGCTCCACTTCTTGCTTATTTTTGGTGAGTCATTGGAAATAAGATTCTCAAGGACCTTCTTGCTCTGACTGGCTTCAAACTATGATCCTCACAGCTGAGCCTCCTGAGTAGTTAGTATTACACTAATGAGCCACTGGAGTTACTTGCAAGTAATTATGTTTTGAAAGAAAATAATAGCGGGGTATGGACTTAGGGTGGGCTTTCTGTCTCTTGGGGTCACATTTTGTGCTATAGGTATGAGAGACACTTTGTATCCTATCACACAATGTAAACTAAATGGTACTTTGGTGTCATAGTCATGTATTTGATATGTCTTGAGAATTTTGAATTCTAGTTCCCAGCTGTTTTCTCATAGATTTGTTTTCTAAAAAAAAATGACTGCTTGGTCTTTGCTGTCAGAAGAGTGTGTGTACCATAGGCTTTATGGTCATGGTAGTTAGTGTTTCTGAATTAGTTCATGTAAAACATGGAGACTTGAATATGTTCTCGCTATGGTATGAGACTGTGAACTGTGTTGATGTTAAGGGAGAGATGATCAATATTTGGGGATATGTGATATCTTCTTGGGGAAAATGAGCCTCCAGGTTTGAAGCTGGACTATCAATGAAATAACTGTTTAAAAGCAAATAGTACATGGCTTTAAACTTCTGTTCATGTGCAAAGGATTTTGTATGAACTGGAATGACTGGAATGATTCCCAATCCAACTAATAAAATTGTCATTAAAGAGAAACATTTCCTAAGAAAATAATGCCAACATAGAAAGGTAATATAGCCTGTTTCAACTGTCATTACTTTTATTTGACAGGACAAAAATGTAACAAGTCTTATGTGAACTCTTGTAAATCAATTATTTCATGCTCAAATATGCAGATGGCTTCAAAATTTGAAGTGAGAATATAGAAGATCATCGAATAGACCATTCTGCTTGAAACATTCATTTTTTTTAATTCAGCACATTTTCTGATATGTTATAACTACTGCAAGGTCTGAATAATTTATAACTAAGACATGATACCTCCAGACCTCCCTAAAGCAAGCAAGTGAGAAAACAATTGGTTTGCTCTTCACTTTGGAAGCTGTATTTTTTTTTTATTTATTTAAGTTAGATAATAGAAATGCAAGGTGTGTGGCCAGGATGATAATAGTGAACAGTAGTCCCCAGAGCTAGTAGAATCACATGTAGAGACAGAAAGTAGAATGACCTAATCCAAAACACAAAAACAAAACAACCCACAAAAATTAATTTTGGTAAGACCACATCTAGATAGGTGGTTAGCATTTAAGCTATATGATATTTAGGAAATGAATTGGAAATGTTACATTCCATTGCATAAAGAATGATACATTGCCCTGTAAGGAAAATTAATAACTTAGTAGTTTTTTGTTTTGTTTCTGTTTCTGTTTTCCAACCTAAATGCTAGCAAATTCAAAACAAGGTGACACTGTTCAAAAAGAAACGCACTCATTACCTGACCTATATTACTGCAACCCCTTCTCGACATCAGCGTTACAATAAAAAATGAATAAATGAATTTTAAAAGAACATTTTCAAAGGGTGTCCATCCATATACTCCACCTTGTTCGTCTCACTGGAGATCCACTCATTCTTCAAGCAGGAGTGGGGAATAAAGTAATCCGGTTACATACACCATAATTAAAAGGAATCATTTCTAGAATAAAATAACTTACGGAGCTTTGCCTGAGATATAGGGAAAGTGTATCTTCCCACCTCTCAGGCCAAAGGGGAAAATATGTATGTAAAATAAACAATTCTTGGGCACATGCCCAATACAAGGTTGAGATTTAATCACAAAAGCATGGAATTAACTCATATACTCTCCTACTAATCAGTCATTATAGACAATCTAACCCCAAATGTGAAGTCCTTCACCCTAATTTGTTATTTATCATGTTGTGTCTGGATTTCAACAACAACCACAACAACAAAGGTAAAGCTAAGATGAGAAGATAAGAACAGACAAAGAGAAAGCACACGTGATGTAAAGAGATCAATAAACCTTATCGTCAGATTTAGAAGTATCACAGATGCTGGAATAATCAGCCTGTAGATAAAACCTTAAAGACACTAATAGGTATTACAAAGCATGGTGCAAGTAATAGCAGATGGTCTATGTGAGTCCAGAGACAAAACCTCTAGGAATCAAAAGGAAGTGCTAGAAACCATAATCATCTAACTTGAAGAATGACTCTAATGAGCCAAACACAGGTAAGAAAAGAATCCATAAGCTTGAAAATGTGGTCAATAGAAATTTCCCACATGGAAAAGCAAAGAGAAAATATGGTGATCGTAGTGATAATTACACAATTCTGTGAATTGAACTAACCATGTGTGGATTGTGTATTTTCTAAGGATAAATTTGGTGGTCTATGGATAATATCACAATAAATACATTTTAAAAGTCAATCTGGCTGGGTGTTGGTGACTCAGGTCTGTCATCCTAGCTTCTCAGGAGACTGTGATCGAGGATTATGGTTCAAAGCCAGCCAGGGTAAGAAAAATCATGAGACTCTGATTTCCAGTTACCCACCACAAACTGGATGTACAACTGTGACTCAAGTGACAGAATGCCAGTCTTCATTAATGAGCTCAGGGACAGCATCCAGGCTATATAATGTTCAAGCCCAGTACAAGTGTATCTACCCTCCCTTCCACCCCCCATACACACACATGGGGGGAAAAAGAAAAATATGACAAAAGTATGATCCATTTCAGTTCTATTTGAAATGAAAATAATGATTGCTAACCTCTTTTCAGTCCTTGGTGTTCACCAAGTATTGAAGTTAATATTTTTTATACATTGCCTTGCTTAAATCCACAATGGTACTACATCAATATACCCATGAAAAGGCTCAACTATGCTAAAAGGAAAAATTTTCCAAAACTCACAAACTGGTGCATTTTAAATCCAATGTTTCCATATATCAAACTTCTTCTCCAAACTGCTGGGGTCTTCTGCTTATAATTAGAAATCATAGTTAAAATTACAAGGATTAAAGATTAAAAAGAGCATGATGACTTAAGTTACAATAAGTGAGAAAAGGTCAGTCTCTATAACACAGATATCAGGAAAAAGTGAGAGTGTTCTTTTTTTTTTTAGTTCTGATGCTGGAGCTTGGACTCAGGGCCTGAGCACTGTCCTAGAACCTTTGTGCTCATGGCTAGTGCTCTAATACTTGAGTTACACTATCACTTCCATTGAGTGTTCTTAAATTTTTGGCTGTTGTTCTCATATTAAACTATACCTTGGGCACATTTGGACTTGGTTTCCCCCTCACATATAAAAAGAAAGCTTCACATCTAATTTTGTATTTCCCCAATTTCCTTTCAGCTCCTTTCTTACATAACCCTGGAAGTCACCAAACTGGACCATGCATATGACATCCAAAATGTTTTTCCAGTGCAGTTAAGGTGGCATTTGTCCTGTTCTTCCTTTAATTCCTTCTCTCTTGGCTTCTTGCTTTCTTTTGCTAGCCGAAAATAGCTTGAGAGCCAAAAGAAGGTAATTGGGAAAGTATTCAAATCCAAGTACAACTTAGAGATGCTTCAAAATCTCCAAGTCTATGGGGGTTTGAAAAATTTGCTCCTAAAGAGCCATGTTTTGAAGATGATTTCTCCCAACAGTTCTGCCCAGAGATTTACAGCACATCTGCATAGGTAAAATACACAATGTAAAAGCACATTTTGTATATAAATATAAAACATGCTTTTAGTAATTGTATAATATAAATATAAGTATACAATATAAAGGTTTTTTAATTATATGATATATTTTAAATATATAATAATATAATATAAAATATATAATATTATATATAATATCTAACAATTGATTTACACTATATACAATGATTATATTAAATAGATGAATATAGTATAATGAAGTTTTTGATATACCATAGTTATATGATATATTAAAATATATGTGTATTTATATAAAACATACATATATTAAAATATGTGCATTTATTAAAACTTACATGCATAAATAAATATGTATGTGTGTGTCCATTTATTTATCTATCTATCCATCCTTCGGTATTTAGACATTGATATCATGGCCTCATCAATGCTAGGCTAAAATACTACCACTGTGATATACCTGTAACCACAGTATTCATACTGACCCACCATTTTTTTTTGCTCACCAACTTGCTTTTGCTCACTAACATAAAATTCACCACCCTTTCTTTAAGATTTCTCTTTACAATTACCTTTTCACATTTAGATGAAGCAGAAAGACAGAAATATACAGATGAGAAAAATGTACTAATATCAGTTAAAGGAAAGGGACAATATCAACTCTCATCAAGAGATCGAAAACTTTATTTTAGTTCAAGATTTGCATCTTATGATAATATATCAATTAACCTATTATTTTGAAACAGTCCTAAGATGAAAAAAGAAAAGCTAATTAAGGATAATCTTTTATATATTTTTATTGTGAAAATACCATACAGAGGGGTTACAATTACATGGGCAAGATAATGAATACATTTCTTATCAAGCATTGTAGCCTCCTCCTTTGTTTCCCCTTCCCATCCCTTCCCATCCTTCCCCCGCCCCTACCCCGACCCAATCCTACTCCTCCCCCCCACCCCCACCAAAGTTGTAAAGTTCGTTTTTCCACATAATGTCTTGTACATCTCATTGTTGCAATGGGTCCACCTGTATCCCTATTTAAACGATTCATTTTTTCCCTTCCCCTCCACAAATTATACCTACCTCAAATACAGTGAAAGCAGGGGTTATACCATTTCTTACCAAGCATTGTTGCCTACTCCTTTGTTTCCCCTTCCCAGCCCTTCCCATTTTTCCCCTCCCCGCCCCACCCCGTCCCTCCCTGCTCCTTCCCCGTTCCCCTCCTCCCCGCCAAAGTTGTAAAGTTCCTTTATCGACTTAATGTCTTGTACATTTCATTGTTTTTGTTACAGAACATTCAATATGTAAGGATTAAATGAAAAAAAAAAACCTGGAACTGTCATGTTATGGAAACGTTTGATGTTACAAACCAATGTTTCCTAGAATTTGAACACTTATTGTATGTATTACAACTTTAAAGTTATCTCTATGTTTTCTTCTCTACATTTTATAATTTCCAGGTTATGTCCTGACATTTGTTAATCCATTTAGTTCATTTTTGTTCATGTTATAGCTATCCAGTTTGTCCTAGTTTTCGTTTAGATATTTAATTTCCCCAGCCATTTGCTACAAAGGCTGTTCTTCTCAACACTGTATATATTTTTTGGAGCCCTTGCCAAGCATCTATTTTGCTTTTGTGGATCTATTTCTGGACTCCAGATTTTGTCCCATTGTCTACTTCATGCTGGAGACCATATTCTTAAATGAGGACCATATTCTTAAATCATTTTTGCAATGTACTGTGAATTGATGAAATATTATTCATTAAGCTTTTTTAGTACTGTTTTATCTGTTTTCTCTTTTTGGTAATATATACATTTCACACTTTTTGTTTTTCTCTTGTGAGAAATGTGATTGGGATTTTGAAAAAGACATCAATGAACATTTAGATTGCTTTGGTGGACACCAAAGTTAATACATGGGCTATCTTTCCGATTATTTGTAGATTATTTATTTTACTTATACTTCCTAGTTTTCAGTGTATAAGACTCTGTTCTCCTCTTTGTTCAACGTATATTCTTCTTCTTACACTATTGAAAATGTAATTGTTTCCTCTTCAGATGGCTATCATTAGTTTAGAAGAATATACTAGTATATATTTCTTTGGCTATGACAGCAAAACCACAGGCATAAATAGACAAGAGGGACCACATCAAGCTAAATAGTTTTTGTACAGCAAAGGAAACAATTAACTAAATGAAAAGACACCATATGGAATGAGAGGATTTATTTGCAAATTATATATCCAGTATGAGGTTAATTCCCAAAATATATAAGGTAATCTCACAATAGCAAAATGAAATAAGAAAGAACAAGTACTAACCCAAAACACAACAATCTATGTCCACAAGCTGGGAGATGGCGCCAATAGAGAGCAGTTCAGTCAACATAACATTTTATCTATGGTACATGACTAACACTTAGAAGCTAGTGTTATAGTAGGGTGCCTATACAAAGGATATGAAGGGTAGATTTCTCTGAAGTGTTTCTACCAACAAACCAATCCGAAAATAAAAAGGAAACTATGAGTTCTGTTAGGTTTGTTTTATTCCCCTCAGTCATGCTGGTGGTAAATCACAGAAGTTTGTTTATATCAACTTGCATTCATTGAATTTGTACACTTAAAAAAAAGGGGGGGGGGTGATGTTTATATTTTAAAATTTGTGAAATTTAATAACTTAATGCAACAACCTCTTATTTTCTCTCCCAACACTGGTGTGTAGCCTGGTTTTTTGGGGGGCTGGGTTGGTTCTACTGGAATTAACTTTTTTTTTTAATCTGTCCTCTTCCTCGTCTGGAATACCTGTAAGATTTGGTACAGTTAAGAAGTATCAATCATAAGATTTTTTTCATCTTACACCAAGTCAGCCTAGGTTAGTACATATGGTGTCAACAGATTTCCACAGAAAAGCAAGAATCAGTTCCAGTGTGCAGACAGTGGGAAGTGTTTACAGGGCATTTGTAAATACCCCAATGCCCAGTGCCGGTTTCAGCAAAGAACAGATTCAAGAGATGCATGCCATATCTATTTGGATGGAACAAGACAAATAGTACAAGAAGTGGCAAGAAATGTTTGGCCATTGTTATGAAAGTCATTTTTCCCGTTTCATCGATTTCACTTATTAGTTTGGATCTAATCTGAAAAGACCTACTTGTTCCATATGTAAGTTGCCACATAATGTAACACAGAGAAACTAACTAGTTCGCAGCCCCAATACAAGTAAACAGTCTCTTGTTCTTTCTCAATATAAATATGCATATATGTATATATATATATATGTATACAGATACTATATCTAGAAAGATGAGTAGATAGATAGATCGATAGATAGATAATTTTCACTGCTTACTAGTTTAATTCCTACCCATTCAGAGATTTCAGAACAGAAGGAAAAAGCATCTTATTATGTACTTAACATTACAGTTGCTTTAATGTAGATAATGCCTGAATTTTTCATCCAAATTTTCCTTAAGATAATACTGTATATGCCAAAATGTACTCAGAGAAGCGATTAAACTCTTGTGTTTGAGTACGTATGTGTTCCTGCATTAAAGCTATGTAAGTTTCCTTGCTGCAGGGATGTTAAGATATTTTGATATGCTAATGGATTTGTATTTTTTTTTTCTGAGAAGAAGATGGAGCCTGCAATTTTTTTTTTTTTCTGAGCAGGATTTCCATTTGCAGGCTAAGATTGTAAGGCTGAGCTAGTATCATAGGGGAAGAGGCTTTGGGTCTGCACATTTGCATGTTCACAAGTGCATTCAATATTTATAATTGAGGCAGGTGTTTTTTTCCTCATCACCAGAAAACTAATGACATGAGAGCAAACTAAACTAAGTTGCCAAAGTACACTTATCTCCAGAGCAACGAGTTGAAGTACAAACTCTAGTCAGATTTAGGGCACAAGTGAATTAAAGAATGCCTATGACAGTGGATACAGCTGGGAACTCCTGCAGCTCCCCGGCAAGAAGAAGCCAGTTTGCTTTTACCATGTTGGTCATTCTGTTCTGGCCCCAAATGGGGAGCTTCTGCTCGGCCCAATCATGTGACACACTTTTCACAAGGATCGCTCAGAAGCAAGCCATAAAACAACACATTTCTGCCCTCCAGATCAATTCCCCATATTGCTTTCCAAGAACGCTCTGCACAGCCGGGCAGCAAAGCTTCATATTAATCATGTTTTCTAATTATTTATTTATTAGAACAAGGGTGCGGAACACCTGGCAACATTTACATTTGCAATTAAGAGAGCAGCCTTGCCCCTGCAGAAAGTCTGGTTTTATTAGTTGCCTTTGCCTTGTAAAATCAAGTTGACTCCATGGTAGAGGAAGTAATTATTAATATAAATGATGATGAAAGGTTGGAAGCAATCTCATGCCTGACCTTCAGAATGGGTCTACATTGGACATTTTTTTGTTGTCTTTGGACTCACGAGGCAATGGCTAGTTAGTATGACATAAAGCCTTCTTTCACCTACTCAAACAAATCTAAGCTTTCATGACTAAGAATATGGTGAATGTTGCGTTTATCTTTTTTTACTTTGTCCCGGTATTATTTAGCTCAAAGCTAGCACTCAACCACTTGAGCCACAGCATCACTTCTAGCTTTTTCAAGTTGCTTTTGGGCAATAAGAGTCTTATGGACTTTCCTGCCCCAGGTGGCTTTGAACTGCTTTCCTCAGATCTCAGCTTCCTGAGTAGCTAGGATTAGAGGTACAAGCCACCAGTGCCCTGATTATAAGCATTCGTTAAAAACCAAAAATATAATAAAATTCCAAAAGTACTTCCAAAAAGAACTTAAAAGAGTTTAGCTGGAATAAATTTTCTAAGTCTTACTAAACATTCACAGCCTTACGATTCTTGCAACTAAATATCCTTTCTCCAAATCTTACAACTACCAGTCAGGTGACACTTCCTTGGCTACTCAGGAAGCTGAAATCTGAGGATCACATTCAAAGCCATCCTGTGGTTGGAAAGTCCATGAAATTCTTATTTCAAATTAACCACCAGAAAATCAGAAGCACTCAAAATGGTAGAACACTAGCCTTGAGCAGAAGAGCTCAGGGGCACTGCCCACGCCCTGAGTTCAAGCTCCATGACCTCCCAAAAAAATAAAAATTCTAACTATGAAATTGTTAACAACTACATCCAGAGTCATTTGAGGCTCACAATGGATATTAGCCCTAGATCTCACTCATAGGTGAATTGTATCTACCCTAGGTAGCTGTTTGCCTTCCAATTAAGCATAGTAATTATCGAGACAAAATCATAGCTTAAAGTCACAGCTTTGAAGCACACGAGAGGCAAGATACAATTAAAATTTGCAAAACAGTAAGCTAGATGCTGACTAGTGTCATATAAAGATCAAATATCTGTGACTAAAATGTATTTTTGCATATGGGCATGGAAGACAATATAGGCTAGAATTCTAAATATATACTGTGTGGAGAAGGGCAGAGGGAGGGAGGTGTAGAAGTTTAGATAATGAATGGCGTTACAATGTGCTTGAAGTGGTTGAAATTCATACGGCAGCCAAAATTATCCCATTGACAGCCCAGGGTCATACTTCACGAAATTTAATTCAGCCATTGTGTACCCTATGGGAAGGCAATTGAAAGCAGAGAGGAAAATGGCAATTGAAAACACTGTATAATTGTAATTTCTTAGATGATGCCAAGTCCACCAAATTTCGGGATTCATTCTCTAAATATACAAACTCCCCAAAAGAGGATTGCTTTTCTTTGGAAGAAAATTTCATATCTCCCAGAATGAGGAGTTCCAAGTAAACTAATGATAAAAATTAGAATATCTCTGTCCTGCTGGAAGCACTTGAGGCTACTGATAATGAGGTTCCAAATAACAGTAGTGAAAATGAAATTCACACGCACACACACACACACACACACACACACACACACACACACACACACACACACACACGAGACCGCTTCTCTGACCATGCTACCAGCTCTCAAAGATAGCCTGGTGTACAATATAAGATGCATTCATCCCAATTCTTGAAGATGAGCATTTGTAAACTATCTTTCAAAGGAACGAATAGCTGAACAGACAGTTCCTTTTGAAACAAAAGAAACATTCCTCTATCATGTGCATTGAATTAGACAAGTTATTTTACCCTTTCTTTCTAACACTGTTGATTTATGACCCCACTATGTAAATATATATATACTTACATGTATGTATGTGCATAGATAAACACATATTTATAATTAAACATAAATTTATGGACATACTACTCAATATATAATTCATTTCCAGTAAAATTATGCATGTGTAATGAATTGCAGTTTATGTGTATATTAAAATTATTTTTGTATGCCTGTTAAACAGAAAAATAATTTAATGAAGAAAATTGTATCTTCTGTATTAAAAAATGAATGAACTCATAATTTAGAGGCAATAATATGTATTTGTTAGTCCGTTGTAGAATTCAGTGGGGGGAATTAAGAAATAAATTTTACCCAGTGGAGATGAAATGTAACAAATATATGCTTATATATTAACACGATTTGAATAAAGATATCTTTAGTAAGATACCAGACAGCTGAATTGCTTATTGGTGGGGTTCCAATTGCCCTACCTAGAAAGTGCTAACTACCTGCTTGGAGAACAGATGTTCCTGCTTTTCATTTAATGTGGTAGCAGGAAGTTGGTAATACTAAAAACTCTGTGTTATTTCTAATGATGTGATTTTTGCTGTTTAGTAACTTTTCAACTTTTTATATCCTGAGGAGAAAAGAATGTTTACTCTTTTTTAAAAAAAAACTCCAATATATCCACAAACAACATCAACTTTTCAATCCCACTCTAGATACTCATTTTCTTTCATATATGAATGTCAGCCAAACATTGGCACACATAAAAACACTGAGTGGTATTTTTGGACATAACCTTCACTTGTTGAGAATATTTCTAGCCAATGTGTCAACGCATAAAAGTCTGCATACCCTTTTTGTGCTTGTGTTGTGCAGTTGCTTTCAAATTCATTCTCGATGAAAGAAATTCAAGCAGAACCTCCACTTTGTCATCTAAGAACATTAATTGCACTTTATAATGATTGCATAAATTATTTTTCAGTTGTAAAATCTTTCCTAATATAGTTGTCCTGGTTACTTATTAGTCTTCTCTTTCACAAGCTGTGTTCTCTCAATGCTGATAATAAAAGTAGTGGTAGTAGAGACTGGCAGTTATTGTTTATGAAGTATTTTATTTATGTGAGGCAATATATTCTCTTTTGTGCCTATACTTATCAGCTTTAGACCAACTGCTATTGTATAAATTTCAAGATGAGGGAAATAAAGAGTGATTAGATAATTTTTAACACATCTACAAATGGACCACATAGAATTTGAGATGAAGAACTTGACATGGAAGAAGAAAAGAGGAAGAGAGGAAGGGAGAAAAGGAAAAGAAGGAAGAGGGAAGGAAGGAAAAACAGGAGAAAAGGCGGAAAGAAAAATGAGGATAGAAGAAAGTGAGAACTTCTGAATGATATTAGAAACCTCAATTTTAATTGAGTTTTGACCAATTCTTAATCCTGTTTGGTTTATTAACACGTATTTTGCAGCCATTATTTGTATACTTATAAGATGGTTAGGGATTTTGTGTGTTCCTGGTGAATTAACCTTTCTTCACTGTCTTGTGGAAAGTGAAATAAGCATATAAAGCTTTCTAGCACTTATAACTTTCATGGTATATTTTCCCCCTTCAAAAAATTATTTATACTTAAATTGCACCAGTTATAGACAAAGTCTTACAGTCTTATCAATTCAAGGAGTCTGCCTCTTAAAACAAGTAATTATTGATATATCATTATTATATAATGATCTTGCTATGTGCTATCTCTTTGCCCAATTTGCAGTTTCTTTTTGTGGTTCCTCCATTTCTCCTTATTTATGTTTTTGGAGTTAATCAAATTTTAAGCCTTCTATGTCTTCCATTGAGGGTTCAGCCATCACTTGCTTTTTTAATGGACTTGTTCTAGGGATTTCAGTATTCACCCATATCTAACTTATCCTATACCACATAAAGCCACATTATGTTGTGTAAAATGAAAAATGCTTTCAAGAATATAGTTTTATGTCTTCTGTGAGGTTACTGTAACATATTTTATTCTACATGCTATAAATTCTGAAATGCAAAAAAATGTGAGAAAGCAAAGAAAGAAATAAAGGAAAAGAAGGACGGAGGGAGAAAAAGATTAGAAAAAAGCAAGGTGGAGGGAGAAAGGAAAAAAGGAAGAATAAATTGCCTTTGAGAACTCTGTATTTGTAATATGAAGGAAGAAATATCCTTAATGAATGTGCAGATCACTTCAAAGGGTTCCTCATATAAAAGTAAGTAAAACAACTCTGGTGAAAATTGAATATTGTCCTACATATTTCTTAATATCACAAGAACAGTGTTAAGGACTAAAGCTGGATCATATAGTGTAATAGTTCTAAAACCACTGAATTGTTTATTTTAATTTATATTTTATCATTTTCTTCTTTTCTTTCTTCCTTTTGTTCTCCTTCCTTCCTTCCTTCCTTCTTTCCTTTCTTTCTTTCTTTCTTTCTTTCTTTCTTTCTTTCTTTCTTTCTTTCTATCTTTCTTTCTCTCTCTCTCTCTCTCTCTCTTTCTTTCTTTCTTTCTTTCTTTCTTTCTTTCTTTCTTTCTTTCTTTCTTTCTTTCTTTCTTTCTTTCTTTCTTTCTTTCTTTCTTTCTCTCTTGTATTTCAGAGTTACCCAGCCTAGACTCAAACTCCCAACTGCTGAAAGTGTTGGTGTACATCATTCACACAGGTTCATAATAATGCTGTGGCCTAATATTTTGTAACTGGAGAATTCAAGAAGTCTCAAAGGATTGTGTGACATCACAGAAACATCTGTGAATTTGTAATTATTCATGGGGGTTCACTGTGACAGGATTTGCATGCCTACAGGCCATCCTGCCTATGTTCTCTGTAAAAAAAAATCACAAAGAGAATAAGACAAATCACCAATGACTCCATGAGGCATATTTAACCTTGCACACTCAGAAATCTTTAAAAAAAACTATTGAATATTTATACTAAAGCCCAGTGGTTATTGAATGGCAAAAACATTATTAGACACTACTGGTGACTGTGTTAGTCAGATATTGATTACTACAAAAAATTCCTAAGAAAACTCAAAAGGAAGAGATCCTTTGGCACATGATACCAGAAGTTTCGATCTATGGTTACTTGGCCTCATTAAGTCTGGGCCTCGACTGAAGCTATGCATCTCAGCTGGTGCAGAAAATGAAACAAAATTGCCTACATCACACAACTGGGAAGTGAGTGAGGAAGAGAGTGCACCATTGTGTTAATACCTCCTACAAGGATGTGCACATCCCAATGACCTCACTCACTTCCCCTAAGTCCCAGTTCCTAAAGCGTTTACCATATCCCAATAACATGACAAGGCAGCACCAAATTCTCACAATATGGGGTTTCTGAGATCTTAACCATCCAAACATAGAAATGCAAATGTAAATGAAGCCACTCTTTAAAAAGAAATGGACTATAAGAAATAAAATGCCAAACAACAAATACTAGAGTGAGCAAATCAAGTTCTAATATTTTTGACAGTCATGGGACTTGAACTTGGGGCCTGGGTGCTGTCCCTGAGGCTCTTTAGGTCAAGGCTAGTGCTCTAACTTGGAGTCACAACACCACTTTCAGTTTTCTGGTGGTTGAATGGAGATAAAAGTGTCATGCACTTTCCTGCCATGGCTGGCTTTGAATTGTGATTCTCACATCTCAGTCTCCTTTGTCACTTGGATTATAGTCATCAGCCACTACCACTTGGCAAGCTCAACATATTTTCATAAGTAAGTGATACATACAGGAAGATACGTGTGAGTGAGAAAGAGATAATGGCCACTGTGACAATATCTACATTAACAAAACATAAAGCTACTCAGGGTTTCATCTATTAGAAATAGTATTTACTGAATCCATAAATTATATAGTTGTATTAATCCATATGATAGAAATATCTCTAGGTATACTATAATATATAGTGATACGATATAGTATAAATAACATATATAGACACATAGTTAACCAATATAAGGTAGATGATGAATGTGTCTATATTATATTAGAGAGAAGCAAGGTGACTAAAACCTGGCAGTTAAGCACTACTTGATGAAAAATTGGTGAGCTCACAGATATTGATCATCTATTAGACATCAGGGGCATGTTTCGTCCACAGCCACTGTACAATAGGATAATTAAAATCTATAATTTGGAGAAGAGGCAGAGTTCAACTCATGCAGTCTGAAGGGGTCCCATTTGGAATTCCAACACTGGCCGGCATGCTTTCCAAATCGGATGCTCTTTCCAGAGCACCAAGCTGCTTCCACAGCAGTTGGAACTTGTCCGCATCTGTTCTATACTTGTTTGCATTTTTTTCCATTTTGAAGCAGCAGCCATCCCGGTCCCACGGTGCACAGAAGCACTTTGATTTCCCTTCCTATTGCGGATTCCCATCCACTCACCTCCCTGGCATTCGTGAGCAGCTCTGCAAAGCGCTTGAGCATCTGGCAATCCACCCAGCCAGAGTGACTGGAAAAGTACAGAGAAATCCCTTTGCGAGCAAGCAACATCTGTTTGATAGGCAATGAAAAATAAACCCATAATAAACTCATTTTAGGAGCAAAAGAAAAGGGGGAGGGGGCCCTTCTCAAAGTGCTGATTATTCATTTTATGCAAGGGTAGAATAGAAGGGTCTACTCGACAAGCAAAGAAACAGCATGTCCAGAAGCAAATGGGCACAGCCAGAGGGTGAGGCTGCTCACCACAGGACCCAGCACAGGCAAAGACAGAGGAGGAAGCCTTTAGAAAGATTACCAGAGAAAGCACACGCCACCTGTGGCTGCCTCCCGGCACACAGCCCTGACCCAGGTGGTTGGATGGGCTACCTACGTGTCAGGAATGAGTTTCCATTGGAGAGCAATGGCTTCCTCACTCCTACAACTGCCAAGCTGCTGCCCATTCACTCAGTTACCAAAGCATGCAGTCCTTTAGTCACTCGTGCATTCTCTCCTTCATTCAAGACCTCTTGGATCTTGTAATGTCTCCAGCATCTTATTGGCAGGTACTGTTTCCCAGATATTATAGCTACCATATAATCTTGGGAGGTTTTCCAAGAGAAAACATGGGTGGTAGATAACTACTTGTTGAATTTAATTCTCATAAGTTATAAATGAATACAGAAAAAAGGAAGGAAAATAATTGAAAAGGGATATTTTGTAACAATTACCTTGAAGACAAAAGATTATGCTGGCCACAGAAGGCAAAACAAAAGCACGTATCTTCTCTCTCTCTCTCTCTCTCTCTCTCTCTCTCTCTCTCTCTCTCTCTCTCTCTCTCTCTCTCTCTCTCTCTCTCTCTCCTCTATGTTTGTCTCTGTCTCTATGTGTCTCTATCTCTGTCTCTGTCTGTCTCTCTCTCTCTCTTGTCTTCATTTGACAGAGATCTTCTAGATTTTTTTCTCATTGTCTATCATGGTGAAGGACAGAAAATAAACTTCTAAAAGTTACTGAGGGGTGTACATGCTGTAGAACCCAAATCAAACATTCTATGTTATTATTGTATTTTTATTATCTAGTGGATAAATTTTAATTTTATGCTGTGAGGTCAAATACCGTGGATTCTATCTGTATATAAAGGTCAAAGTCAGAGAAAAATATGTGAGACTGGGGTGGGGGTTGCAAAGGGAGATGGAGAGCAAATATAGGACTTTTTAGACATCATAGACTTTAATAGCAAATATCTGAGCATGATTCTCAGAAATATATTCATCCCTCAAGACTGAAGCATATCAGTGTAGAACAGCCAAACCTGTATAGTTTGTGTAGACGACATTGAAAATTTAGGATGATTACGTTATTCAGTATGCAGAAATATCCCCATTCTATACACACATGTGAACTGGTATTGGTGCAATACAGAGACAATGCTATCTTCTGGTATTATTTATCTCAGCCCCAAGAAGATATTAGTTTGTACTAGAAGAAATATGTTCCTTGGAGCCAGAGAGTCTTGGCTTTGATGCCTCTACCTTAATGATCCTGGGCCAAGGAAACTCAGCATCATCGTGTATGAAACAGATGTAATAATGTTTGCTTGATATAAATATAGTAAGCACTAAGCGAGATGGCATTTATGAAGTACTCAGAAGAGTGAAAGATACATACTAATCATTCAATAAACAGTAGCTATTATTCCTATAATCATGCTCGTGATTATTTTCTCTGTGCCTGTTTTGCTCATTAGTTACATTTGAATAATGATACATAAGGTTAGAGTGAGAAAGAAATAATGTGCAGTTTATGCATTCTAAGTGACAACAGTAATTGACTTAGCTTCAAAGAGATAGAGATGGAAACACATTTCTAATCTAGATATTCCCTAATCAAATAGAATGACACTCTAATTAACTTCTTGTGGCAAGAAAATTTCCAGCATGAGGTTCCTGAACAAGATATTTCTCAGGATAAAATGAATTTTATTTTGTCAGTTGTGGGCCTGGGTGCTGTCCCTCAGCTCTTCAGTTCAAGGCTAGCGCTCTACCACTTGATCAACAGCACCACTTCTAGTTTTCTGGTGGTTTATTAGAAATAACAGTCTCACAGACTTTCCTTCCCAGGCTAGCTTTGAACTGGAATTATCAGATCTCAGCCTCCTGCGAAGCTAGGATTATAGGTGTCAGCCATTGGCACCCAGCTAAAATAAATCTTTATATATGTACAACAAAGGAATATAATTTGGGGGCAGTACCAGGACTTGACTCTGGATGTCATTTCTGAAGAAATTTACAACAATAATAATGTGTGTTTTTCTCTTATAAGGTCAGTAGATTTTATGCATAGATGTTCATCTTAGATCATGAAATACTAGAGAATGGGATTCATATGTTCATTCCTAATATTTACCACAATTCCATTTCTAGGAAAGGCTCTAGAAAATAGATGGCAAACTAAAGGACTCAACTATTAATGCTGTGATTTATTGGATAACCTCTGGGCCAACAGGCTATCATCTATAGGCCATTTTAGATCTTCTCAGTTTGAAGCCCCAGAAATTAGTTCACTTAATTGTAAAAACAACTTTTATGTTTTGAATATGTTTTGTTTTCAAAGCATTTATATGCTGAGGCCTTTGGTGTTGAGAAGGACTAGAGATTTTGGAGTTGGAGGCCTAGTTTAATGTCCCTAATTCACTGTGGATATACCCTAATGAGAGTCTACATGGTCCAGTCTCTTTCCTGTTTCTGTGTTGGTAATGTGGTCTCTTCTTCACAAATATGGCCAAAAGGATTCAGTGAAATGGGTTCATACCAGAACTTGGCCAATGTCAGTGACACATCTTTGTTTCCCCAGAACTGGAAACTGAACAAAATTCTTTTCATTATAAAGTTAACCTGTCTCATGTATTTTATTATAGCAAGGAAAAGGAGGCTCATATAACACTGGTCAAAGACAAGAACATGATATTAACTTTCCTTCAATCCTACAATATATGTTTCACTAGCAACATGAGTCATTTAAAATATCACCTTACCATTAGTTTATAGATTTTTGTGTTAAAAGTATCCATTCCTATAAGGTATCTATCTATCAATAAAATACTTGAGAAGACCTAAGAAATTTTCTTGATTCTATCTGGGTCTGAGCATGCTGAAGTTGCTGGTGAAATCCCTTACAACTTAATGACTTTTATCTTCATCCTGATTTTTCTCAAATTCATTTGATTGAGAGATCAGGAGTAAATTTAACTTCTGTGAATTGTTATTTTTGTCCTGTAAAATAAAAAAAAAAATAGAAGCCGATATGTCTAAGTGTTCTGGAACAATAGCAACAGATTTCCAACACAGAGAAAAGAAACTCCATCCCCAGGTCTGAGTAGAGAATTAGGCCCAATGAGCAGATGCCAGTCAAACATTAGGGCTGCTTGGGAAGTGGACAGGAGTAAACTATAGAGCAGACAGAGAATAACATGTATATCTTCTGTGTATTTCAAATCGATCCATCTGTCCAAGTTATTGTACTTCAAACTTTCAGTGCTTTCTTGTAGGCCTTGATTTAGAGACCAGGCAAGTTCCCATAGCCGAAACTCTTATGCTCACCTGCTCTTTTAGCTTTCTTGCCTTCTGCACACAGATTTTAAGTCTCTATGGCATAACCTCATTTTCAGTTTCCTGTTTCTCTCTTCCTCAAATGTCATGCAGTACACATTTTTTTTGTGGGGGGGGGGGTTAGGAAACTCTCTCCTTTGATTTTTCGCAGTTATATTGCACTTGTAATATATTCTAAAAGGAATCCCTATATGGGTATAATGCATGAGTTATCACAACTATACTTTGCCTTAAGCTGAGCCCTGGAGAAATGAATTTAGAAGAGTCTTTGACTTTTGCTCTGGGAAGTTTATTTTGAACAATGGGAGTTAAGGAGATAATATAAACAAGAGACACAATGACACAAAAAATTAACAATAACAAGCTGGGTGCAGGTGGCTCACACCTGTAATCCTAGCTAATCAGGAGGCTGAGATCTGAGGATCACGGTTCAAAGCCAGCCTGGGCAGGAAAGGCCTTTGAAACTCTTATCTCCAGTAAACTACCAGAAAACTGGAAGTGGGGTGTGGCTCAAGTGGTAGAGCACTAGCCTTGAGCTGAAGAGATGAGGAACAGTGCTCAGGCCCAGAGTTCAAACCCCATGAACCAACAAAAACAAAAACAAAAAACAAAAAAAACACAACAAGTTAAAATTTTTTTTAAAAAATGCAAAGTTTAAACTACAATTATGCTTTAACCTCTGAAATGCCCATAGTACAAATCCTACTCCATACTTATTCTCATAAGCAGTTGGCTTTTTTCATAACTTTTCAGTTGGCATTAGAGGTTGATGAAGCTATACCTGATAGTTGCTAACATAGATTCTCAGGCTAGTTGGCTGCAGTATGGCTAGGAGCAATGGTATGATATAAGAACAGCTGTGCAGAGGTTAACAGCCAGTAATCAAAGCACAGAGAGAGAGGAAGGAAGCTTATCCCAGCTGTTAAAGTCACTCTAGCTAGGCAGAGTACCAATGCCATTGAATCTGTGTGCATTGTACTGTTCTTTTCTGATTATGGATAGCGTCCTAAATCTGTGGAATTCAAGGTCAGTGAAAGTAAATGTGGTGTCTGCTGTCATTTAGAAATACACTATGCAGATGCTACTAAAATAGACAATCATTAGTGATATAAAATGAAGAATGGATCAGTCTTTGGCTTCAAATGGGGAATCCTAGAACACATGGGAAATCATGACAGCAGGAATTAACTTTTAAATTCATCCTTAGCATGCAAAGATGAATCAGACAGGATGTCCCTGCCTAGAATGAAATGCAGGAACATAAAATCAATGACCCTCTCCCAGTTACATCTTCACTTGTAGAACCCTAAATCAAAAGGGACTTTGGCAATGCCGAACACAGTCCAGCAATAGATGCATTAGATGTCTGTATTATAAATAAAATGGGTCCCATCCTTATTCTTTCATTATTTTACTAAGCTATGTTACTGCCCATCCCTAATACTTAATTCTAAAGCTTTTTATTAAGAAAACTTTAACTCACAAAATTTGTACATTTTTTTCTTTCTGTCTTGGTAATGAAGACAACAAGTAGTGATGAATTCTTCAATGCTGAGCTTTAGTGTAGAGCAAAAGTCTATGAATTTTATCTCTCATTGATAGAGTTCATTTATTGAATTAATGCTTCATTAGCCTGCAAACATCAGAAAGAGCAAATGCAAAAGCTACTGGGAGATAACATAATCAAACTAGTAAAAAGTATTTTTGCCTGGAAAGAGATGTAAATGGTCATTTGCACATTGCACAAATAGCAGAAATTCTTAACTTGTTGTGTCACTTTACTGCTTTATCCAGATACAAAGTTTCTTTCCCCAAATAATCTTCCACTTAATTACCACCAATAAATCTTCACAGACAATGGTCATGCATCTCTGATGAAGAGGAAGAAGATGAAATCCAGCTTCATGGCTTCTTACTAGGAAGCTTTAAAATGATCACATTTGGAAACTAACAACACCATCAGCAGAAGAAAACACACACAAATTGGTTTTGTGCACAGAAAAGAAGTTTCACAGTACTGGAGATAAAGAAACTACACTACATGTTACAAGTCAATAATAGAAGGTTTTATTTTTATAATAGTAATGCTTTATTTGTTTGAAGGCTGCTACATTGATGTACAAATTCTTGCACTATTTAATTTAAAACTGTGGAATTTTTTAAAAATAAATTTCCCATTTGATATTTACCAATGAAAGAAGACACTAAGTTGTTTTTGCTTTTTTTAATTTACTGTAAAGGTGATGAGCAGGTAAAGTAATGAGTACATTTCTTTTTAAACAGTTACCCTCTCCTTCATATTTTCCTGCTTACCACTCCCTGTTCCCTTCCCCCACAAAGTTCATTTCTAACATAGTGTCTAGTGAGTATCATTTTGCAATAGTCCATCCATTATCCTGCTGTTTCTGTGATTCCCTTTCTAACTGCCATGGATCAGATAAGCTTATATACAAGACAAAAGGTACAGAAAATTAAAACAGAAAGAAAGCATTATATATCATAGCTAAAATATGGAACCAACCCAGATGCCTTTCAGTAGATGAATGGGTCAAGGAGATGGGTATATATTCACAATGGAGTTCTATGCTTCCATCAGAAAGAATGACACCACCCATTTGTAAGGAAATAGAAGGATTTTGAAAAATTCATATGAAGTAGGCTAGACCCAAAGAAACATAGATCCTGGGGTTTCCCTTATTTGTGATAATTAGTATACATCTAGGACAATCTTAGCAGATGAGTAGAATAGCTCAATAGCTATATACATATGACCATATATGATGATGCTAAGCAAAATGAACTCCAAGACATGGACACAAAAGGTTTTTCTTTGCTTTTCTTTCTTATTACTTATTTTTTTTGGTCAGTCATGGGGCTTGAAACCTGAGCCTGGGTGCTGTCCCTCAGCTTTTCAGCTCAAGGCTAGCACTCTATCACTTGAGCCACAGCACCACTTCCGTTTTTCTGGTGGTTTATTGGAGATAAGAGTCTCACAAGATTTCATACCCAAGCTGGCTTTGAACTGCCATCCTCAGATCTCAGCCTCCTGAATAGGTAGGATTACATGAGTGAGCCACTGGTACCTGGCTGTTGCTGTTTTTAATATACTGTGTGATTTCTTTTGTCTTTTGTGTTTTTATTCTTCCCATTGTTTATCCCCTGTTGCCACTATATTTGATTTTGGTACCGTGGATATTGTATATATGTTTACCTGAATTAGGGAAGGGAAAGGGAACAAAAAATGGTGAGACAAAGGACAACGGAGGAACCAATGCTACAGCGATACACACAGTACACTATGTTGGAAATGATCTGTACAACTTGGGAGGGGTAGGGGGAAGAAAGAGGGAGAAAAATGTGGGAGAGGGTAGCAAGTTAGACAAGATACATACTCACTACCTTACTTATAACTATAACCTGTTTGTACATAATCTTGACAATAAAATTAAAATTTACAAAAGAATAAAAAAGAACTGTACTCACTACCTTACATATGTAACTGTAACCTCTCTGTACATCACCTTGGCAATAAAATTAATTAGAAAATAAATGCAAATCAAAGCAACATTGAAATTCCACCTTACCCCAGTTATAATGGCCATTATCAAGAAATCTAATGACAACAGATGCTGGAGGGGGTGTGGCTAAAATGGAACAGTACTACACTATTGATGGGAGTGTAAACTCATTCAACCACTCTGGACATCAGTATGGAGGTTCTACAAAACATAAAACATAGAGCTCCCTATGACCCAGCAAGCCCACTCCTAGGCATTTACACAAATGATCACAGACAAGGCCATGCTAAAGCTACCCTCACAACTATGTTCATTACAGTGTTATTTGCAATAGCTAAGATATGGAATCAACCCAGATGCCCCTCAATAGAGGAATGGATTAAGAAGAAATGTTATATAAAAACAGCAGAGTTCAATATTTCCATTACAAAGAATGACATTGCTCCATTCAAAAGAAAATTGAAAGACATGGAAACACCACATTTTTTTTGTACATCTCATTGTTGCAATAGGTCTACCTGTATCCCTATTTAAACAATTTGTTTTTTCCCTTCCCCTCTACAAATTATACCAACATCAATACAATGAAAACAGGGATTATACCATGGGGAAGGACATACAAAGCAACAAAGAAATCATCTTATAAATATGTTTGAAACAATCTCAAGAAAGAAAAAAAAACGTTTGAATATTTATCTTGCATTCTCTCAGACCACAAGGGAATAAAATTAGAACTCAACACCAAAAGCCACCAAAGAAAGTCCTGGAACACATGGAGGCTGAACAACACACTGTTGAACCACCAGTGGGTCATGGAAGAGATTAGAAAGGAAATTCAAATGTTCATGATATTCAACAAAAATGAACACACAAATTACCAGCTCCTCTGGGACACAGCAAAGGCAGTACTCAGAGGCAAGTTTATCGCTCTGAGTTCCTACATCAACAAATTGGAAAGATCTAAAACCAACAATTTCATGAGACAACTGAACCTCCTTGAAGATAAGTCCCAAACCAGTAGACAGAAAGAAATAAATAAAATTAAGTCAGAATTAAACGAATTAGAATCCAAAAAAACCATAGAAAGAATCAACAAAACACCACTTTTTAAGTCACCACTTAAGCTGGATGAGAATGGCTTAGGCCTGTAAATCTAGCATTTCAAGAGGCTGAGGTCCAAGGATCTTGGTTTGAAGCAAACTTCTCCAGGAAAGTCCATGAGACTCTCCCTCTAATTAACCACCAAAAAGCTAGAAATAAAGCTGTGGCTCAAGTGATAGAGCACTGGTCTTGGGCACAAAACCTCATGCACAGCTCCAGACCCTAAGTTTAAGCACCAGGGCCAACACACACACACACACACACACACACACACACACACACACACACACACACACACACACACACACACACACACACACAAACACATACATCAGGAGAAAAGCAGAGTTATACACAAGAAGGCAAGCATTGACCTAGACCTCACAGATGATTCTTCCAACACTGAAATGGATTTTTGGAGAAAAGTAGGAAATTTCTAGAATTGAGGCAAGAAGTTTGATTCCCTGTACTCTTGAGTTCAGTAGTCTTTCGATGCCAGTAATCCTCCAGAGCAGAATAGACCTGAGATGCATCAGCGTTCCCCAGGTGTATTAACTCCAGAAGGGAGATGACAGCTGAGCATTGTCTTCTGCCAACACATACAGCATCATGAAATGATGTTTAGGGCTCAGAAGGTATTTCTTGCAAATATGCATGGCACTTTAGGTCAGAATGTGAGCATCTCGTGAGAAGCATATCTAGAATCAGTGAAGCTTTCCATGAGTATCCATCAGGACATGGGTATGGAGGCGTTTTTTGTAGAAAATAGGATTGTCTGCATCAAAAAATAAATATATTAAATTATTAATCTATAGAGTTATAATTTGTCTATACTGTATATATGTAGTATATATACAGTATGTATTATATATACTGTATTATATATACTGTATATATGTATGTTCTGTCTATATACATGTGGGGGGGAAGTAAATGATCTTTTTCTGTTTTCACCTAAAACATTTTAAAAAGTAATAGTTACTTCCTTTCTGCACTTTCTATTCTCAAATACAATATGCATCACCTTATGTTGAGGTGTTTTTCATTTTTTGTTGTTATTGTTTTGTTTTTTAGTCCAAATAGGTCAAACACAACTGAGAGAAATTATGATGCACTAGTGAAGTTCTGTTTCTAATAGAAATTATGATCTCTAAAACTCTGTTCAAATTTGTCATTCAAGTCCCACTGGGAATACATATTTAAAAGTGAATTTTTCTGCCAAGAATGCAAATACTAATATATATTCATCTTCATAGATTTGGGAAATTATACTGTACATACATAATTTTACACACAGACACACAACACACACAAACATATAACAGAGTAATCATTTACTCTAGAGAAGTAGATGAATGTGATTTATAGTGTCTGATGTAGATCAGCACTTATTTCTGGAGAGACAGACAGATAAAGAGATAATAAGCATATCACGGGGAATCATAGTCCTAGGTTACTGACCCTTCAGAAAAGAAGAGGCTGTTGCTGACATCTGTGTTTAGATCAAAATATCTTATTAGCTTTCTAAGAGGTCATCCCAGTCTGCCCACACAGCATCCATTTACAGTATATATATCACATACTCAGCTGCAGCACATACATCTATACATAGTTATACCCAGCAATAAAATTGGGAAAAGGATAAGTGAGTTCAAGCATCAGTCTTAAATATAAGTGAAAGTAAAATCTTCATATTGACTCACTTATGATTTTTCTTCCAAAATGCTCATCCGAGCTACTATTTATGTTGTGCCCAAATCATGTGTATATTTCATTTTTATTGGTGATCTTGGAAAAAAAGCATGAAGCCATTTGACTGACAACCTTGTTATTAATGTTTATGGTAAATATGGCTAGTGATCAATGAACTCTTAGTTTGCCATAATCATGTTTTCAAAATTATCTTGAGCTCAATGCTGAAGTTCTGCACAGTTAATTGATCAGGGATCGCTGGTACTATTGAAGGCCACCTTTGGGAACTCAATATGTATTTGAGAATAAATTATAAGTGCTCTGTCAGTCAAGTGTGTGAATGTTCCCCAATGTAAAAATAATATTTTATAAGTCAAGAGCATGTGTTAATATTTTATCCTATTGAAATATATATTTGAAATGCTTACTAATTATCCTTTCCTACTTCTAAAACTCTGCTACATGTCAGTCATTGTTTTAGTCCTAGCAACTTGAAGTTCAATCAGAATATGCTTTGACCTTGAAAAACTCAGTCTTACTAGTGAGAGAAACAAAGAAATCATTGTGAGATAGTGGTATAGCTATTACTATTGGTAAGCATTTGGTGCTCTGTATCAATAATAGGAACCTAATCCTGTCAAAGTTTCAAGATTGCATTAGAATTATTATCAGATGCTTTGAATAATTGACCCATACATTGTGTTAGAATGAAAAAGCTATTAGAGTTCAAAAAGAACAAAACAGACAAGGGATATCAAGGATGGGCATGCAGAGAGAGGCAGACAGACAGACAGAGACAGACAGAGACAGAGAGACAGACAGAGACAGAGACAGAGAGACAGAGACAGAGAAACAGAGAGACAGAGAGAGAGAGAGAGAGAGAGAGAGAGAGAGAGAGAGAGAGAGAGAGAGAGAGAGAGAGAGAGAGAGAGAGAGAGTCCAGGCAAACTAACTTTTGGACAAACATGATGCAGATCACACATGAGTTTGAGCTCCTGAGTTTATATTCAACATTACAGCTTAAGAAAAGTCACTTTACTTAAAATTCCCTCTTCATGTCCACCACCTTTGTCCTGGATGAGCTGCATTTTTCTAGTTGCTGAAAAATTACATTCTACAGCTTTTCCCCCCTCCAGTACTGACAAATGGTCAAATGGAGAGGAAGGTGAAAAAAAAAGAAAGAAAATCGATACAATTGTACAGTTCTCATGACTAGGTCATCCATGATTTTTCTGTGCACGCCCAAGCTAGTTTCCATACTCTGAGTCAGGCTTTTAAAAGGTTGTTTGCTGATGAAACTCTCAACTCAAGGGGAGAAAAATTAGCTTTCAAACTCTGTCTATACCACCAAAAAATATTAGTAAAAAAGTCCATGTACTGCATCTATGATTCTGTTTTTATAACATCCTTCACAGGAAAAGAAGCACAACACAATAATTGGTCATTTCCATTAAAATAAAAAGAAACATAAATGTGTGAAGCCAGAAGAGTCCTTGGGGATTAAGATGCCAAATATCTGTTCCCCTTTTATTTTATAAAAATGGAAATTGGTTCACAGGGAAGTCAAGGGGCTTGCCCAAGGTGACAAATTAAGCTAATGACTGAATCTCCATTCCCAGGAGAATGTATTGAGAAGAACAGGCATTTGAACCTGTAGACCAAAAGTAAAAAAGGTAAGATGAATCTCAATTTGTTCTTTCTTTCTTTCTTTTTTTTTTTGCAAACAAGTCTTTTTCAGATTTATGTTTTTCTTTTTTTATTATTTATTGTGAAAATACTGTACAGAGAAGTTACAATTACATGGGCAAGATAATGAGTACATTTCTTATCAAGAATTGTAGCCTCCTCCTTTGTTTCCTCTTCCCATCCCATCCTTCCCCCCCTCCCACCCAACCTTCCTCCCCCCCACTACCAAAGTTGTAAAGTTCATTTTCCACATAATGACTTGTACGTCTCATTGTTGCAATGGGTCCACCTGTATCCCTATTTAAACGATTTGTTTTTGCCCTTCCCCTCCAAAAATTATAACAACATCAAATACAGTGAAAGCAGGGGTTATACCGTGGGGGAGGGACATACAAAGCAACAAAAAATAATCTTATAAATGTGTTAGAAACAATCGCATGAAAGAAAAAAACATTTGAATACATACCTTAGGGTTCATTTCCCTAACATCAACTTATCTGAACTTTTCTGTTTGACTCAGACATATACTAGTTATTGCAAATAAGGGAAACATGGGACCTATGTTTCTTTGGGCCTGGATTGCTTCACTTAATATAATTTTTTCCATGTCTTTCCATTTCCGAACAAATCGGGCAATGTCATTCTTTCTGATGGAGGCATAGAATTCCATTGTGTATATATACCACATTTTCTTGATCCATTCATCTACTGAGGGTCATCTAATCTAAACATTTCATTGCTTCTTTTATTTGTGACGATCTCCACGGTCACCCGTGTGTTGGGATAAAAATATCCACTTTTCATACTTTCAAAATAATCATGTCCTGATCAGGTCATGTTGAACATGAGCTGCCCATTAAAGTCACATTGGGGAACTTGAAAAATAAAGTCAAAGTCCAGTTTCCACTCCTCCGAGATTTTAATTGTTCTGGGATGTGATTTGAACATCTGCGTAATGAAAGTTTCTGAGGTGACAGTACTGACAAATCAAGATTGATGGCCTGACTCTACATCATAATCAAGATTCATCTGTGTACAAACTCTTCCTTATTCATGGGTTATTTATACCCCTAATTCATCCTTGTTCTCACACGGACTGAATATTTAACTGAAGTAAATGTATTGCAAAGTAAATATACCAATGTGATAGATAACATTGGCTGTGGGGGGAAATGAAATAAATAGAAAAGAACCAAAATTGTTCAGGCTATGTTGTTTGAAGCTTAGACCTTGATATCTCCTTTTGTCATCTATTTATCTATGAGTACAAGTTAGAGTGATGCTAAAGACAATCACACAAAACTAAGACCTGCTTGATCTAAATAAATGAAGCCTTGATAAATATAGAGTGACATGATGAGTTGAGGCGCATCCCATTTACCATCAGCGATAAATGTTCATATTTGAGAGTCCATGTTTGAATGTACAGGAGAAAGCTTGAGTCTTTTCTCTTCGTTTTTGAGTTTCTAAGTATACCAGGGCATTGAGTACATGTCTTAGTCTTTCTTGCTCCTGGAAATATGTATAGTTAATGACCCTACATCGTCTTCCCTGAGAACGTTACCACATTTTTTATGATGATGACTGACAATATGGGGATTGGATATCCATTCTCTTTATTTCTCCTAAGTCCCCTCAAGTCATTCACTGATCTAGTCATATCTATGGGTATTGGTTTAGAGAAGTACATAAAAATTTCTGGGGACATAGGTCATAAAGTTGCTGTATTCTGCATCCTCATAACTGAAGTCATTTTATGAAATTGGTCCCCAGTAGGAATCAGGTACCCTGGAGGTTTGAATATAACTATAGCCAGATTCCAATGAATCAGTCATCAACTCTTCAAGAGAGGAATGACAAAGACTCTGGCTAAAGCATGGGAAGGTGTTAAAGGGAAAGCCAGTGTCAGCCAACAAAGGTGTGTATTTCACACACACACACACACACACACACACACACACACACACACACACACACTAACACACAGATATGCTAACACACACATACACATAAATCAGTTATACTCATAAAACATTTTAGGAAATCATAATATTTTGAATTTGGAGAGGTCTATCCAGCTTTATCAAGACAAAATGTCCAAGTTTGTCTCCTGTAGGTACAGTTAATTTATTTAAAATGTAACTGTTTCACATTGCCATTTGTTTTGCTCCTTTTCTGTTTGTTTTGTTTGACTTGTTTTGCCTATGCTGTATGATTTATTTTACCTGCCTTCTCCCACTCCTCTTTATTGTCTGTTTATGCTTTCTCTACTTTTCCAAAGTCCATGTCTACTTCTTTCAAATGTAATAAATAAGCACCTATCTGAGAGCACACATACCCCACACCATACCATGCCACACAAACACCCTGCCTCTGCTCTCCAAAGATCTATGCACTTTTGTACCCAAGGGAGTCAGACTATATCACAAATTCTCAGATTGTCTGATGGTTTGCCTGGAGTGCAGGACTGATGTTTTCGTTGTAGATCAGGAAATAAACCAGGATGTTTACTTTATAAGAAATAAGAGGATGTAGGAAATATTCAGGGCAGGAGTCACATGTAATAGCACTTCTATATAACCCAAAAGCTTCATTTCCTTTCCAAATTTCCTATCCGTATGAACCATAGGCCACCTTGTCTCTCTCATTATTGATCTTTCATACATGAACTCACAAGGATACACAAGAAAGGGACAGCCTCCTACTCTGTGACATACTTTTTGGAGCTGTGACTCTAGACCTTAGGGTACATTTCAACCACTTGAAAGGCCAGTAGTAATAACTTAGCTCCATTAGGGGTATATTAAATCTATATATTTAGGGCAAAATTTGACATGAAAAATTTTAAACTGTCATGTGACACATAACCCTGTATCATTTTGGTGGACGGGCAAAATTCCATATAAATATTTAAACCTTCTGATGCTATGACAAAATCCTGAACAGTCACATTGTCTGGTGCCCTAATGAACATTGAGAACACTTTCTCCTCAACACACACACACACACACACACACACACACACACACACACACACACACACACACACACACACACACGTGCGCGCACGCGCGCGCACACATATGCACCTCTGCATAAACATTCAGATTTTGTGGACAGAGTGTCATCTTTAATCCTCAAATTAAGTATTTCTCAAAAATTCAGAACCTTCCTTTCCAGTATATTTTGAATTTGAAAATACTAGAATACTGGCTTAATATAAGCAATATAAATCTCAGCTTCACAATTATCTAGCAGAGAGAAATCTGATTTTATAAATATTAAGGAAGGAAGGAACCGTAGAAGGGAGGGAGGGAAAGGAGGGAGGGAGGGAAAAATGGAAAGAAGAAAGGAAGGAAGGAAGGAAGGAAGGAAGGAAGGAAGGAAGGAAGGAAGGAAAGAAGGAAGGAAGGAAGAAGGGAGGAACGGAGGAAAAGAAGGAAGGAAGGAAGGAAGGAAGGAAGGAAGGAAGGAAGGAAGGAAGGAAGGAAGGAAGGAAAGAAGCAGGGGGAAGGGAGGAAGGGAAGAAGGGAGGAAGGGAGGAAGGGAAGAAGGGAGGGAGGGAGAAAGGGAGGGAGGAAGGGAGGGGGAGGAAGGCAGGCAAGAAGAGAAGGAAGGTGAGAGAGAGGAAGCAGACTAATAAAATAAGGCAGACTCTCCCAGGGGATAAAATGATAATATTTTCTTAAAAAACCCACACACAAAACTCTAAAATACTTTATTCCCACACAAGTCTTCTACCAGGAGAACAGAATATGTTTTGGAGAGACAATAGTGTATCTATATGAATGTCAACATTCTTGCAGTATTTAACCATGTAGAAACGAGTTCTTTATATAGTGGATCTTAAATAGTTCAGCGTCATTTCTAAACATGTGAAGTTTATTTGATCTTCATGAATGCCCGATTTCTTTTTATTTTCTTTTCATTTATTCAACATATATTTTAGCACAAGCCACTCATCTTTAACATGCATTTGGAAAACTAGCTAATGGTGAAGCTAAAAGTAAGGTAATTTTTGGATGGCAGAGTTAAAGTGAAGAAGGGTTTCGATGACTTTGAGACTAAATTATAAAGGTAACTATTCTGAAAATAGATACCTGCAGACTCAAGCTAAAGTACATGTGATTTATCCTATGAATCCAAAGAATCAGATAGGATTTTGGTCTTGTTACCAATTCATTCACTACCGCAGTAGAAATAGTCATCACACTGACGCATCTCTGCACAGAAATGAATAAGACACATTGTTTTGCAACAGAGTGGTGTCCACAGTGCATAGGGGTGTAAAATGAAATGGGAGAATTCTCACCAGTTAAACAGAAAACAAAAGAGAGGCCGCTTTCATGTATTTGTATATCGAAAGGGAACGGCATGGGGATTATCCTGTAAGACCCTGGCTCTACCAAAGAATGCATATCTATCAAACAGAGCACTGCAATTATGCGAAAGTATTTTCACTTAAGAGAGAGAGCAGGCTTGTGGCATACAGAAAAGCAGCTGTATTCAATGTTCCTTATGAAGAAATTGTACTGCTACCATTCTTCCCTCTCTCTCCTTGCTGTCTGCCTCTGAAATCCCCTTATCCTCTGCTGATAGACAGACACAAATTGAATTACCAAACCAATAAAAGATATGTGTGTGTGTTTTTTTTTCTTTTTAAACATAGACACCAACAAGCCTGTGTCATTAAACACTGTCTTCTCACTGCCATCTTGTGGACAGAAGGCTACCAAGTAGTTCTTCCACTGACCAGATGAAGGACATAAAGCTCACTCCATCTGCCTAGACATCAGAGCAGAGGTAGAAATTGTAATCATCAATACTCAAGCCATACAGGCCTCCTGGCTAGTCTTATCTAAAACAGCATCATCACATGAATTGTTACAGCTGATTATGTGTCTATGTGTGTATATATGTATACACTATGTATAATACACAGCATATACTGTATATTGCATGTACAATGTTCATTCACATATACTTCTCACATCGTTATATGTATGTGTATTTCATATACAAATAATTTGTATGTACTTCTTATGTCACTTTCCAGATATATTTCTCTTATCATTTGATTTTTCACATATATACATGTATGTGAAAGATTTTTAAGAGATTAAACAAGGATTTATTGCTGATTGTGCAATTGATCGATTTTTAATAGTTTAACAAGGATCAATCGTTGATTATAAAATAGCACATACTTACCAAATCACTTAAGAGCAAGCTAGCGTGGAAAATCAGATAGATGCTGCAACAACAATAACAACAAAATTTGTTATGTTTAATTTTTGTAGGCCCTATGGCTCCGATGGAGGGCCGCAGACTTAATAGTGACTCTTAGCTTCCATTTCACCATCATTTGTCTTCAGCTGAATTCCACTGGTTCACTTCCATGCTACGCTTGATACAAACTGGATGTAGATCCGGCCATTGAAGGCTTGGGTATCACTATCTTGTGTTATGTTCGGGAGCTTAAATTTATCCCCATGCGCTAAAAGCTTGGTCTCTAGCGAGTGGCATTCTTGACAGGTGATGGAGAATTTGGGAGGTGATACTGGAATAGTCACTGGGGCTTTGCTTTTGGACCACAGCCCTTCCTGCTCTCTTCCTTTGCTTGGTGGCCTCCATGGTGCTCAGTGTTGGTGCTCAGTGTTCCTCCGCCAAGCCTTTCGACCATGCGGCATTTGCTGCACACTACAGGGACAAAAGCAACCACGGAAACCAACCCAGAATGGACCTGCCTGACACTGAGAGCCCAAATAATATAATTTCTCCTTGTCAGTTGTTTATCTCTAGTAATTTGTCACCAGAGCAGAAAGGTAACATTCTAAGGTGGTGATAGTAAGGGGGAATATCCTGATTCCCTTGGCCAATGGAAAACACGAATACATTTTCAAAAAGAAAATGTTTCCATGTTTTCTTAACCCTGGATGCTGGAAGACCTCACTACAAATACTATATTGGAGAGCTAGATTTCACAACTCTGTTTCGAATGAGGTAAGCTTTTCCTGTAGTCGTGTGGCAGTAGGGAGGGGATGTCTAATAATATAAGTGGACGTCTAATAACATCCTTAACTTCTGCCCACAAAACATCACTACACCTTCCTCTTTCCATGAATCAATGAATAAAGTGCCACTGTATTTGGTCATACATCTTAGCAAAGGCCATAGCAAGGAGGTACATCAGGCCTGGAGAATAGTCATTGTTCTTAAGAACTAACCTTAAAAGGTTAGTTCTCCTAAAGGAGAAAGTGTGGTCCAGTGGAAGAGCACCAACCTAACAAGTATAAGGTCCTAAGTTCAAACCCCAATAATATCCTCTGCCCCTAAAAAAATTACAAAACAAACAGAACATTTAGCTCCCATTCTTATATTCTATTCTATTCATTTCCCTCAAATACTCTGTGGTGTTTTGAACATACTTTTCTCTCAACTTTAATTCAGAAACCATTTGAAGGTTCTTAAGATACATAAATGCCTACAGTTTTATAATAAAACATGTCTTTGGGTTTATAGTATAGAAAATAAATTTTACCTTCAATAGAAAAGGGCTTTGTTATGAATTAGAAAGAGTAGCTTAGATGCCCTTCAAACTCTAACATTTTAGAGAATAGGTTTTGTGGAATTCTAACAATAGCTAATAAATATTTGCATATTTGATGTGCATGCCTGTGTGCATTTGTGTGCATGAGTGTATAGAAAGTCTACACAGATACATTTATATCATAGGTTGGTATGGCAAACCATATTCCCACCCCAAATTTTCCATTTAGCTGTGGAAATCCTCCATTTAACATAACAAATAAATTGATTAGTTCACTATTAAGTTAAGGCATACTCCTATACAACTTTCTTTCCCTTGGCTTTTGAAAACTCGTTAGCAACTTTTTTATTCAGCTTCTATGTTTATTTCTGCTGAAAGAAAGCAGTGTGTCAGTGATCTGGTGGAAAGGTCCATGGACCCTGGTCATTGATAGTACAAGATGAATTGTGACCACAATGTGTAAGCAGATGCTAAAAACATAAGTGGAATAGAGAAAGAGAAGAGATGGAATATAAAATGAAAGAAGGTGAGAAGGTACTGGTGGCTCACACCTGCAATCCTAGCTAAACAGGAGGCTGAGATCTCAATGGAAAGTCAGCCCAGGTAGGAAAGTCCATGAGACTCTTATCTCCAATTAACCACTCAGAAAAGACCAGAAGTGGTGCTTGGCTCAAGTGGTAGAGTGCTAGCTTTGGGCACAAAGATGTTCAGGGACAGTGCCCAAGCCAGAGTTCAAGCCCCAGGGCTAGAAAAATAAAAGAAAGAAAAAAGGGAGAAGGCAGGTGGAGAAAGAAAGAAAAGAAAGAAAAAGAAAGAAAGAAAGAAAGAAAGAAAGAAAGAAAGAAAGAAAGAAAGAAAGAAAGAAAGAAAGAAAGAAAGAAAGGAAGGAAGGAAGGAAGGAAGGAAGGAAGGAAGGAAGGAAGGAAGGAAAGAAAGAAGGAAGAAAGAGGAGAGAGAGAGAGAGAGAGAGAGAGAGAGAGAGAGAGAGAGAGAGGTTCCAGACATTGTCCAGATCATTCTGTGGTAGAAGAGAGACAACTTGTTTACAATTAAAATCAGCTTATGTGTGGATCATTACTTAGAAGAATCTTTATTACTTTGAAAGAATTTCACCTTCACAATTTTTCTGAGACTTTATTTTATTTGAACAAAAATTGGCTGCAGGTTGGATCGAGGTAGGAGTCCAGGTCACCCATGAGAGTCTATATTTAATCTATTTTCTTTTTCAGTGTTCAGTCTACATAAACTTCTGTCTAGGTATAGACTATGGTTGCAAAATATGATCACCTTAAATGAAGGAAGGAAGGACTTCTGTGGGTAGATATAAGAAGGAGAAGTTACTGATGTTGAGTTACAGATGTTGAGATATAAGAAAGAGAAGTTGCAGATGCTGAGTTAAGTTTGAATCAGATAAATACCAGGCAAACTTTGAAAGCAGCGATGTGTATTTTCCATGACTCTCATTTTTTTTTCCATTGAGGTGTGTAACCTCCAGTTCTTACCAAAACTTACTATGGCAAAGATCTTGTTTGGCTAATAATTAATTAAGTTAAAAATGTCACTACTGCCATCTTAAAAAAATATTCTTAAGTCAAAGCAAGGCTAACAGTGTTAACTGGTATGGGAAAAGTACTTTGGGTAGAAACTCAGAGTAAATAGAAACATGCTTTTGAGGTAAGAAAAATTATATTCTGCCAGCTCAGATCAGAAATTACAACTGATGGAGGAAATCGTGTGTTTAAAAGATGATCCTTGCTTTGTTTTCCACCTGGAGATTTGGAAAATATGACACAACACATCTACAGTGTCACAAATAATTACTACCCTGGTGAATTACTAATGAGGAAACTTGAGCTCCACAAGCATATGTCAAATAAAACTGGATATATATCACATCCTCACAAATGGGTCTTCTAAATCAATGCACACATACACATGCATGCAATACAGAAAATAAATCTGTATACAGCTTACGCACATCAAACTAGAGTCAGTGCCGAGGGGGGACCGCCAGGCTCTTAGGGGTCACAGAAGTTATTAGTGCAGAGGTAGAGAATGCAGCATAAGGTGAAACCAGCACCAGTTTAGGTGAATGGATGGAGAGTTGAAACTGGACAGGAACAGTGGTACAAGAAATCATTTCTCACAGATGGGTTCAGCTGGTAGGTGAGTGGTTGTTAAGCAACACATAACCTAAAGAGGAAAAATTATCTCAGATAGAGAAATTAGTTGGAATTAAATCAAGCGGGTGAAAAAGAAAATTGAGAGAAATGGGGACCACATATTAAATAAAAAGCCGAACTAGAGAGTTTGTATTTAAAATTACTCTAAGAAATATAATTTAGGGGGCTGGGAAGGTGGCTCAGTGGTACCGTGCTTGCCTTGCATGCATGAGGCCCTGGGTTTGACTCCTCAGCACCATATAAGCAGGAAAAGCCAGTGGAGCTGTGGCTCAAGTGGTAGAGCGCTTGTCTTGAGCTGAAGAGCTGGGGGACAGTGCCCAAACCCAGAGTTCAGGCCCCACAACCGGAAAAAAAGAAAAGAAAAGAAATATAATTTATTTAAAGTTAGCCCAAGATTTTCTGTAAGCCAATAAGCTTGTAACACTACTAAATAAATTAGGTAAAAGAAATAAGCCAGTGAATAAAACATTCAAGATAGGGGTGTGTGTGTGTGTGTGTGTGTGTGTGTGTGTGTGTGTGTGTGTGTGTGTATGTGTGTGTGTGTGTGTGTGTGTATACACGTGCATGTGCACACGCACCTGCCTGTCTTGAAGCTTTAATTCGGGGCTTTTGCTTAAGGCTAGAACTCTACCACTAGAATCATGGCTCCATTTTTGCCTTTTTATTTGTCTTTGTGGTGATTAATTGGAGATAAGAGTCTTTCACTTTGCTTCCCAACCTGGCTTCCAACCGTGATCCTCAGCTCTCAGCTACCTGAGCAGCTGAAATTTCAGGTGTGAGCCACCAGCATCCAGGATATCTTAAAAAGTGTTTAGAGTTGAGGATCTCTTTGAATCATGTCTCTTTTCGCAGCTGCTACGAACTTGTTAGTTAAGTAAACTGCAAGGCAGTGTCTTTAAGTTACTCCCTCATCATCCAAAAGAAACCCAGAGTGCTATTGTGTAACAAAGTACAATGCAGGACAATTATCTGAGCCAGTCACACAATTTTAAGTTTTCTAGGAGCCAGATTAAAAATAAATCAGTATAAAATTGCTGTGATGTTTGACATTCTTTTTCTCAAAAGAAGTTATTCAGTTCAGGGATGTATTTTTCACTAATCCCATGTCTTGGTTTGAACTGGTCACATTTCAAATATTCATCTTTGTGTATCTATGGAGTAACATCAAAAGCCTTAGATGTTCAGTTACCTTATAGAAAATAGCATATTATTTACATGTAGCTTATGTGCATTCTATTAAAAGTTATATTAAAATTGCATGTGATATGCCTAATGAAATACAAATGTCCTCTCCTAGGACTATCCTAGACATATACTAATTGTTACAAATGAGGGAAACCATGTACATAAGATCATAAAAAATGATGCTAGTTGAAATGAACTCCAACATATGGAAACAAGAGGGGTTTTTTGTTGTTTTAGTGTTCTGTGTGAAGTTATTTCTTTTTTCCTTCATCCCCCCCCTCTTTGGTTTACCCCTTGTTGTCACTGTTTTTTATTTTGATTTTGGTACCCTGAGTCTTGTAAATATTTTTATCTGATTTGGGGAAGAGAAGGGGACTAACAAAATGGTGAGACAACGGACAAAAGGTGAACCAATGCAACAGCAATACTCAGAAGACTCTATGTTAGACATGAACTTGACAACTTGGATGGGGAGGGGGGAGGGAAATGGGAGAAAAATGAGAGGGAGGTAACAATGTTTGACAAGAAATATGTGCATCACCTTACTTCTGTAACTGTAAACCCTCTGTACATCACCCTTACAATAAAATAAAATAAAGAAATACTAGTATCATGCAAAGATGCGTTATATTGTGTAGGGAATGAATCAAGTGTGTTTAGGTTCAATAGAGACATTATTTTAATTTTTAAAATTCTGTTGTTGGTTGAATCCCTGCATGTGGAATATGCAGATACAAACCAACTGTCCTCAACAAGCCCATGAGGTTATGGACTACAGTAAGAGAGAGCATGTTTCTAGAGTCATGATTCTCAACGTTTGGTTAAGCAACATCGCCTGATAACCTGTCAGGAGCTAATATGGTTGGGTCATCCTCCAAAAATAAGTAAAGAGAAGGGGGAAATGTAGGATTTTTGCTTTAACAAGTGACCCAGATCATTCTGATGCACATAACAATTTGTTTTTGTTTTTTTGTTTTGTTTTTGGGTCCAGTCATAGGGCCTGAACTCCGGGCCTGGGCCCTGTCCCTCAGCTCTTCAGCTCAAGGCTAGCGCTCTACCACTTGAGCCACAGCACCACTTCCGGCTTTTTTCTTTTTGCCTATGTGGTGCTGAGGAATCGAACCCAGGGCTTCAGGCATGCAAAGCAAGCACTCTACCACTGAGCCACCAACCTAGTCTGCACATAAGAATTTGAAACACACACCACAGGCAACTTTGTGAAAGACAAGCTTTGTGGATGTTCAGTGCCCTCCTCATCTAGGAACCTGTTGGAACTATAATTTCAAAACCTACTTGTACCTAATTCCACTGGATATTTTCCCAAGTCTAAGCGATTGATATGCACACAACACTTTGGGCAAGCGGTTCTCTAGTCTGATAAAACACATTTCTGTCTTTCTGATTGTGGAGTTTGAACTGGCTATTTTGGATGTAGAGTCACATGGATCTTTCTCCTCATGTTGGCTTCATAATATTTTCTGGATCTTAGCCTCTTGAGTAAGGAGGATCACAGTAGTGTGTCAATCGCACCTGCCTGACTGAAGACTTCGGCAAACTTGGAGATTTTATTAAAACGAACAAGTGCTTCTTTTGCAACTAGATTAGGCTTTTCATTCATGTTGCACTGTTTCTTCATTTACTTTGTAGCTGTTTATAATTCACGAATCATTATGAGGCTGAGTGAAAATTCAAAATTGGCGCTCTAGAATTACTATTTATCAAAATACCTCCACTGTAACTCCATAGCTCAATATGTTTATTGGATTCTTCTTTTGAAAAAAATCAAATTTATGGCAAATTGGAAATAAATTTTCAGTAACACTTGGGTAACTGGCATTCATATTCTACTATCAAAGTTGAGTTCCACTTGCTTTATGCTGGGATCATCCATCAAGCCATTAATCTGCTTACAGATTGCATCTGTAATCATTTTTAAATTGAGTTGTAAGAGTACTTTATAATACTAGATTCAAGTCTATTGCAAACATACTTTGAATCTATTGTTGTATCACCATTTCCTAAATTAAACTTCTCAGAGAGAAAATCTTATTGATTTTGATGAGATCATTTTTTTTGTTTGTTTCCATTTAAAGATCATGTTTGAAGGACTAGGTAGGTTTTGAAAATGGCTTTTGCTCTTGTCTAGCAAGTGCATGGTGATGAATTCAAATCCCAATATTACCAAGAAAGGAAAAGGAAATCTGTCTAGTGTTTTTTGTGGGTAATATAAATAGGTATTGCTTACCTCAGCATTGAAAATGCATTATATTATTCTCAAAAATTAAAATCTAGACATATTACCTCTACAATATTTTCCTATGAAATAAAGCAGTGTCAACATTTATTTTTGCATATGATTATCCATTTCTTTCAAACATACCTCTTTAGAAAGATATACAAATATTTCCTATTTAATTTCCTCAGTATTTTCAATCTTAATTGTTTATAAATCTGTGGTACATGTCTAGATGCTATTCCTAAGTTGTAATTAATGCTAAAAATACAATGTCTGGATTGCAAAAGATTTTAATTTTATCTTTTTAATCTTGCTATAAGACAGTTAAGTCATTTCACTGTGGGCTAGTAATGTATAGTGTTATGGTATTTATCTTGCATTTTCAAGGCTCATGTTTTTGTCACAGGCATTGAAAAAATGAAAAAAAAAGAGTGAATCATATTTTATCCATTAGGATTTATCTAATTTTCAGGTAAATGTTAAATTGTATCCTGATTTTTGAACTTAAATGATCAATAATCATTGTTATTTACGATACTAAGTTTCTGTTTAGATATTTTGAGAATGTATCCTTCTACCATTTAATTGTTTTGTTTCTTTTCTACTTTGTTGGAAGTATGTTTTTCAAATACATTTTTCCCTGTTTTATTCCTTTTTGACAATTATTTTAATTGACATCTGTCTTTTCTCTAGGATTTGAAAGGACTATTTTCAGTGAGGCTGTGAGTCTTTACATATGAAAACATATTTCATGTTACTTGCACATCATAGCAACAAATTGCATTTACATGTAGGCCATCCATTTGCCTTATAAGATTAAAACTACAAAATGATCATAGTACGTATTTCATTGTTCTCCATAAGTTCTCATTAGAGAGTTTTCATTAGTCTGGCAATGGGCTGTCCATTGTTTTCAGGACCCAATGTTCTCTTTGTTTTTTCATGCTCTGCCCTCTTCTTTTGAGATTGTCTATCCATTTAACATTCTCAGACTCAGCCAACTTGGATTCCGATCATACACGGCCTTATCACCATTGTCACTGGGACCATGCTCAACTTAGTTCATATTTCTTTGTAATGTCTTAAAACAGCACACACATTTCCTTAATTGCTACAATCTCACCCACTGGGGACCACAAACAGAGAACAAGCAGACTCTCACGCCCCCTGCAACTTCTGTAGTAGCATCATTTGCTATAAGATTAATGAGAGAAGCTGAGACAGCCAGAAGTGGGGAAGAAAGCCATGGGTTTGGGCTTTAGGAAACTTTCTAGGCCACTTAAATAGAGCGACTTCAACTTAACTACTAATATCAGCACTTTTTGAATAACTTTGCAGCTTTTATTTACTTTATTTATGCACTTTAGATTCATTGCTCACTGTCAGTGAGCTTTATAAATCTCAAAATGAGATATTAATGTTGCCGAATAAAAACCATAAACATCAAAATTTTCTTTCAACTTTAAATATACTTCTTTTATAAGTAATCAGAATGTTTATTCTCAAATTCATTTGACTGAGGATACAATTTTATTACTCAGCATTTCAGGTATAGTGATTCTTTAAAAAACGAATGTGTATATTTTAAAATAGTTCTCAAAATTTATAATAAAATGACTGCAAAGAATATAGTTACGGACTGCCCAGTATAATCAACCAAAAAACTAAAAAATAATCAACAAAATCAAACATAAATAACAACAGCAACAAAACTGCAAACAAAATCTGTAAAAATCCTTGAGCGCTTTATTTTATACCTATTTTAAACTTAGGTGTCTTAAGTTGATCTATTCTCATTACTTTTATCAAACTGTCTTATAAGATGTTGTATATCCAAAAACCAATATAAAAGTTATTGCAGTTATTATAATTATAAGAACTGTATCCGTATCTGTATCTGTATGGCATAAAGACATAACCAATTATTTCTTGGGGGAAAATCTTTCCTTTTGGCCTCATGATTCCATAATATTTGACAAAATTTTACCTTTGACTTAATAATACATAGATGAAATTAAATAAAATTCATGCCCAGGATAATGGAATGAATGTGGGATATCATTTGGGAGGTACGAGTGTAAATCTCTACGTCTCTGCCCTTAGTGTTCCTGCTCTGATCTTCAGAGTGGAAGAGAAGAAAGTTGGACTAACTCAACCCCTGCATCTTCAAAATGATCTCATGGGAAGTGACAATGGAATTTAAAACCACTGCGTCTTTTACAGCTCATATAATTTTAGAACCATTTGTTATCTCTAATATAACAGTAACTAAAATAGTTCCTATCCTTTATCAAAAATACAGAGTAACATGGACCAAGTACTCCTAAAATTTAAATAATCAAAGATGTTTTAGTGGTTTTATGATGTTGATTGTATTTTAATGATGCACTCATGATTATTATTTCCTACTTGTATCTATCTCTCACAGGGATAATGTAAGTGGGTTTTTAGCCATCAAGTTATGTAAGAAATCAGAAAATAATCAGAAGCAATTTTGTGGGCAAACACAATGGTGGAGGGGTGGGAAGGTGGGTCAGTAGTAGAGTGCTTAACTTGAATGCATGAGGCCCTGGTTTCGATTCCTCAACAACACATAAGCAGGAAAAGCCAGAAGTGGCACAGTGGCTCAAGTGGTAGAGCACTGGCCTTGAGCTGAAGAATTGAGGGACAACGCCCAGGCCCAGAGTTCAGGCCCCAGGATCAGAAAAAACAAACAAACAAGCAAAACCACAGTGGTGGAGAAAAAAACAAGGTAGGTCAAACACCAAGTGGGAAAGAGGCCATATTGTCTGTACTATATTTGTGTATCCATGTACACACCAGAGAACACATAGAGATGCACCCACCCATACACAAGCATAATTATGGGAAACCAGATAATCATAGTTCTGTGTTTTATTGAGCTTATTTGTTAGTGAGTAAGAGCAAAAACTTGTTTTCTAAATGCAAACAGAATGGCAACCATTTATTGGGTCATTGAGATTCTTCAATACAGGAGACCTTGCTTTGTAGATCAAATATTAATAATTATACATATTGCAAAATCAATCATATTCTTTGGAATTGGCTGCCTTGAAGAAGGAAGCACAAAAAGGGATGAGAAATGCATGTGTAATAGTTTAATGGTAGGGTGCAGAAGGTCTTACATTGTTTATCAGTTAGTCTTTTCTTGGGAGTGGGGGTCCGGTCGTGGGCCTGAACTCTGGGCCTGAGCGCTGTCCCTCAGCTCTTCAGCTCAAGGCTAACACTACCGCTTGAGCCACAGCACCATTTCCGGCTGTTCTTTTCTGCTTATGTGGTGCTGAGGAATCGAACCCAGGGCCTCAGGCATGCAAGGCAAGCGCCCTACCACTGAGTCACCTTCCCAGCCCTTATAAGTTAGTCTTTATGCTGTGGTCAAAAGAAACCACCAGATTGTTTTGTACAGTGGAATAATATGCCATGGTCAAGTTTGGTAGGATCATATTTACCAACCAAATCAGAGAGGTTGGAGAACTGTTAGTCCCTCTTTCAGTATTTCAAGTAAGAAATGATGTTTCAAAAACTGACATAGGGCTGGATGTAACTCGATGGCAATGTGCTTGCATATCTGGTGCAACACTCTGGGTTTGATCCCCAATACCACAAAACAAAACAAAAAAACTGACATGCACTGGTAATAAGGGTACAAAGGACAGGTGAAGTAGAAATATCCAGAAAACAGACTTTTAGGCACAGGAGTACCATTCACAATAGGCACAACTAGACTTGGTAATACCACAATCTCAAATTCTTTACCAAGCAAGACCATCTTTTTTTTTTTTAATTTAATTTAATTTTATTTGTGAACATACTGTACAGAGGAGTTACAATTACATGGGCAGGATAATGCGTATATTTCTTACCAAGCATTGCAGCCTCCTCCTTTGTTTACCCTTCACATCCCTTCCCAGCCTCCCCCCTCCCCCCAATCCCAATCCTTCTCCTTACCTCCCTTCCACCCCCCCCCCCCCCCCGCAAGACCATCTTTTTGCATATTACACTATACATTACACCAAAGCCTTATGCAAAACTATTCTCATGCTGTCTCAGAGACGGTTTACCATCTTGGAACTTCAAAATAAAAGACTTCTCACTTATAAATGTCTAATCTTTCAAAATAGGGAAAAATGAGAAACTTGTAAGTATTTTGAAAAGACAGACATGGTTTTTGTTGGGTCTGTCTTACTTTTGAAGCTCTGTCTTTTAGGCACTGACACAAAAACTATGTCCTACATAATGCAGGTATTCTGTTACTTCAGTCAAATTAGATTAATTGTAATACACAAAAATTGTCACTAAAGTTCTCAGCTTCTGCCTCTAATATTATGTGAATACATTTTATTTCCTAACATTATGAAATAGCCAAGAGTATAATAAATTACTTACCTAAGCCCTTTGAGGATTTTTGCATAATTTACCAAAACAAATTGATTTTAGCAGAAAAGCTGCTAATTTACATGGGTAGGAACTGTTTTCCTTGGTGTGATGAATTTAATTTCAATTTCCCTGTTTGCATGAATTCACCCCAGTGATTCATCACTGTTAGATTAAACTACAACTATGTTTTACTTCAGTAGGCTCCTAACATTATATATGAATATATATGAAAATAAAGTAACCTGATTGTGTGACTATATTTTTACATGTAATACATTATTGTTAAGGTATCTTTCATAGCAACAATAATTTTATTGTAAACCAATGAAATGTAAGAATGTAAAATACGAACAAATAGTTTTGTACCTTCCTTCAATTTTTTTTCAGGATTTAAAGAATCTTTAAAAAAAATTTACATCCCTGGTTCATCGAATATGTACGAGCTGATGCCTTGGTTGTTTTACATTTGTTTTGCTTCTTGTCTTTGGTATCTTTACTCAGAGGGATCATTTTTATGTAAGTAAATACAGACAAATACTGGTAACTGAAGAGAATCACTATCTCCCATGGGTGCTAAGGCTCAGAATCACGGCCTGGCTCACTTGAGTGGTTTGGATGCAGTAGACTTCACAAAGAGACCGTTCATTTGATGACCTTAGCAGCAATCTTCTCAAGTTTTTAATGGGCTGGAGAATAATGCCAAGCCTTCACAGGTGGTATTGGTTCCTCTCTGATTTGGAGTTGGCAACTCTCCATTCTGTGCCATGTGAGGCTCTTCATAGGCAGCCTACATGTCACCACAACATGGTCATTTGTTCTGGCCAGAATGATCTGAGAGAAGGACAAAGAGCTAGCTATCAAGAGAATATTCAAGACACACACTACATAGAGTCTTTCATACCCTCTGAAAGTAGCCAATGACTTCTGTCATCTGGTAGGCCACCCTTTCCAATGACTGGGCAATGTAGGTAGAAAGTCTACAATGGTGTGACTCTGGCACCAGACAGTCACATGGAGGCTGACTACCATAAATACCAAGTATATACATTCTAACAGCAAAACTAAAATGACAGGGCTGAGAGAATAATCTAGAAGAAGAAGGTAAGTCTCTAAAACTGCCAAAGTCTTTGATGATTTAGAAATAAAAGTTAATCCTTCAGAATGTTCAGTCAGGGCACTGGCTTAATGTCAGAGCCAAAATAGGGGACGATATACAATGTCAACTCTAGGACAAAGTCCTTACAATCTAAAAGACTGAAGCTTACCTGAGGCTAAGTTGGAAACTCTGGTTGGTGACAGGATTTAGCCCTCCTGACTGTTCTCTCTGCCTGCCCGTTTTAAAGTTTAGCTAATGTCAGAGTTGATTCCAAATGGCTTGACTGCAATATAGGGTGAGGTAGATGATGCTGTTCGGAGTTCAGTGACAAGCTAGTATCAACTTCTGCTTTTCCTGAACTTGACCCCAGTGCTTAGAGTTACACAGGATATCCCTTCCATGCTTTGTAAAGGCAGCTGCCATTTCCTGACTTCATTGGGAAAGAAAGATTGTTGAACGATATGACTCACTCCGTATTATATCTTCATTGCTGGAAATAATAACCACATAAGTAATCATAGCAGCTCAGTAATGGCGCTTATACATATAGAAGTCTTTTCTAAGCACTTAACATAGAGTAAATCACGTAATTACCATCTATCTCACTGCAAACCATGTATGTGTGCCACATAGTTGGACTGTCTCTATTCAGCAGGAGAAGTAACCAAGACACAGGGAAATCCTTTAGTGCCTCAAATCATACAGCTATTGAGTGGGGTAGTGACAGAATTAAAGTTCAAGCATGTGCTCAAACCAAACTTCCCCAATCTTACATGTTCTGAGTACAGTAAATTGCAGTGCTTGTCTCTCAGGCATGTTCAGTGTTGAATAGAGACAAACTATTCCATAAGGAATAATGTCTAAAATGTATGATCTGAGAAGTCCTCAAGTCCACAAGCATGCTACCACTAACCATCATACTCCAGTTTAGTTCATCTTTTGAAGTGTCCTCCCAAATGTCCATATGTTAAAGGTTTGGACCCTGGGCTGGTGATATTGGGATTGGTTGAGACTTTACAAGGTAGAGCCTCGCTTAGTGGGAAGTCTTTTCATCACTATGGGTATGTCTCTCTTGGGGATATTGGGACAAAGACCTTTGCATTCACTCCTTTGCTTCCTAGTCATGAGGTAAGCAAGTTTTCATTGTCAGGTGTTCCTACCAAAATGTGCTGGTTTACTATAAGCTTAAATCCATGGAGCCAATGGATCATTCACGGATCCCTCTAGATGTGTGAGCTAAAATAAACTTTTTTAAAAAAATCTTTGTACATTAATTTTTAGCAAGTAACTCATTCTAGTGACAGAAGTCTGACTAACATAGACCCCCTTAGTTCCAAACATTCAGAAAGTAGTTAACAAGCTATTGATGTACAAAAGATTAACAAACTAGTAAAAGAAATAAGTTAAGGATTTGTTATTGGTGGGTCATAAAAGTAATTGAGATTGTCATTTGATATCATCAGAGAATGCTTGAAAAAGGAGAGTGAAGTCTATAATGCTTTAATAGATCAGGAAATACACATGGGCAGAAGGATGGAGTTAGTAAGCAGAGCTGAGACCATTGTTTTATGAAAGGAAGGAATGTCCTAGTAGACCAAAGAATCAGACTCCATTCTTGAATTTAATTTGTATGTTGGAGGGTGAAAATATTGAAGCAGATACTCTTATTGAAAGGAAGCCAAAATAATGAAACAGAAATGTGAAAGTAACGAGTAGTTGTCATGATTAAAAGAGGAGTCCATCTTTAAATGAATTATAAACAAAGCTACAAAATTGTATAATGACAGGCTAAATAATATTTCTTTTTCAGTTAACACTCATGAACTCTGTCCGGCATCATTTCATAATGATCTTCACTGATGGGGAAAAGACTGGATTAGTATGAGCTGAAAGGTTAGAAATGTTTCAAATTACCATCAACTACTTAAAACATGTAAGGTCAGAAGCATATTTCTTTATTCTTTCCTATAATTGGAATGCATCTTTGATCCTTTTGAAAATATTGTCCAATGAATATTTGAACATTTCCCCAAAGCAATACCTAATGTAATCTTACCAATAATGTCTTAGACATATAGCAATAAAAATGTTCTGCACAAGAAATTTAAATTGGCAGCATCTATCACATGCCTACTAAATTTCAAAGGTGCTGGGAGAATGGCCATAAAGAATGAAGAATAGTGAGTTGAACTTGATGAAGAAATCTCAATTTGGGCTGGATGTGGAAGAAATGAGCGTAGAACTATGAAGAAAATTAATGACAGTGGCTATATTAAGTAATTGAAAAATTCATAGAGAGTGAACAAAAATTATGTCTGAGGAATCAGTGAAGATTTCATAGAAAAGACGTTTGTTGAAAATATGAGCAAAATTTCAAGCAGTGCAAAAGACATGTTTGTTAATTTTCCATTACTGAAACAGATATCTGAGATAATTAACTTAGGTAGGCCAAGGTTTGTTTTGTTCATGATCTGGGAAGGGTCAATCTTTTGGGGGATTCTGGAGATTCTGGGGAGGGAGTGCCTCATGATAAGGAACAAAGCCATTCACCTTACAACTGAGTGTCGGAGAGAAAGAGATAGACCTTGACTCTAGAATATCCACATACCCCAAATCTCTCTCTCTCTCTCTCTCTCTCTCTCTCTCTCTCTCTCTCTCTCTCTCTCTCTCTCTCTCTCTCTCTCTCTCTCTCTCTCTCTCTCTCTCTCTCTCTCTCTTCTCTCTCTTCTTAACCCAACTTTCTGTGCCAGTACTAGGGCTTAAAATCAACTTAGCTGTTTTACTCAAAGATAGCATTCTACCACTTGAGCCACAGCTGCACTGCCTCCACCATCTCTAAATATTCCAATGAGATGGGAAACAGATAATTCCTTAACACATGGGATATAGTGGGAAGGAAAAGTATCTCAATAAACTACTACTGGACATGCGCTGAGTGAGGGCAGAGAAGGACAAATATTTAAAACGTGTTTGTGATACGGTGCCAATGTGTTGAAGAATGTTGAGTCTTGGAGAGGAAGTTGAAGGAAACAGACGTGTCCTGGTGGCATCCATCTGTGGGCTAAGACATTGGTATCCACAGAGGCAGGTGGTTAACAAGGTTTGTCAAGAGCACCTTTGAATAAGTTAACTGTATCATCTCTACTAATTTGTACTACCTAGAAAACCCGTGGCACTCCCACACCTTTAAATAAATCACTCCTGGACTGGCACCCAAGAAGAAAGGGTAGGACATCACCATCTCCTCCTCCTGTTACCTTCCACATAAGCTATACTACAGACATGGAGTAGGCTGGCCATGACTCAGTCATACTGGTTTGTGTTGCATTTTACTTTCTATTTTTATTTTTATTTATTTATTTTTTGCCAGTTCTGCGGCTTGAACTCAGGGCCTGGGCCCTGAACTTGTTTTTTTCTCAAGGCTAGTACTCTACTACTTGAGCCACAGTGCCACTGTTTATGTGGTCCTGTCTTTTTTATTTTCTGATTATGTAGTACTGAGGGCTTCATGCAGGTGAGGCGAGCACTCGACCACTGAACCATATTCTCAGCCCTGCATCGCATTTTATTCCAGAAAAAAATTTGAAGCCTTACTAGTACTTTTTGATACGGATCTCTAAACATGAAGACAGTGGGAACAATTATTGAGGAAAAAAAAATCCCACCTATAATAATTTACCAATCCCATCACTTTTATTTCAATGTATGGTGAGATGGGTACTGAAGAATGTGTTTATATGCCTTTGGCTTTATAAAGCAACAAAAATTTGCATATTTTTCTCAATTAACTATTATACTGACATACTTAATTAAAACTATAAAGGGCACTGACAATATTTCATTCTCTTAATGAACAAGGAGACATATTATACAGTTCAGAATGTCTATTTAATTTTCCTGACTGTTTTTTTTAACTGCTCAAACTGTGTTCCTTCTATGAATGTTGTCAATTAGGATGAAAAGAAGGAAAATTAAAGTTGCTCTTGAAAATGCTCTTGTGTTTGCTTGTGGAATCTGTCAACATTCAGAAAGTTGCGATTTGCATATTTTGTGTGTAATTAAACTTAGCAGAATGAAGGCACGATCACCCTCTTGCTAGCTTCGTTTTATTATGGGGGATTCATGTCTTCCAATAGGGTCTCTCCTTAAAAACTATTAGATTTACTGTCTTTTTTTTCCAGAAAAACACTGTATGAAGTCTTTTAAATGTCCACTGTATGCATTTAAATATATTTATGGACATATTTAACAGTTCAGTTATGGAAAAAGAGTGCTGACACAAACATGGTATAGCTACATATTTTTAGAAGTATGAGTTTGAATCACAGACCTTTTGTTATATATATGAAGGGTTCCAATGAGCTACACAAATACCATAAATAAAATCAAAGTAATGGCACATAGTTCATTGACTCGAACAACAAATGGAGATCAAAGACAGTATACATACATGTATATCTATGTATGTATATATGTATATAACCCCATGTGTTTATATATATATAGTAAAATGAAAGTAATGACTCATATTCTGTTGACTCGAACAACAAATGGAGAAATCAAGTAGTTGTATATAGTATGTACATAATGTATACAGTATGTAAACAGTATGTATATAGTGTATACACATGCACTCTATATGTACACTTTGTAAACTATTATACTTCAAATAAGCACAATCATATTTTTCAACTTCCTAAAAGACAAGAAGAAAGAATAATTGCCACTGTCTAAAACAGGTTTACAAGTCTATGGAGGAAGATAAATATGTGCCATAATTCAAGCAGAATGGAATATGTAATATACTGGAGAATGAAGCTAGTAGATAAATATGACAAATACCCATATAGGTCATTTTGCTTCTCTATAAGTCCTTCTTAGATTAAGACTATTGGGCATAGATGCAAAGCAGGAATGTTTTAATGGAGTTAATGTTTGAACCCAATCTTAAACGGAAATTGAAAGTTAACATTTCCAGAAAAAATATATCTACCAAATGGATTACCTGGCTTCATGAGCAGTCAGCTTTCATACATTAATTTCTGTCTGAATTAATGTAAATGGTCAATTGCCAAACATTTTCAATAAACTCCACTAAGAAAGAAGGATGTACTTGGGTATCTGTAGATCTTTTTTTTCTTTTTACTTTCTCTACACTTAAGCTCCTTTGTTTTATTTTATATGAATTTTACACATCCTCACAAGGTCACCTGTTTGAAAGGCTTATTTGTTAATTAATATAGTTATTTATTAGAATACTGATTTTTGAACTGAAAGATTCACATCTGCTAAGAGAGCATTCTACCTCTTGAGCTACACCACTAATATTTTAGACTTTAAACATTTTTGGAACTATTTCACTTTGCAAAATAAGTTAGAAGCAGCTACACATATTTATCTCACATCCCCTGATCAAATATGTTTGGCCCTCTCCTTCATCAATATCCTCCAGGAGAGTGGTACATTTGTTTTAATTGATGAATATATATTGATATGTCATCATACCAACCAAAGGTCATCTTCTACATTAGGATTCATTGTTGGTGTTGTACACCATCAGCACTGAGCCACTGTGTAATTATACATATCTGCCATTATTTTAAGATATATATATATATATATATATATATCCACCTATTAACCTTTCCTCTGCCCTGACCACCTACAAATGCTTATATTATGTCTGTAATTCTTGTCTTGAAATATACTTTATTTTGGTGCAGTCAGTGTTTCAGACTTTGGCTATTCTAATAGGTATGTGGTGGCATTGAGTGTCAGTGTTAATTTGAATTTTCCTGATAAGGTGGTGTGGGCACCCTTGTTGTATGCTTATTTGCACTGTATATCTTCTTTACCATGGTGGCCATATACATAGTGTGTCTATTTATCAATGGAGTTGTTGGTTTCCCTATGGTTGACTTATAAAATATTTATTGATCATCATGATTTCAGGCATAATTAGATTTTTATTCAAATATAATATTTTGTCCTAGTATATAGCTTGTCCTTTTATCCTCATCAAAGTATGTTTTATAAAAGAGTGACTGTCATTTCTTTTCAATGTTGGAATTTGAGCTCAGAGGCTTATTCTTGCCAGGTTGGCATACAACCATTGAATCCATATTTCTAGCCATTTTGCTTTTAGTTTGTTTTCTAGAGTGAGTCTCATATGTTTTTGCCCAGGCTAGCCTCTGACCATAATCCTCCCTACCTTTGACTTCTGGACAGCTTGGATTTATAGACAAAAGCACCAGAAACTTGTAATTTTAATGAAATTTATCTTATCAATTTTCTTTTATCTATCATGCTTTAGTGTTATTTATAAAACTATTACTAGGCAAGGACATTTAGCTTATCTCCTATATTTCAGCTACTATTTTCCTAGTTTCAGATTGTACATTTAGACATTTTGAACTTTTTTTAAAGGGTAGGTTTTCTGTGTAATCCTTTTATTAAATTATGGGTGTTTAGTTTTTTAGCGACATTTGTTCACAAGACTATCTTTCCCTCATTGTAACACTTCTGATGCCTTGTGAAGGATTCATTGGTCTATTTCTAGACATGATTATATTTTCTTGACCTCTTTGTCTATCTTCTTCCATACCACAGGTTTGCAATTACAATACCTTTTTATAATGTAGTAAATTCTAGTGGTGTCAGATTTCTAACTTGTCCATTAGTATCTTGACTTTTCTAAATCTTTTGTCTCTCCATATCAACCTGGAATCATCTAGTAAATAATCACAAAACAAATGCTGAAACCCTTCCTAGTACTCTGTTGAATCCACAGGGCAAGTAGAAAGAACTATTTTCTTAAAGCCTTCCTAACCATATATGTAAATAGAGTATTTCCCTTAAATGATGGTCCAAACTTAGCAGATCATCTCTAAAGAGTTTCTTCTGATGGCAGACCTTCCCAAGAATAGAATATATGGTTTGTTGCAACATAATACCTTCCACCAGACACATGTGAACTTTGTTCCAATAGTAACATTGGTAAGTTGATTAAGCTCCTGGAGATTCTCCTGGTCATATTTGCTCACATAGATGTCCCCAGCAAGCTTCCACAATTCAATTACATTTCAGATGTTCCTTCTCTAGCATAGACTCTGGGGGCAGGTAATTCCCGAATTCCTGTATCTCTTTGTCTCTGTCTACAATTTGGATGGTGTGAGAAGGGAGGAGAGATTACAATGGCTTCACATTTCTCACAGAAATAGGCAACTGTTTGAGTTTTCACTTTGGTCATTTTTTTCCCTTAGATTTAGGATAGGGTAGCAAATTCTAGCCTCCTTACATGCAGAACAAGAAATTGGAATCCCTAATGGTTTCATAAGAACAAGATGAGGGTTGAGGTCATGATTATAGCATTAGAGAGAAGCATAAAGCCCCAAGCTGGAAACACAGAAATGCAAAAGAAAACAAAAAGTATGATAGGACAATGATTGACAGAGTAGTAAGTTTCAAGCAACAATTGTTCTGCAAGCTACAGAAGCATATCACTAGTTAAATCGGTCTTGTGTCCTTAAAATTATCTGTAAAGAAGCAAGTACAATATAAAGGCATGGTAGTACAGAGCTTCCATGATTTCCTTTACTTTTCTTTGCCATTATTGTTCCTGTCCTAGTTATGATCATCAGCAACACAGTCAGTCCCCATACAGTAAGATGTCCCTCAGACTCAATTTCTAGATAAACCAGGCTAAGACAAAAATTGTTGTCTACTTCACCATCATGAGAATGAACAATAGACCTATCATACAGATTCTCAAAATATTCATATCAGAAACGGAGTTTGGATGTTTAAAAATTCAATAGTTTATCAGACTTTGGGATATTTCTTAAAATAATTAAGATCCCATGAGCACATTAATGAATTTTAATGACATTAAACTGAAGTTTCTCAGATAACTCCTTTTAACTTTGGGGAAGGTCTATTGTAATGCATGTATTCATTGACTATTTTGGTTTTAAATTTGTGAATGAGCAAATAAATCAAGTTCAGAGATACTTTTATTATCTTATGTTAAAAAAGCCACATTTACATCTGTCACTATTAGAGATGGTCAAAAAAATCGACAAAATGAAAGGAACTAGCATTTTTTTAATATATATTCTTTTATTGTAAAGATACTGTACAAGGGGGTTATGGTTTCAAGAGTAAGATAATAAGTACATTTCCTCTGGAGCATTGTTAACCCCTCTTTGGCTTTTCCCCTACCATCATTAAAAAGAAAAAAACAAAACAAGGATCTGGGAAGGTGGCTCAGTGGTAGAGCGCTTGCCTTGCATGTATTAGGCCCTGGGTTTGATTCGTCAGCACTACATAAGCAGAAAAAAAAAACAACAGAAGTGGTGGTGTGGCTCAAGTGGTAGAGCGCTAGCCTGGAGCTGAAGAGCTGAGGGACAGCGCCCAGGCCCAGAGTTCAGGCCCCGAGACCAACAAAATAAATAAATATAAAAACAAAACTCTTGGTTTATCTGATTATTTCAAAATGAGTTTAAAATAAGTCCGGGGGATGGCTTCAGAAAGTTACATACTATAAATTGTTAATACCTGCTTGTGTAATGTTTTTTAATAATGAGCTCCAGATGGTAAGTTAGCTCATTCATTATATACAGTTTTGGGCTGCCACAGAAGAGTAAAAAACGCAAGCACACTTCACATCCATTGCTCCTACTGAGCTTCTCTACTCCCAGCCATCCCACTGACTTCTGAAGCTCAGCACACACAGAGCATTAAAAGGCCACAATCTGATCTTGCTTTACCCCCTGTGGTGCTAATCTGAACTCCCCCGGAAGCTCCTGTGAATTCAATATGAGCTGGGAGTTCAGTTCCACTTCTTTCTGAGAGAAAGAATGTGCTAAGAATTTGGATCCTAGTCAATGCATCCCTCTGTGTGCCTTCCCAGTCGAGTTCATCTACTTAAAAGTTTCAAGTCAATATTTCTGAGGTTGAACTCTTCAACTGTCAGTCAATACCTCTTTCTTTGCTTCTCTCTTCAACCTGAACACCCTTACAATACTGACAAGCTATTGCAACAGCATTTATCCCCAATTCTTCCAGATAGCCGTTCAGTTAATGATCTCAGCTTAAAAATCATTACTGCTGACCACAACCAGCATTTTACTTTTTACGTCTCAGCTTTTGCACGTATGTAAATAAAACATTTTCATCTCCTAAATGACAATAAACATTCTCCTTGTGGACTCAATTGTATAGTTGAACTTCTGTAGGTTGATTTTGTGTCATTTCTGTCACCAGTCATTCAGCGCTGAAATTTCATTGACTTTTATGTTTGGATTTATCTCGGATGGAAGTTTCACAGGTAGTATTCAATAAACAGACACATTCACTTATTGAAACTGGCAATGTTTGTGTTTCTGTAAAACATGCCTTTGTTCAAATGCCTTCACCTTGATCATCCATCCACTACAAGAGAATAATGAGGGGGATGTGGACTCATTGAGACTGGGTTCTGCTTTTAACAAAGCATTGAGGCTGGGTAATTTATGAAGGAAAGAGGTTGTTGAGTCTCACAATTCTGGAGGCCAAAAAGCCTGGGACATGCTTCTGGCTTTCTCTGGTGAGTACCACATGGAAGATGCTATGACCATAGCAGTGAGAGGATCTGTATAGATCATAATATGTCAGGACAGGAAGGCAGACACGTGTTCTCCATCTCCTAGGATCTAACTCCTTTGAGACGTCTTTGAGACTGTAAGCAGTGCTTCCAATGAGGTAATTATCTTATATGATGCCCTTTCTCTTAAAAGTTCTAAGTCCCATTATCGCCATACTGCATACTGACCTCCCAACACTAGAAGCTTTGAGAGAATGCTTAACCACTATTGCAACATAACTGAGAGCTCTATGTATTCCATGTGGTTTATTCCAGAACTCCATGAAGCCTCCAGTGATCTACAAGACAGGTCAAAACTGGGAACATTATGATCATTATGATTTTTACAGTTCATCTCTGTAAACCAGGTACTCAGATAACATAGATTGAGAGTATTATAGCTGAAAACCAGCCAAATAAAAAAAGTTAGCAAGACCCCATCCCAACCACAAAACTGGCCATGGAGTTTCATGGCTCTGAATTCTACCTGCATGACAGAGTGGAATGCATAAAGAACTTAGTTCATCAATAACTTGGTAATAGTGATCGGAATAATCTCATAATAATCTATCAAATTTTTATATAGTCAGGGAAAATTTTATTTATGAATATAAAAGATCATCTGAGATCACAGAGAAAAGATCTATATTTGATATCAAACATGTAATGCTACTAAATCACATGTTTTAGATTAAACAGGAAAGCAACATATCATCCCAAAAATTTAAACAAAATTAATGTCAGTCATATCCAACAGGATATGGAATTAATCCTAAAGGATTTATTATTTTCACAGTTTTAATATATAGAAACTGAATAGGGGAGAAATCTCCTTCCCTTTGGTATAAAAACAGAAAAATATCGAAGTTAGAGCTGAAAATAAAAGGGATTTTCATCTGAGCAAAATGAAGGTAATTTTGGAGTGTGAAGTTAAAGCAATACACAGTGAAAAATAGAGAGCTCTTGTACCATGACTTATCAGTTTTTCTTAATGACATAAACTCATAATTTTTCTATATTCCTAGTTCAAGGAATTGATCACTAGATGTATCTCTAGATGCCACCAATATTCTACCAATATATTTAGCCATTCCAAATTCTAATGTAGAACATCATATGACACCAACTGACCTATTAAAGAAAACAAAAAAGACAAATATAATACAGACAATATATCAGTCAAATCATGATTATTAATCCCATTCTTATCCATGATCTCTTCTTCTGTTACATCATAGAAATACAAGACTTTACTGTCAAATTTTTATGTACTTTGTCAAAGTTATGGAAATGCATATGGTTGAAAGCAAAGGCATATAATTAGTTCCAATGTCTATTCATTAATAAACTGTGAATGTTTACAATTAAATTGGTTTCCCATTAGAAATATTTCTTCAAATAGTTGCCACCCTATTACCAAGCATGAAATAGTATGAGAAACACACTGGTAAACTTTACCCATGATACTACCTCACACACCGATCTTTGCATAGGATTAGCTTTAAATTTGGGGCCATTAAGGCATGTCTCCATTTTATGTTAGAATTTTAATTTAATATTTGTAAATGAAGAAACTGATTTGCATTTTAATGGGAAAAATATCACTGTGCAAATTTTTGAAACATTTCAACCCAGAGGCTGACAGCAAAGTCAAAGGAAGTGAGTTCATAAGTTTAAAAACATAGAAGTTAAGTTTAGCTAAAGTTTATGTTTTCAAGTTAGGTATTTTACCTGAAATTAAAATTGTTTTTAAATCTTTCTGAACTTACAGCCCACTATGATATATTCACTTTTCAAACTATGGTGGAGATGTGTTTTTCCATTCAAATAAAGACATACAGTTTAAACAAGGTTCAGTGACTCATGCCTGTCATTCCAGCTACTCAGGAGGCTAAGATCTAAGGATCTTGGTTCAGAGCAAACCCAAACAGGAAAGTCTTATCTTATACGAACTACTGAAATGCCAGAAATGGACTTATTGGTCAAGAGGCAGAGTACTAGCCTTGAGCGTAAAAGCTCAGAGACAGTGCCCAGAAACTGAGTTCAGCCCCCAGGATTGACATACATAAAGAAAAATAAATAAATTTAAAAGATATACATATAATTATTTATCTTTTTAATATACATCATATTGGTATCTATCAATGTCAAAATTCCCCAAAGTTGATTTTGTGCCTTCTTTTTGAAGATGAATTTCTTTTGTTTTTCTATTAGCATACATCATTTGTTAAGAGAGATTTATTGTGATATTTTCATATATGGATAAAATTTACTCTGAAAAAAAAATTCCACTTCTTCCATTGCTCTCTGTCAATTTGCCTCATCTTTTCTAAAAACAGTTTCGACAGATTTCATTCTATTTTCCTAAGTGAGTGGGAAATACATTAACCATATTCACCTTCATTCACCATTTCCACTTGCCCTGCCATTTGTGTTGATTTCAAACTCACAACAGAACCTGTCTTACATTTATTCCATTCATTTTTTAAGAAGTTTATATTAATGGTACAAAGGGAAAGAGAATGATGAAGAGTGAATAACATTGAAAAGCATTGTGTCTATTTTTAAGCAGTGTTCTATATCATTGTCAGTGTATGCACTTTTGAATCCATATGTCATACTTTGAAAGCATTAGGCATTTCCTGTTTTGGATGTATATATTTATACAGAAAAAAGTTTTTTAAATCTTGCATATGGTGGCATCTATTCAATGACAAGAAATTTAACAGAGTTAATTACACTGGAGTTTTTTACATTTATCACTACCAGTTTAATTTTATAAACTGGAAATTATTATAGATATCTAAAGCCACACTTTTTAAAGAACTTTTGGTATGTTTGCAAATGATTTACATTTCTATGCAATTGTTTCTCCTTCAGATCTGTATCCTTGTCATAAAAATTACCTAAAAAACAAGTGCCAATTACCCAGTAAACATCCTACCACACATTTGTTGAAGGCATTATTTTTATTTATCTCCCTAGTAGATTCATGACATATTTTGTCTCAAGAAGAGATCTTATAAGATCTTCCTACTTCATGTTCACTCATGGCATGATAATCTCCAGACATTCTAATTGATAGTTGGATATTTATTGGCTCAGTAATGTTTTTTATTTGAAGATGCCTCAAGTGAACAAACTTACTCCCTCTGCTTTTCCCTTTAATTGCCTTTGTGTTCCCTCTATCTTTAAAAGTGCTTCATGTGGGGCTGGGAAGGTGGCTCAGTGGTAGAGTGCTTGCCTTGCATGCATGAGGCCCTGGGTTCGACTCCTCAGCACCACATAAAGAAAAAAGCCGGAAGTGGCACTGTGGCTCAAGTGGTAGAGTGCTAGCCTTTAGCTAAAGAGCTGAGGGACAGCGCCCAGGCCCAGAGTTCAGGCCCCACAACCGGACCCAAAAAAAAAAAAGTGCTTCATGTGTTGCTATATAGGTGTGTGTGTGTGTGTGTGTGTGTGTGTGTGTGTGTGTGTGTGTGTGTGTGTGTGTGTGTGTGTGTGTGTGTGTGTGTTATCTATATTTATGTCTATGTCTGTATCTATATCTACACTTCCAAGAATGCTTTTTTCCCTTTTCTCTTTCATTGATCCCAGTTACACTCATGTCCTATCATCATCATCATCATCATCATCATCATCATCATCATCATCATCATCATCATCATCATCATCATATCTAAATTCTATGTTCCATACATGAATGAAAACTTGATATTTGGCTTCTTGAGCTTAACTTATCTTATTCAACATGATAATCTCCAGTTTCATCCATTTCCCTAGAAGTGATAAAATTTAATTCTTTCTTATTATTATATATTTTTTATTGTAAAGATACTGTACAGAGGGTTTACACTTACATGAGTAAGGTAATGAGTACATTTCCTATCAAACATCGTTACCTTCCCCTTTGTTTTCCCCTACCATCTGTCTTTCTCCACCTCCCCAACTCCTCCCTCTCCCCCCCCAAAGTTGTAAAGTTTGTTTTATGACCATATAAGGTGATGCTAAGCAAAATGAACCCCATGTTAGGGACACAAGACGTTTTATCTTTCTTGCTGTTGTTTTTTAATGCATTTATATTAAACTATGTGATTTCTTTTTGTTTCTTTTGTATGTTCATCCCCATGGTATAACCCCTGTTTTCACTGTATTTGATTCTGGTGTCCTAAATCTTGTATATACATCTTTGATTTTTAATTTGGGAAATGGAAAGGAAATAACAAAATGATGAAATAAGGATACAGGTTGACACATTTTAACAATGAGATGTACATGACACTATGTTGAAAATGAACTTTAATTCTTTATTGCTGAATAATATCCCATGGCATATGCATACACGCACATGCATGCACACACACACACACACACACATATGCACACATTTCACATCAACATCTCATACAGCATCTCAAATCCATAAGTTTATTGCTACAATGGATAATATATTGACCTAATTTTCAAAGAACATTGGAAATAATTGATAGTGAAAAACATTTATGGTATGTGACAAATTTGGCCACAGTTAAAAAGTGTTTCTAGTTATAATTCTCCATTTTTTGCCAATGAAAAAAATCATTTCTAAAATTACAATCTTATACACTGTAAAGTGAGTTATGATTTACAGGCAACCGTGGTAAGGATTCTGGTTTTAAGTTTCTGTGACAGAACTCCTAAGCTGCTCGTTTTTCCAGGATATTCTATTTCATTCTCCATCTACTAAATTTTGTAGACTTCAGATTGACTAAATGACCTGCAAGAAGAGGAAGCAAACTTTGTGAATCCATGGCCTCTTTTGCTATTGAAACCAGTGATTGGGTTTCAAGTGTATGTTTTTGTTTAATTTACTAAGAAGATGAGTGGGAGTTTCTTAAATGTATCAAGATACCTACAGGGAAATAGCTAATTTTCATCAATATAGTTTTTTAAATCTCCCCAACGGAAATATAGGAAACCCTATTTCAATCCATTCTGTTAAAACAGCTTAAATGTCCTCTAAAAAAAATCTCATTCATCACAATGGTGGGATTTATTAGGACCTTTTATGTGTGTCCTGCCCAGAGAAAGAGTTGTATTATCCTATGCAGAAACCTGGAACCGCAAGGGGAGAAGACCATTTAAATGCAAATCTTCTAATCCAAGGGATTCACACTCTAAATAGAAGTGAGTCTTCAGGGTGACTTATGAAGTTAGCAATATGTGGCCGTTCTTGTGGGATTACTTATTTTAGGAAATCTAATAATCTGCTTTATTATGTGTGCATTCGGCATTCTGCTGCCTATGCCCCAGACTTCTCCCAGTTACCCATGCTTACAATGTGTAGACTTTGTGGTTATTAAAAGTTTCAGTGACTCCTTAAGTTATAAATCAGGTGCCAAAAAGGTCCAATTCCAGCCGCAGTATTAAATTGTCTCTGGTAATTACATAGTATATATTCTCCCGTTGCAATTATTGGAAAAGTGAAGAATAGCATGCTAAAAAGATAGACTGGTATAAATACTGGAGGGGTAATAAGCTCTCCTACGAACAGTTCTGTGAGATGTGCACCTCTGAGTGGCCTGCCCACAAATCACACTGAATATACAATCAAACCTATTTCCTATATTTCTACAGCTGTTAACTCTTTGTTTGCTGAGTGTATCTGCATTCAACAGCTGCCACAAAACCCTGGAGAAAATCTACTTGAAGGAGAATTTTTTTTAATGTGTTAGCTACTGGATTCAGGGAATTTGGGTCATATTCATTTGTCTTCCTTGCTTCAGGCCCTATGGTCAGGAAAAATAGCATGACTGGAACATGGTAGAACTAAACAACACCTCATGATGGACAAGAGGCAGAGTGGGAAAGAGAGAGAGGAAGGGCTGATTCCTAAGGCCTGATTCCTTCAACTAGGTCCCCCTTCCTAAGTTTCTATCGACTACCAATAGCTCATCCGATTATGAATCTACCAATGGATTAATCCATTGGCAATATTAGAATCCTCACGATCCAATCACTTCCCCCAAAATTCACCTGTAAACACTGCTGCAAGATGGACCAACCCCACAGGCTTTACAAGGCGATTCAGATCCAAAATTTGGCAGCATGTTAATGACACGGAGAGATGCAGACATCTCAGGGCCACTTCGTCTCCATCTCCATTTCCATAGCTGCTTTGATAATGAGTTCCTTGTACTCAGTGACTTTAAGCGTCTCTTAATCATTGTGGAGGTAATAGTGAACCTGTAAGCTTTAAATAAAACTATTTCACCACCTAAGCTTTATTTGAGTCACATAATCAGAATTGGAAGGTCTAGGGACTTATTACTTCTGCTAAAGCCATTGTCATTCTGCAACTCTTCCAAAAGGCAGCAACATAGTTATGGGTTCATAAAGGAATGTATTTCTCTCTCTTTCTTTCTCTCTCTCTCTCTCTCTCTCTCTCTCTCTCTCTCTCTCTCTCTCTCTCTCTCTCTCTCTCTCTCTCTCTCTCTCTCTCTCTCTCTCTCTCTCTGTCTCTCTCTCGGTATCTATATTTGAAGGAATACAGCCATACTTCTGGCCAATTGATTGAGTTCCAGTGAGATAGGGATGAAAAACATGTGAACTCAAATGCATGATATGTATAGATCCTGGAAGGTAGATTAAACAGAATCATTGGTGTGGAAGTAAAGAGTTGCACATTGTCATTGGGAATATAAATTAACACAGCTATTCTGAAAAACACCACACTTCCTCAAATAATTGAAAATAAAACCCTCTTGGGCATATTTCAGAAAAAAAATTAAGTCAGGGTACAAAAATGCCAATTAAACACCAAAAAATCAATGAAGCACTGTTCACAGTAGCTGTGGTATAGAAAGAGACTGCGTGCCTTACAACTAATGAATAGATCAAGTAAATAGGGTATGTATACACCCGGATATATTATTCAACCATAAAGAAGAATACAATACCACTTACAGGGAAATAGATGGAATTGGAGACCATCATTTTAGCAAAGTAAACCAGATTTGGAAGAACAAAAGTCTCATGTCATTCTCCCTTGACGGATGTTACACATAAAGATAAAGATATGTATAAACACATATAAAATCATTCACACACAGGCATACTCTATCATACATGTACATGTTTGCAGTTGTTGGACTGTATGAGAAGATTACAGGGAACAGAAAAAAAGAATGTTAAAAGTGTATATACTAAAATACATTGCAATTAGGTATGTAAATGTGAATTAAAAAATAGAGCTACCAAAACTGGGTATTGGCTGTTCACACCTGTAGTCCTAGCTATTGTCCTAGGTTGAGATCTTAGAATCACAGTTTGAAACCAGCCCAGGGAAGAAAGTCCCTAAGATTCTTATCTCAATACTCAGAAAACCAGAAGTACTGATTAGGAAACATACTAATTACCTTGCTCATGTAACTGTAACCCTCTGTACAGCATTTTTACAATAAAAAAGTACAAAAAAGAAAAATGAAAGCCAGATGTGATACTGTAGCTCAAAGTGGTAGAGCACTAAACCTTGAGCAAAAGAGCTCAAGGGCAGCTCCTATTCTTTAAATTCAAGCATCGTGACCAACAAAATAAACAAATAAACAAACAAATAAATAAAATAAAGCTACCAAAGGAGTCAGTATTTCCATCTGTTTTAGTAGGTATATAAATGATATCAGAATGTTCAAGATATGTGTATGCTTCTATGTTTTCTGAAGTTCTAGTCACAACCGCCAATGAATAAGTCATTTTAAGTAACCATTCATAGGAGGATGGTGAAGAAAATTTGATATATGCACAATGGAATACTATTCAGCCTTGATTAAAACATGTATAGACTTGTAGTGCATTATTTTCAGTGAAATATAGCCAATCATAAAAAGACAAATACTCAGGTTTTTTTTCCCCTAGGGGAAGATTTCTTTTTTTTAAATTTTTATTTATTTTTTTATTGTGAAAATACTGTACAGAGGGGTTACAATTAGATGGGCAAGATAATGAGTACATTTCTTATCAAGCATTGCAGCCTCCTCCTTTGTTTCCCCTTCCCATCCCTTCCCAGCCCTCCCCTACCTACTCCTCCCCCACCAATACTCAGGTATTTATGGAGTCTATTAGAGTAGAACTCATAGAAACAGTAAGATGGTGACTCCCAGATGATGGATTATTTGTCAAAGGATGCAAAGTTTCAATTAGAAACATTCTCAAGAGAGCTACTGCAAAATATGAAGTCCATAGATAATACTAATATATTGTATTCTTGGAAATCAGAGCATAAAAACACAAAAATGATAATCCGATATGACCCATAAGTAAAATAGCCTGAAGAAGCCATAAGCTTAATATGTCAAAACATCATTTTATCTAATAAGTATGATATATTTAGACTAAGTTTTTTAAAAAATAAATGATTCAGAGAAATGGCTTATAACATGAAGAGAGATGACAATAAAGGCAGAGAAAAGGAAGACACTATTAGGAAAAAACATTCTATTTGTGAGAAATTGTGTTTTTAGCCTAAAGGAAGCTGAAATGTTTACAATAGACTATTCTTAAATAATTTTTGTTAGATTTTATTTACTCATCTTTATTTTTTGTTAGTGCTTTACCTTTCTAAGAATTATACTCTTTGAGTTCTTCATATAACTGTAAGGTCCGCTCCTGGATGGCGAGCAGACTCCACCCTCCTCGCAGCAAAGTCTCCACCCAGTACCTGCGTTACCTAGGCAACTGGGACACCTGGAAGAGGTCACATCTGCATCCGCTGATGTCACATCTGAATTTGATGTGGCCACACCTTTCCCCACCCATACCCTACATAAGGGCTAGCCCAGGCCCAGACCCTCCCTTTTTAGCTCTTGCTGCTCTTCTCTTGCTCTCTTGCTGCCCCCTTTTTTCTCTCTCTGTTCGTTTCTAGCTCTTGCTGCTCTTTTCTTGCTCTCTTGCTCTCTCTCTTTCCCAGCCACGTGGAGTGCCAACCTTGCCTGGTCCCAGCAGGTCTACCCCTTACCTGAATACCATGTGAGTGCTACTGTTCTTACCCCTCTCTCTGCTCTTTTCTCTCTCTTTCCTCTCTTCCCAGCTCTCTCTCATTCCCAGGCCTTTCCCAGCCACGTGGAGTGCCACCCTTGCCTGGTCCCAGCAGGTCTACTGAATAAACCCCTTATCTGAATACCACGTGCGTGCTGGTGCTGTTCTAACTCGGTTACCTCTTTTTAAAAACCTAACATAAATGGTGCCGTGACTCGGATAAAGGCTTAAAGTCAGGATAGCTGGGATTTCTCTGTTTTTTTCCTCTTTTTTTTTTTTTTTTTTTGTTCTTCCCTTTTTGCTCTGAGGAATACCCTCAGTTCTGACGGCCTTTTGCGAACCAGTCTGTCTGTGGCGGAATCAACGCATCCATACCATTGCTGCCTTCACATCCACGTCCACACTTCTCTACTCTGGTGAGTGAAACTACTCTACGGCTCTCTGTCACTCAGTCTCTGTCCAGACGTGGTGCCACGCCAGAGAGCTCCTACGGCCTTTAGCTGAAAGGCGGTCACCTCTGAAGCTGAGGATGCTTGGCTTTGGGGGCTTGGCCATTTCTCTCTAGAGGGCTCTGGGGGAATTCGGGACGCCGCTTCTGCCTGGTCAGCTCTCCTTCACTCACCAGACTGACTCTACTCATTTAATGGGGTGCTACGAATCACGCCTGAGCCGTGAAACCCCTTTGAAATGTCTCCCGCGCTCCCTGGAAAGCCAGAGAGCCTCATTTTTATGCCATTCTCAGAAGCACAGTTTTTGCTACTGCAATGGTAAATGGTCAGAAGTTTAATTTCAGGCTCTTTGCTCTCTCTGCCATTCATGGGCAACTTTCTACCCTTTTTTTCTACAACTTTTTGGCTTGTGCCTTGAAGAGTGCGACGCAGGCTGGGTCCCAGGGACCCCCCTCTAGGTTCCCTCTCAAAGGCTAGCCAATGTAGGCTTAATCTATTCAGGCTTTCTTTGCATTCTTTCAGAAATTTGCCATCTTGAATCCGCCATCTTGGCCACGTGGTGGGTTAAGGGTTTGGCCCCATCTGACCCTTAACCTTCCACTAAGTTTACTACTCCATCTATTCTAAGGTGCCTTGCTAACAAGTTGCTCTTTTCACAGGCCCTAGTAACTGAGGCCCAACCATCTGATGTGCTTTGTTAGCAAAGATGTCTAAATGTTGTCAAAATTTTAGGTTTTGAGTTTTGCCTTTTTTGTTTTGTGTTGTGTATTCTACTACTGACTACATGGTTCTAAAATACTGGGCATATCTATGCTAAAATTTTCATCACATCTAATGAGTTTTGTCATTTCAGAATATTTGTTGGCAATTCTTGATAAGAACCAGGTAAGCTCTACTTATTCTACTTGATCTCCTTGTTGCTTTAATTGAAAATAATAAAGGGCTTTTGTGGCAAAGATTTCAGTTCAAAGCCAGCTCGGGCTAAAAAATCCCTAAGACTCCGTCTCCCAGCTAAACTCTGCAAGTGGTACTATAACTCAGTGTGGCAGAGTGCTAGCCTTGAGCAGAAGTGCTCAGGGACAGTGCCCAGGCCTTGAGTTCAAACCTCCTTAAATACTAGTGGTACTATAACTCAAAGTGGTTCAGTGCTAGCCTTGAGCGGAAGCGCTCAGGGACAGTGCCCAGGCCTTGAGTTCAAATCTTGAATACCAACTGGGACAAGCCATCCCAGCAACGAGCACCTAGACTCAGCCAGTCTAGGGAACAAGGGAACGTGGAAGGGAGTAAGAGGAGATGATGTCACATCAGCTACTTTGTGCCTGCCCTTTCAAAATTAACCTGAGCCGGGAGGTCAGTAGAAGTAAGAAGCCTGCCCATCCAATGTCTATACCTGTCTACCTATTAACTGAACAGGAATTTATATTCTTGCCTTTGTCACCTGAATTCTCTACCTAGTCGCCAGATGTCAGAAGTAACTAGGGACATTTCTACCAACATTTTCAGCCCCAAGTCCTTCCTCTTGCCATTTATTTGCTCTCTAGTATTTTTTTTCCAGCCCCTCAATGCTCATGAGACTTCTCCAGATTTCATCTAAGGACTCACGCAACCAAGGGACAGCTGCTGTTCACTGCCTTCTCTGGGAGGAGACCAAATTCCAGCCTTTTACCCCTATTGTCGACGCCCCTTGTCAGCAGGAAGTAGCCAGAGAGAATCCTCGCCCTATTTCATGATTATTAAAAGGCTGGAATGTAAGGTCTGCTCCTGGATGGCGAGCAGACTCCACCCTCCTCGCAGCAAAGTCTCCACCCAGTACCTGCGTTACCTAGGCAACTGGGACACCTGGAAGAGGTCACATCTGCATCCGCTGATGTCACATCTGAATTTGATGTGGCCACACCTTTCCCCACCCATACCCTACATAAGGGCTAGCCCAGGCCCAGACCCTCCCTTTTTAGCTCTTGCTGCTCTTCTCTTGCTCTCTTGCTGCCCCCTTTTTTCTCTCTCTGTTCGTTTCTAGCTCTTGCTGCTCTTTTCTTGCTCTCTTGCTCTCTCTCTTTCCCAGCCACGTGGAGTGCCAACCTTGCCTGGTCCCAGCAGGTCTACCCCTTAACTGAATACCACGTGAGTGCTACTGTTCTTACCCCTCTCTCTGCTCTTTTCTCTCTCTTTCCTCTCTTCCCAGCTCTCTCTCATTCCCAGGCCTTTCCCAGCCACGTGGAGTGCCACCCTTGCCTGGTCCCAGCAGGTCTACTGAATAAACCCCTTATCTGAATACCACGTGCGTGTTGGTGCGGTTCTTACTCGCCTACCTTCTTTTTAAAAACCTAACAATAACCACCATATTTCAGTTAGTACATGTGTAACCACATGCATACCATCCAAAGTGATTATTTATAGGTCATAGGCTAATTCTAGCTTCTACATATGAAGGAAACCTTGTCACCTTTGTGACTCTTAGTCCAGCTCACTTCATTTAATGTAATTGTTTCCAAGTTTTTCCATTTCTTTACAAATGATACAATAGTATTCTTTCCAATGGAAGAGTGCATTTCCATTGTGTATATATAGGATGAGAGGTGCAAGCCACCAGTTCCAACCTTGTTGTTTCTTCATTCATTATTCGTTTGAAGGAGAGCAGTGTGACATTGCTGTAGGAAGATCTGCTCTGGAGCCTTAGGTAGAATAAATTACAGAGGGAATTTATTTGTTTTATTGATTTTGGGGATGATGGAGATACCAATACAATCAGGATTATATATTCTAAAGTGTCACCATAGCTGTTGAGATATAGAGCAATAAATTAAAAAAATAAATACAGTAGGATTAAAAATTGGCTATATAATTTAAAACAGACAGAGAATGGCCAGATACATCGTTTGATCACTCTGAATACTACTAGGCAGGAACATTATTTGGTAAATTATGCGGCCATTCGTATTTTATGCCATAGGCACTATGACAGGTGTGTTGGATGTACAGTAAATGTCAGGGTGATAGAATCAGATTGTCCCTGAGAAAACCAGCGGGGAAGACGTTGTCAGAGCTTGCCCCGATGTTCAGACCTCGATAATCATCAGTTTGTAAGGAAGAAAATCATAAAACAGTTCAAGTTAACCCCAGTATTCTAGTAATGTCTTTTACTCTCTCTAATTATCCCCATTTGGTTCTATTCTATTAAGACCACCTTTGATGAATTACATTTCAATTTCTTCTAGTTAGGTTAGCACTTAAGAACTAGAGTGTGTACATTCAATTTATTACAAAAAGAGGAAGTATTATAAAAATTACCATTCAACTTAATGGCAGAGGAGAGAAATTATCTCCAACCAGGTGTCTAATGAAAACAAAGATCACATTTCTGGTCAAAAGCAATTAACTGTGCCTATAGGATAATTATGCACAAAACAGACACAAAGCCATTAATTTCCAGGAACATTTTAGTTTTTAAATACTCTTAACCTCAGATCTCTGACAGCTGTCTTTATTTATGTATGTATATAATGATACAAGGGATGATACGTTTAGCTCATTAAATCAAAACGAGTTAAGAGCTTGTGATGGCAAATAATCACAAAGATATTGTCATCAAACACTTAGCTCAGATATGAACACTTCTTACTGAATTGTAACCCTTGGCATTTTCCAACAGCCTTCAAACTCTGATCTATAAAATTACAAACAAATAGTGGATGGAGCTTGCCTACCATGCACAAGGCACTGCGTGTGATCAGTTAACACAAAGAAATAAAAGCAAATAATATATTGTGTTGTAGTGCGGATTAAAAGGTAGATCACAAAGGAACAATGAATAAGTAACGATGGACATAATAAACCATTCCTCTGTTTGGAACTGCTATTGAATGGAGGGAGCTCTTTCAACTTCTATTCAATTATTACTTCTAGTTATAGGCTTGGAATTTCTGTGAGCACAGAAACGACAAAAAACAATGTATAATTATTTTTGAAATAGAACTATTTCTTAATTCAAAATGAATACAAGCTGAAAATGTGTTTTAGTCTGAGAATATGCCAATATAGTGAAACAGGTACCATATTACACTCTGCAGTTTGGAAATGCAAATCGTTTTAGAATTCCAATCATTGTGGAACATACACTTTCAAATGACAACAGTGTTTGTTTTGTACACCCCTTGTTTTATATCCTGTTCAATGACAAATAATACAAAGGAGAGGAGGTGCACAGCTACATCATCTAGTTTATTTATTGAGGGAAAATGGAATTATGTTTCTGCCTCTTTTACCCACTGCCAGATGACTTCATGTTACCTAAAAGACAAACTCAACACTTCAGAATGAATATATTGATGATATAATATATTGATGATTTATACTCACATAAAAATTCCGAGACTCTAGCTTGCTTTCATTTATCTTTCCAACAGAAATGTCTGTAGACTTCTGCAAACTTGTTTAGGTGCACCAAGAATAAAGAGGCGTCACATTCTTAAGGTTTTAAGAAGCTATAGAACTTTCTCCTGAGACAAGTCCCCTCTCTTCCATGCCTCTTTCCAAGTTTTTCACACCCATACACCCATTGAGCTAACTAGCATAAATATTTTCAGATTCATTCTTGCAAATCATTTACTTGAGATGTATAGTTCAGGGGATAGAGTCATCCATTTCAAAAGAATGCAGAAATAATTTTTGCAAAGAGTGTCATTCACCCACGAATAAGAAGCTATTTCAAAGGATACTCTAAAAATTGTACAATCTGTGTAAGTTGCAAAGGAATCTCTTTGGGAAGATGAAATATTTGGAGAATGGTTTATCTTATCTTTCAAGCTATATTTTTTGCAACTGGACAGCCTACCTCTGGGAAGAGCAAGTTACCATTTAAAAGAATGACCTCATTCAAAGACCCAAAGAGAGGGTAAAAGCAAAGGTATAAAAAGACAGGATGAGAAAAAGGCATTCAACACAGCATGATTTTTTTTGTTAAATATACTTAGATATACATGTCAGGTAAGTTACCACTGATAGTTCATACACAACATAATTATGTGCATTTAGATAAGAGAACTTATTCTTAACTCTTCACCTCATTATTCACTCTTTACCACAGAATTGCTATTTAATCAGTCTATAACTTATGAATTTTTGTTCAAGTGTCAAAAATTACAAAATGATTTGACAATCATTTCATCTTGTACTTTTTTAAAATAAATATTCACTTATAAATTTCATTTGGATATTGATGGATAAATAAAATCATCCTTAAGCATATTTTAATATACATTTCACTATATGTGATGCATAGAAGGAGACTAATCCATCTTCCAGGCAGGGAAAGATTCTATCATCTACTTCTAGGCATTGAAAAAGGGTATCTTGTAGTTTACCATACCCAGAGATCACTTCATGTTCAATAATGTGATAGAATAATTTATTAATTCTGTTTAAAAGGTGACATCTGAAGTTTGTATGTCTGAAGCACAAAATGAGAGTCATTTCCTGGAGTAGACTAGCATACTTCATGTCTAATTCAGTCCCAGGGTGCTTTGCTGTAAAACATACACATGAACTTCATCAGAATAGGAATATCCAAAAAGGGACTTTTCTTCTCCCCTACACAAGCAGGCTCCTTTATTCCTCTTGTCAAACTTTCTCAGCATCCGTCATTATTTCCACATCTGGAAGAGCAGATAAGCTGCTGCTGTTGGAGCAATACAGTCAGCAACTTTCTGCAGGACACTACATTTGTCACTTCTGCAGCGCATCTGTCTCCTGCCAGCTTTTGATTTCCTATCCTCAGGGCCAAACTTGAAAATCAGACCTCCAAGTTAGAAAGGCTGCTGTGGTCCAGACTGCTTTAGCTAGAAGGGGAAAAAAATGTATGACAAAAGATGCCGAAGATCATGATGGATGCACATTAATTTCTAGAACAGCGGGAACCCATCTAAATATGATGTAAAAATTTAATCTTCACCTGATGCTTCGGTAGTGATCTCCCACGAATTCCGTTTCAAAAAGAATTCATGACCAGGGCTCTCCATTTTCCCTGCAGTTTGAGACTCTCCATTTTCCCTTCCCTTTGCTTTTACAGTTAGCGTTCCTTCTACTTGCAACCAAGGTTATAATGTTACACGGACCACAGCGCCACTTCCGGCTTTTTTCTTTTTGCTTATGTGGTGCTGAGGAACCGAACCCAGGGCCTCAGGCATGCAAGGCAAGCGCTCTACCACTGAGCTACCTTCCCAGCCCCTCAACACAGCTTTTAAAGGACAATTCTATACCATAATATCCTGACAGCCTTATTTTATTTTTTGGGCTACCACCCTTTACACTTCAGCCTTTTTGGATTTATTTTTAAGATAAGGTCTCATGCTTTTACCTTGCTGTCTCAAATTATGGTTCTCTTGTATGCCCTGACATAGCTAAGACTATAGAAGTATATCACCACATCAACTTGTTTCTTGAGATGGAGCCTAACGCTGCCCCCTCCACCTCTTGGCTGCCCCCAAACAATGATCCTCACCATAGTTACCGGCTAAGTAGCTGGGATTGGCAGCATGAACCAGCACATGCTGCTTAACCATTATTACAATAAGACTTTGGAGAGCAAAATAGCCTGAGTGCAATTAATGCAAGTGCCTAGACATATTTTTCAATGACTGGAAATACTTTGTGTATTTTATTTGAACTTTATTACCGTTGTATAAAATTACAAAAGTGCTACAATCTTAGTACTAAATATTTTTTGATACAGGTCTGTTAAAATTAGTTCCAATGTTATATTCTTATACAAAAGAGGCTGAAAGTCCTGCTAATTATCCTTCCTTTATGTTTTCTTCCTAAAATAGTTTGTATCCAGTTTTTAAATTAAGGTGTTTTAATACTGCAATTCAAGCTGAAGTGTTGTCTCCCTAAATCTCTGGATATTAAATTTGCCTCATTAATTAGAGCTGATCAATTGCTTTTTCATTTTTATTTGTTCTTATTAATGGGGTTCTCTCATGTCAAATGTATGGGGAATATATTACAAACATGACATTTTTTGTTCTTATTATTGAGTCACAGATTTGCTCCCATACATTTCCTTGAAACACACACACATACACACACACAGATACACACATCCCTTCAATGTATTTTTACATCCTTTTTTCCTTCATAACACAGTATGGCATTGGCCCTGTTGCGTTTCTTCTTCAAATTGATTCATTCGCTTATAAGATCAGATATAATTAAAAATGTGGGCTTTCAATGTCAGGAAGATTAGTGTTTAAAATTTAATTCACGCAGGTACTGCCTATGTGCAACTGATTTATTTTTCTGAGTCAATACTATCATATCCAAATGGGGGATAATACAGAATTGTAGGATCTTGCAATTGGAAAATATATTTGATAACAAATCTTGATTATGAAGCAGAAGTCAGTAATGACCTGCGGTTGAAATATTGTTTCAACTCTAAAATATGCTATTCCTTGATGTACCCTTTTCATTGGATAAGTTCTATTGCCAATTCATACCTTCTCTAATTATCTATGCCTTTACCTCCAGTTTTTGCTTTTAGTCTATTTGTAATTATAGATGACAAATACGTATTAAAATTGACAGCTATTAACATTACAGATGTGCAAATGAGATGAAACCACACATTTAAAGCAGGAAACCCCACTTCCTTTACTGAGCGCAAATACAACAGAAACTCAGCAAGAGGATCACTTTCAAGGGTTCCTTTTTAAATTCCCATGCACATTTAAAATGTTTAAAAAGTTACTAGAACTGTATGCTTATTAACATATATATGATATATTATTTATCATAGGTAGTGTTTGTATATCTATCTATAAATGCCATAAAAGGGTCAATCTTAAAGCTTACAAAAAAACTACAAAATACAAAATGGCACATTTTAAAAATAACTTTCTTAGTAGTCATGATTGTGCTTTTCTAAAAGCATAAAAGAAAATCAAAGTATGACTTAACTGAATAGAGACTACTATACTCAATATTTGGGGTTTTAAGCAACTTTACATCAAATAATCATACACACCCTGTGAGTATGCCTTTTCTATTTGTAATGGATCCATCATTTCTGGGACCAGCTATCAGAGTGACATAGCTCAAACTCAGAGTCAATATGAAAATGAGGTTTAGTATACATCTAACTTCTGTTCTGTGATTGAAATTATAGATTCTAGATTCAGAGAGATAAATGAGGACTAGAAAAATCAAGCATGATATGACAGATAATGAAATAATGATTAAATCTAATCAATGCCTAAAGAAAAGATTTGTGAGTGATTATAATAATTAAAATCGACACTGAGTGTAATCATCTTACCCAACAATAATAGGTTTAATATTTTTTGTGTGTCCATCCCACAGCTGAAATATGATTATTTCCATTAGGTATCAAAAATACATTCTATGCCAGGCAGTCTTATCCTATTCGTTTTGTACATACACATAAGATAATGAAAGAGATATTGGCCAAAGTTCTAACTAGTTTTCAATACAGAGAATCAGAATCCATGATCATGGTTACCTTAATCACAATTTTCTATGTATGTAAATTAAAATAATAAAGTCCTGGATTCAGCACTTGCCATATGGGTATCTCCAATCCAGAATGATACAGAGCACACACTCGCTCACTTCTGCTAACCACAAACTGATCTAAACGAACAATATACTGTGGTACATTATCCATGAATATTTTCTTATCTCTGATAAGTACATGAACACCAAAAAATAGCCAATGTGTGCCTGTCCACAGTTACTTGAGAAAGTAGCATCAATGATATAATATAGCCAAATAGTTAGCATACGTAACTATAATGATGATAAACAGCTTTTTTTGTTTTTGTTTTTGTCAATAGTGAACTCACGACCTGGGCACTGTCCCCAAATATTTTAAGACTATCTCTCTATCACATTCAGGCACAGCTCCACATGCAGTCTTCTGTTGGTTAATCAAGATAGGAGTCTCAAAGACTTTCCTGCCCAGCCTGCCTTTAAACTGCAATTGTCAGATCTCAGCCTCCTGAGTAGCTAGGAATGAAGGTATAAGCCACCAGAATCTTGCAAAGATTTGTTATTCTTTAATCTATCTCTTTATCTATCTCTCTATATACATATATCTTTATGGTCTGTATATTACCTTCTTAAGTATTTTGATATATATTATATATACATATTATATATTATATATGACAACAGTACATTTTTAGTTATCTGACAATATTTTTAGAGAGTAAAACTGTTATCAGTTACTGACAATTTTGTACTGCATTGTTGAGAATCCTTCAAATTATTTCAAAGGATATTCTTTTAATAATGAATAATTCTACTGAAACAAATATCGCTATATATGCTATGAAGAAAATTAGGAACACATAGCTGCAAACTCTCTGAGGCCTATAAGCCTATGACACATTTCTGTAATGTTAACGTGAGACAATAAAGCATTTGGAAAGTTTTAAGTGTTGAATATATTTGAATCAGAGTATACACTGGCCACAGCTTAAGAAAGAAAGAAAGAAAGAAAAAGAAAAAAAAAAACTCTGTCTAAGCAGATATAGTCGACTTGTAGAAGCCTTTTTTTTTAGGGGACCAAAAGTAAAAACAGAAAATGAAATAACAGATGTGTTTCCAGAAAGCCCAAAGCAGCTCATGACTCCCCAAACTACACAAGCCTTTAGCCAGGACGCTAATCGTCAAACTTTCTCTTGACTGCATTTCAAACCAGAAAAAAAGAAAGAAAAAAAAATCAGTGAAAGATCTTTGGAACTGAGAGCAAGTTGCACTAATGAGTCTCCTGATGCTGTCGTAGTGATGGGCTCAGCAGAATCCCATCAATAAAACATGGCGATGAGGCACCCACAGCCCTTCAGGTAAGCAGCCAACTCTCATTCCAGGGAGCTGCAGTTTTGTGTCAATTAGAGACTAGACTTCAAGAGAGGAAATTCGCTTTGCTGGGGCTGGTAGGACACCTCTGGAAGGCATTAGCACAATAATCGCCGTCGTATTTTTTGCCTTTTTTCTTTGTTTTTGCACCTCTAAGGGTTCGAAGGCAAGGAGCATTTCTCGTTGGCATCCCGTTGTTCCAATAATGTACTCACTGAAACTTGCATTTAACTCCCCATTGAGTTGGCTGGACAGGGAATGGGGTAACACTCGCAAATCATTTTTAAGCTCCTATCTTTTCTGTTTCTAAGTAAACCTTTCAGATTTGTTGTCTTCTTTTTGTTGCCATCAGGAGAGTTTTGAGACAACTCTGTGAAATAAGATAAGGACTTTCATATTTATTATACTAATGCCTCTATAAATAAATTTGAATTCCTGGTGGCTTCAGGATCATGTATTTTCCTACATTTAGGTCTCAGAATTTTTGCCAGAATGCAAGGGTGAAAGAAAGTAGTGTTAGCATTCTTTTTATGTACTTGTTAAAGAAAGAAATTATTACATAATGAAAACATTGATATAGAATTTACAGTGAACATCACTACAAATTTACATTAAAAAAAACAATTACACCTCAGGAAACTAAAAGGTTTTGTTCAAAGGATCCTTGTGTTGGGTTTAATATGTATTTAGAATCAGAATGCTGTGGTTTTACATTTGGAAATCTAATTCCCTCAATTTGCATTAAACTGTCATTTTTGTGTCACCAACGAATAAACAAACTTGCATTTTTCTCATGTAGCTTGCCTCCACAGAAAGAATGAAAAAGAAAAGCTTTGAATATTCAGGTATATACACTTTGTCATTGCTGTCATATTAACATACAATGTGATTTCTCTGCTTCTCTAAGATTTCTAAGGTGTACCCTGATTAAAGAAGAGCAGGAACATGACAGAATAATCGAACATTTTAATCTCAGGAAGAGAGCAGGTGCTTGAACGTTAAGAAGCACCTTGCTCCCACTCACCCTGCAGGGTAGCAAATTCAAGTGTTATCCATGATGAGACTCAACCCCAGCCCTTTTACCCCAGAGACCTGACACTGCCAGCAGCAACCTCTCACTGCCAATAGGTCTTTCAGGTTTGACACTACCCCCCCACACACAAGGTCCTGTCACCACCAACAACGAGAAAGGCTCTCTCCCATGGGCTCTGCCCCGTTTGCCTGATTGCGCCAGTTACAAAGCATTGGAGAAACTGGGAACTTTCAGACATGAAGCCATTTCTTTGTGAACACCTCTGCTCATTTTATAAAGAGGATCAAATAAAATGCATTTTAGCTGAGCACCAAAGGTGCCAGATAACTAATGGAGACACATTGAGTTGTCAATGAGGTGCAGAGCAGACTTTCAGAAGCACGTTTTCTAGTTTTCCAGTTAGAATGTCTTCCAGTATATTGTAGTAGATTTTTAATACAGAAGAACATATGGTTGGAGTAGATAGTTTTTTTACTGTGTGTGTTTCTGAGACCTGAACAGGGTAAAAATGGGTGAAGAAACAAGGAAATCCATTTTAGATTATACATACATACATATATATATACATATATATATGTATATGTATATATATATATATATGGTTTGCAAATCAGAAGATCAGCCTCTGTAATCACAGAATATAAGCAAAAGTTTTAGGTGGCAATCACTTCACATTTCTTCAGATACTAGAAAACAATAATTACTCAGAAGAGCATGATGCCAAGGTCACACATTCATAGAACATACTTTATGGATAAATCCATTTGGGCCTGGTATATAAACACCCCCCAGTAGTTCAGGAGCCACCAACATCTCTACCTACTTTGTGCTTTTCTGGAAATCCACTCTGATAAAGCAAAAATAATTCTTTCACACTCACAGTAGGTCTTGTGTAGGGGAATGAGCAAAAGAGCAAAGGTGTATTCAGACGGGAATAACTAGCCGTACATTTTATGGATGGTGGGTTTCTTTCCCCATCCCCAAGGGAGATAATAATTACAGCTTGAAATCAGATGAAGACATTTCAGGGAGTGGATCCAAATGAAGAGTCACAATAGCTCACCCTGTAAAAATAAAGTGGAACTGAAGCCTAGTGTGGAACTGAAATTTGCTAATCAGAGAGAAGAGAAAAGGAAAGAGACGAGGATGGCGGTTGACAGTTGCGATATCAGCTACAGGAAGGATCTGCACTATGGTGCAAGAACGGCTCTGGGCCGAAAATATGAGTCTAAGAGGCTCTATCTGAAATAAAATTAAAAGCCAAAGGAGCTGGAGATAGGACTCAATATGCAGAGCAATTACCTAGCAAGGCAGAAGCCTTGTCAAGAACAACAATAACAAGAGAAAAAAGATCAAAATAAACAAAGGTAATAGAAAGTATTTGAGGCAGAAGAGCAACCAATGGAAAACCTTCCAAAGTAAAGGAAGGTTGAAAAAAAAATGATTGTAAGGACACAAAGACAGAATCACATTCTTGAGAGGAATGAATGATATTCGAAGATATTAATGCAAAGGCTTTGCCATCCCTTATTTAAAACGAGGTCCTTTCATTCCAATTTCATAACTCATAGCTGGGATTTGTTCATTCATAAAGTAATTTCCTTTTGATTTTTACTACAGCATCCCCCACACCTATCCTGATGCTTTTCTTTTCTTTTATTGTTGTGAAAGTACCATATAGAGGGGTTACAATTACATGAGCAAGGTAATGAGTACGTTTCTTATCAAGCATTGTTGCCTCCTCCTTTGTTTCCCCGGATGCTTTTCTTTTCTCAAAAACTTTCCTATGATGGCATCATCTAAGTCTTTGACAGACACAGCCCACTTAGTAGAGCTGAGCAAATTAAAGTGCCTTACACCACAGTGCGGTGTTTCCAGCATGCACTTACCTGGTCATCAAAGAGTGTGCAGTATGCATGCATTTTGCAGTTTTGGCTATCTCAATCTGTATTTGCCCTCAAACTTTCCTGGGGCTCTGTCGACAATGTCAAATGGAGAGTTGAGCCATCACCCTGCGAAGGGTATGGATGGAGACGGTTCAGGTTCAATGAGTCCCCTTTTCCCAGTTCCTCCTGCATAATCCCCTCCTGTCTCCTCTTCAATTTGCCTGCATCAACAGAGCCTAAGGGCAAACGGAGACTAGCTGGTGCTCCAGACGTGCCTCAAATAATGTCACAGAATTTTCAGGTCTTGTCTACAAAGGAGGTTTGACCTATAACAATTTGATGCTGAAGAAGACAATAAGCAATCTCATTCCAAATGCTTCTAATACATAGGACACTGAGGCTTGTATAATCATTAGTGCTCTTTCAGGGCATTGCAGAGAGATACAGGTAGAGGAATAACTGCATACAAATATCCCCCAGTCCTACTTCTGTGCAACAGACAGCACAGGGTGATTGAGATCCATTCATTCCAACGGGCCTTGTAGCAAGTGCTTAATATTTATCAGTTCTTGTAGGTCTCCTTCAAATCAAAATAATCATCGCCTAGCCACAGTTAACTGCATGCTTGGGATTACATTAAGCAATTTACATGTGGTTCTTCTAATTGACATACTAGGAAGGAGATGTGATTATTAATCCTATTCTATGAAAGAAGGGATGAAAGATTTAGTTTGAATAGCCTCTTTCAAAATTATACCACTATTATGTGGTAGGCGGCATTTCACCTAGGGCTGAAAATCTTTAGCAAGATGCCATTCTGCCCCACAGGTAGTGAGCTGGGTTTTCTTTTGAAAGGGAAATATTAACTAACATATTCTATGTAAAAAAAAATGAAATTCTACTATGCATCTGTCTTGCAAATAGTGCTATGAAAGATGTGACTTATGAATTTCTTTTTGATGTTGTTGTTGTTCTATTTTTTTTCTTTTGATGTCATTGCTAAGACTTGAACTCAGGGCCTCAGCCTTGGCTCTGAGCTAACTTGCTCAAGACTACCGGTCTACTGTGTGAATCACAGCTTCATTCCTGACATTTTTTGGTTTTTTGGTTAATTAGAGATAAGAGTCTCACAGCCTTTTCTTGCCCAGATTGACTCTGAACCACTACCTGCAGATTTCACCCTCCTGAATAGCTAAGATGACAAGTATGAGCCACTGTCCCCCAGCTTCCATATTTCTTGTATCTGTAGTGGTAGTAGTCAAATAAATGATGTGAAATTTGATGCTACTAAAATGATATTCTTCTGGTCAGATGCAGACACTTCTCTGCCTTTCTGAAGTGAGTACTCTCAAAGATTTTCAAGAGCTTTTTGTTTTCTTGTTTCACAGATACTTCATTGTAATATGCACACATTCACATATTTCTATAACAGTGCTTAAGACTTTAGTACTGCAACAATGTAAACAAGATACTTTGTCAAAATACATCTTCAGCAGAATTCCTAAAACAAGGTGCTGCCAGCTCTTCCCTAGAATTTTTGGTAGCAGTGAACTTTGTATGTGAGCAGGTTACAACAATGTGCTTTTTTGCATTTAAAAACTTCCACTTAGACCTGGAGACAGTGGCTCATGCCTGTAATCCTAGCTATTCAGAAAGCTGAGATCCGAGGATCATGGTTCAAAGCCAGCCTGAGCAGAAAAGTCCGTATGAGAATCATCTCCAATTAACCACTCAAAAAACCAGAGGTGGCACTGTAGCTCAAAGTAGTAGAGCACGAGTCTTGAGCGAAAGAGCTCAGGGATGGTGCTCAGGCCCTGAGTTCAAACCCCATGACCAATTAAAGAAAATCATGACTGATGACAAAAAAGAATGAACAAAAGAAAGAAAGAAAGAAAGAAAGAAAAGAAAGAAAGAAAAGAAAGAAAGAAAGAAAGAAAGAAAGAAAGAAAGAAAGAAAGAAAGAAAGAAAGAAAGAAAGAAAGAAAGAAAGAAAGAAAGAAAGAAAGAAAGGTCTATTTGTTATATCCTCTGCAGGAAGCCCACTATTCACCAGGGCATGGTTTTACCCTTTGCCATGATATGTCCCTCCCAGGCTTATTCACTGGAGAAACTCTCCGATGATTATTTAGATTGACAGTGAGGGCAATGATCAAATTTGTTTCCCTGCAAAGGAAACGTGTAATTGCAGTAGAAGTTCAAGAACGTGCTAAAGATTAGCGAGAGCAACTGTAAAACAGCAGAAGAGCAGCAGGTGCCATCATTTTAGAAGTTGTTGTCAAGATAGATCTAAAGTAAGAATTGACAACATGCTTTAAACTATTTATAGTACTATAACCCAATATCAGAGGCTGAGTTATATATATATATATATATATATATATATATATATATATTTTTTTTTTTTTTTCATAGTGTTGCAAGTTGAGAAATCCAGTGTCAATTACAGGCTTGGAATCTGATGACTCAATGAAGGTTCCTTTATTTCTTCCTCTTCCAAGATGATACCTAGTTGCTTTTTTCCTCTGAAGGGACCTAATACTTCATCCTCATATAGCAGAAGGACAAAAGGGTATGAGAACACTTGCCTCGTGAGTTTTTGATGGCACCAATCAAGGATTTCATCACTAGCCTAGAGTTCTTAACACCAGGAGAGTGTCTGTCAACACCACCTTTTGAAGTTCATTGTTCCACATGAGCATCAAAACCATAACAGAACATCAAGATAGATTTGGAAACAGTGATTGGATGTTGAAGGAACATTGACTGGAAAGATTCATTTGAGGTTGGACAGCAACTCAAAGCTTGGGAGAGGCAGAGATAGTCCAGGTGACCACAGTATCCCCAAGGGAATTGTTCAGCGACCTGGAGCAGAAAGAGAAAGAGAAAAGGTATCTCGAGCCTCCGCTTCATTTTTAAGAGGCTGAAAAGTGCTGTTTCTCTTCCTGGGATGTGTCTTGTGGAGTATTGATCATTTCAGAAGGGAAATATGATAGGCTTGTATTATGAGAAGAGAACCTCTATTTCTATGGAGAATAGGGACTGCCAAAGGCTGAGAGAAGATCATTACATTTGCAAAACTTTATTCACATACTGGCATACCGGCAGTCTGAATACGGTGAGAGAGGGGCATGCAGGTTTTGTAAAAGCTGTGGGATTCACTGTGTTTTAAATACTGTGGGAGCAGAAAGGCATGTTCACACTTGAAACAAGAGTGAGGAAAAATTGGGCCATACTTGGAAAAACTAGAAAGAATGAGGTAAATTTCCAAACTTCTTACAGCTCGGTATAATGTCATTATTATACTCAGGGACAGTAATTTAGGTAAGTGAGGTTTCTGGTTTTGACGATAATCAGTTAGGCATAGAATCTAGTTGTTAAACTTCTGAAATTTCTTGTATAACTGGAAGAAAATTTTGGACCAGGAGTCTTCCCCCTAATGCTATTTTGAATGCTAAATTATTCATTTGCTTTATATAATCTGAATTGTAAACCGTCTATTGCTAGAGAAGCAACATATTTTCTCTCTGTAATTGTAATGAAATTTCATGTCTCACAAAGAGAAGATTATCTTACTTTCAGAATTTTTTCTATACGAAAGTCATGAATGCAGTTCAGCTTAGTACATGTCCCAAACTTGTGGCCAACCAGAAATTGACATAAACCTGTAAAGACAGCTTTCATTTGAAGACTGTTTTGCTGGGGGCTGGTGGCTCATGCCTGTACTCTTAGCTAGTCCAGGCAGGAAATGCTGTGAAACTCTTATCTCCAATAAACCACAAGAAAAACAGAAGTGGGGCTGTGGCTCAAGTGGTAGAGTGCTTGCCTTGAACTGAAGAGCTGAGGGACAGAGCCCTGGACAGATTCAAGCCCGTGATCAACAAAAATAAAAATAAAAATAAAAAAAATTTAAAAATGTTTCTTTTGGAAACATAGGTCCTATGGTTTCCCTTATTTGCAATTACTAGTATATGTCTGAGACAAGCAGAAACGATCAGATAAGTTCATGTTAGGCAAAATGAACCCCAAGATAAGGACTCAAATGTTTTTTCTTTCTTGTGATTGTTTCTAACATATTTATAAGATGATGTCATTGTTGTTTTGTATGTCCCTACCCCACAGTATAACCCCTGTTTTCACTGTATTTGATGTTGGTATAATTTGTGGAGGGGAGGGCAAAAACAAATTGTTTAAATAGGGATACAGGTGGACCCATCGTAACAATGAGATGTACAAGATGTCATGATGAAAAACGAACTTTACAATTTTGGCCAGGGGTGAGGGTGTAGAGGGGTTGGGGGTTAGAAGGGGGGAGCGGGGTGGGTGGGGGGAGGATGGGAAGGGATGGGATGGGGAAACAAAGGAGGAGGCAAAATGCTTGATGAGAAATATACTCATTACCTTGCCCATGTAATTGTAACCCCTCTGTATGGTATTTTCACAATAATTTTTTTTTTAATTTTACAAAAAAGAAAGAGAAAAGAAAAAAAATGTTTCTTTTGGTTCTAATCTACGATAATTACTACAAGGGTAAATTCTTAGCTTTAAAATCTTTTTTTTAAATTTACTTAAAGTAGTATGATAACATAAAGGAAAAATAATTTCTATTTCACTACTTGAGTTGGGTTTTTTGGCCTTTCCTCTAACCTATGATGAGCTTTCCTATTATCTTTCTCCTGTTCTGATTTGCCTTCATTCACATTATGGGAAAAATTGTCTTTAATACACAAAATTTTTCAGATTTAGTACATATTTGCACAGTAAATTTCCCATAGCTTACAGAGTTAAGGCTATGTAGGTTTATCTAAATATAATTTTCTTCGATAATTTTGACCCAAAGTACATTCATGCTTCTTCTATTCCTCATTATAGTCTAGTCAAGGTGCTATGGACTGTTTTCATGTATTTTTTCAGACCAACAGTGATCATAAGGAAAATCAGTTCAAATAGATGCAGTAGCAATTATCACATTGAATAAATAGATTAGCACATGTATAATGTAATCTCACTCTCCATATAACTATTATGGTTATAGCTCTAGCATGGCTACCACTTGAAGATTTCTCCTAAGGCAAGTAACTTATTTAACTGGCTTTCAGTTTTATTAATATATTTATTAAAGGTTGTTCTCAGATATTGATCTAGGATGTTGGAAGAATGAAGTTAAAAAAAAAGAAAAAGAAAAAGAAAAAAAGGAAAAATAATAAAAAAAAGATAATGATCCCATGTCAAGTTGCTTTATTCTAGTGAGTCATATTATTAAACTCTACAGACTTGAGTATTATTAAATATCATTACCTTTGTTCTCTCTATTAAACTATACAAATTATATTTTTGCCTTGTAAAAAATGCTATATGTATCTCTATCTATCTATCTATCTATCTATCTATCTATCTATCTATCTATCACCATATATGTCCCTAAAACAAAATCTAATGCTTAAAAATCAGGCATGCCAGGTAAGGACAGTTATGTGACCTCCAAAATAGAAATGCATTTTTTTAACCTTGTTTTGATTCAACCACTTACCTTGTCAAGGAAGTATCCCAAATGGATGCTATCTTTAAAGACTTGCCTCTGCCATCTGGATTTATTTTAATGTCATGCCATCGATGTGTCTCTTCAAGTGGAGATCATTTCATTCTTAATATAGTCGGGTAGCCAGGAGTGCTTTTCACTCTGAGAAACACAGGCAGTACAGCACTGAGACCTTGTGGGTTGAAGAACAAAGTCTAAAGGAAACCCCTGGTGAGATTGTCAAAGGCAGAGTTGTAAGGAGATGTGAGAAGGTTCCACATATTATCCAAAAGAAGGCAGAGTGATTGGCAAGGTCAGGTTATTTACAGAGATTGCATCGGAGCCCAGCTGGATTGAAACTTGAAAGCATAGCTAAGTCAGAGGGCAGTAAGAGAGGGAAAAGAAGAAAAAGAAAGAAAAAAAAAAGTCAAGGTTTTCCTTACTGGAGACTTAGTAAGAAAAGAATCCCCCGTATGACAAAAATTATATAAATGGAAAGGAAATTGGAAAAGAAATTCAGTATCTAACATGGAAAATGTAATTAAAACATGCTTATTTTTATCTAATTAAAACATGCTTACTTTTATCGGACCACCAAAAAGATTCATTGTGAGTAGTTGGAATGGGTATGTTTTCAAAACAGCCTGTGGAAGTATCGCCAAATATGATTAAACATTTGCGCTATAAAAATTACATCCAGTAGCCCTTTTCAAACTGATCTTTGAGCGATTTCAATTAGAGTAAGCTAGTATATTGATAAAAAGAAATGCAACACCTAAATTTGTATGGCTGGAACTTACTTCTTTTCTTTTCTTTGGGTGTTGATGCTGTTATTTGTTGTTTTTCTACTGGGATTCATTAAAATATTACAGCTGGAAACCACAGGTCAAATTATCTGACTAACCAGTTTTGAACCCATAGAAAATCATCTCAATAGTTTGGGGGATTATTTGGGCTTGGTAAACAAAGTTAGGTAGGAGAGTTCAAAGAGAGGGGCTTAAGTAATTACTGTGATAATAGAGGATAGAAAATTGTGTTCTCTGCTTTTTAGGAACTTGAATTCTTATGATTGAGACACAGTAGATTAATAAATTCTGTGGTATTTAAGAATACCAAGGTCAAGACATTAGTCTTACTTTTTTTTTTTCTTTTTGGTCTTCCTATGTATTATGTTCCATGTTTGTATACTATGTGGGGATGTAAACATTCCCAGAGGGGAAAAAAAAACAACAACTAACACTCTAGGCAAATGCACAAAACCATTTGGGAAGACAGGTAATATCTAAGTTGAGTGCCTAGGTAGAGGCCAAAACTCACAGTCCAGCAGGGTAAAGTGTCAGATACAAAAATCATAGGAAGCCGGGCATCCTTGGCTCACGCCTGTAATCCTGGCTACTCAGGAGGCTGAGATCTGAGGATCACAGTTCAATGCCAGCCTGGGCAGGAAAGTCCATGAGACCCTTATCTCCAATAAACTACTAGAAAACTGGAAGTGGAACTGTGACTCAAGCAGTAGAGCGCTAGCCTTGAGCTGAAGAGAACAGGGACAGCGCCCAGGCCCAGAGTTCAAGCCCCATGACTATAAAAAAGAAAATCAGAGAAGTTGGGGGAAATCTGGGGTTGAAGTGAGATTTGAAGATGAAGAATGAGACCAAATTACAAATAGTACGAATTTGGATACTACTCTTTATTTAGTGCAGTATTTTTGCAAGAATTTGTGCAAGTGATAGAACCATCATCATCAAGTTTACAAAGACATCCTCAGTGGAGATTGGGAAGTAAATCTGGAGAGCATAGAAAGCAAGGATGTCAAGGTAATATTTCACTAGCTGAGTTTAATGGCTCACATGAGACACCACAGGGACCTTTTCTATGAGAATGAAAGAAAGAATGGAGAAGAAGAGACATAGGAAAGGTATTGTCAATGAAGTTTTACAAGGCTTTCTTTCAGAAGGCTCAGAGAGAGAGAGAGAGAGAGAGAGAGAGAGAGAGAGAGAGAGAGAGAGAGAGAGAGAGAGAGAGAGAGAGAGTGTATGTGTGTATTTTACAGATTTATAACTGGCCAGTTTTATGGTTTGGGTTTTATTTTTCTAGTACCACCATTAAAAAAATTCATTTTATTATAAAGATGCTGTACAGAGGAGGGACAGTTACATGAGTAATAACTGGCCAATTTTAAAATGTGAGTATCAAATTAAATTACTTCCCTTCAGAAGATACTTGTTTCAGCTTCAGTTTGCCTATGTTTATTATGGAATTGACCTTGCAGTCCCCAGAAGCTTCTAATTTTCATCTTCACATCTGTACAACCATGAGTTTACTGGCTTTATTTTTCATTTATTTTTTATTTTTATTTTGCCAGTCCTGAGGTTTGAACTCAAGGCCTGGCCACTGTACCTGAGTTATTATGACTCTTCTTTGTTCATTTTACATTTTTGTTGTTGTTGTTGTTCAAGGCTTTACTACTTGAGCCACAGATCCACTTCCGACAGTTTAAAAAATAGTTTCTTAGTTTATTGGAGATAAGAGTCTCAAGAACTTTTCTTCCTGGGTGGGCTTGGAGCCATTTTCTTCAGATCTCATCCACCTGAGTACCTAGAATTACAGACATGAGCTACTGGTGCCCAGTTAGTTTGCTAACATAAGAGATTACCACTTCACTTTAACAAGAGGCTCAGTCAATAAACAATGAGCTTTCTTACCTGAGGTGACTTTAAATAAATAACACCTGATCAAAATGAGGTTATTATTAAACATACATTTATTTAGTTAGTTATCCATCTATTTATTTATTTATTGCTAGTTCTGGGCCTAGCCCTCTTATTTTGGTTTTCCATTCAAGGTTGACACTCTACCATTTGAGTCACAACTCCACTTTCAGCTCTTTGCTGGTTAATTGGAGATAAGAGTCTCACAGATTTTTCCAGCCCATGTTGGCTTTGATTAGTGATCCTCAGATCCCAGCCTCCTAAAGTGGCTCAGAATACAGACCAGGGGCCATGAGCTTGGCACATTTCTGGTTTACAATCCCGGGTTTACTTCCCATGGAATCAAAATGAGCACGTTCCCTTAAGTCTAAGTGGTGAATACCATGAATTTCCATCATGCAGACCAGGTAAACATATGAAGATATAATCTCATAATCCTGGGGCATACTGTACATCTATAATTTCAGAATATATATACAGCTTGTGATCTGGGACTCTTCATAGAGTAAAAATTATAATTGTTCTAATGCTGGAATGCTTCCTCTGACTCTAATCTTATGCGAATCCATGATTTCACTTCAAACATCCTGATGATTTTCCCTAGGACAAATGATTCAGTGAAATGTGATTGCTTTGAAGTGTTTCTGTTCCTACTATCTAGAAAATGTTTTAAGGGAGAAGACAGAAGAAAATTTATACCTGTGGTTAATGTAGGGATGTGTGTTTGGGGGTCTAGAGGGATATCCAGTAATATATTCTTGTCTGTGTCCCCTAGCACCTGGCACAAAGCCTGAGGCATGGCAGGAATCCAGGGAAATGTGTGGAATGAATTAGCTGATTTGAAAGTCAGTGACTCTCCTCTCAGTAGGGAAGTGGTAGAGGTAAGTTTTAACTTCTGAAGTGAAGCCTTGAATGCTCCCAGTAATGAACTCTGCAGTCAGCGTTTAATGGGAGTGGGAAGCGATTCCTTCAGAAGCAATCTGTAAGGGGTTAGATATTGGTGGGGATGGGGGGAGGTGGGGGTGGAATGAAGTAATGTTTTTGCCTTTGCTAAAATTCAATAGGTGGGCTCCCTTTTGTTTCTTCCCTGCGTGTGCAGGATTGCTGACGACCTCTAGATGGCGCTGCTGGCTCATCGCTAAGCAGAGATGGAACTCCAGCTCCTGGGAAGGAAGAAAAACTCTTGACTTCTAAAGTAACATCCCTACATTTGTGTCTTTGCCTCTTGCCAATTTTCAGGTGCTGCGTTGTAAAATAAAACCATTTGGCCAATTCAAAATCACCTTTCTTGCCTACTCTTCTCTTGTTATGGCTGTTTTCAAATTAAGGAATCTCTCAAGATATTCTTGGCATCTAATTATGTCTATGCTTTTAATAAAAAAAAAAATTAGCACACATAGCAGAAAGTTAGAAATAACTGATCCGTAAGGAACGACCAAGAGTTTTCACCCCAAAACATTCGCTATTGGACTCCACTCATCAGGAACTCCATACATTCTTCACATATAACTTCACATATAACATATTCTTTATTCATAACTTAGCCCAAGGTATTTGATTTTTACAAGTCAGTCTTAGCTACCTATAAAATCCAGTTTATCACAAGAATATAATATTATATCTACACTGCCACTCTTCTCTGTCAATTCCAGCATGGACACCAATATATATTTTTTTCATGGTACTGACTGTTTCTCCAGTGATGAAATGTGGAAATAGAATCAATCCCCATGCAGAAATAAAGGAACCTGAATTGTCTGTATGTATTTTAGTCACGGACTTGGTCCTATGGTGTCAATATGGTTTGATGATATTCCCTAAAAGTGCATGTGTCAGAAGTTTGGTTTCCAAAGTGGCCTTGGGAACTTTTAAGAGGTGCAGACTAAAAAGAAGTCCTCAGGTCTCTGAAGCACTGGAAGGAATTAACTAGCTTTTGTGAAATCCCAGTTATTCCTCACAAGACAGATGCTATGTAAAATAAAAGTGAAGAAGAAAAGAGTGAAAAGAAGAAAAAAAAGCCCATATCTGAATTGCTTTGTGGTTTTCTGTCCCCTCTCATCTTTGATTTTAGTCCTGGCTCCTGAATTCAAAGCCTGGGTGTTGTCACTGAGATTTTGTTCATAAGACTAGTGCTTGGGGCTGGGAAGTTGGCTCAGTGGTAGAGCGCTTGCCTTGCATGCCTGAGGCCCTGGGTTCAATTCCTCAGCACCACATAAGCAAAAAAAAAGCTGGAAGTGGTGCTGTGGCTCAAGTGATAGAGCACTAGCTTTGAGCTGAAGAGCTGAGGGACAGCGCCCAGGCCCAGAGTTCAGGCCCCACAACCAGACCTCCCCCCCCCAAAAAAAAGACTAGTTCTCTACCACAGCTCTCCTTTTCTAGCTTTTGGGTGATAAATTGGAGATAAGAGTCTCATAGACTTTCCTGCCTAGGCTGGCTTCAAACATTGATCTTCAGAGCTCAGCCTCCTGAGTAGCTGGAATAGCAGGTGTACACTATGGACACTGGGTTTGCCATGCAACCTCTTCCTGTCACAACTTACCCCACCTCTGGCCTTCCTTAACATATCCTCACCTGAACTGATTCAACATCAGTGCCACTCGCTTGAGCTATTGGAGATGTGAGATGACTATTAAGCTTCTTTTCCTCATAAAATATCAAACTTCAGGTATTCCATGATAGCAATGAAAAATTGACGAATATCTCCTGGCTTTATATAATTCCATTATTTTACATTAGTTATTTAAGACTTCTCAAGATGCTAGGTGACTGGCCTACATTCCTATGAATTTTGAAGGGGAATAGAAATATACTATAGAAAGCAAATACAGGAACCATGTACGGATTAGGTCTGGTTTACATATAAAACTTTAAATCAAAACGCATGTGCCATTTGGGCACCCTTTAGAAAATTGAAGGCAATATTTTATTAGTCAATAAGAATTCATTCACTATGAATTCAACACTATGCTGTAAATTGGGCTAAAGATTCAAAGGAGGCCAGGTTATAGTAGCTGAAACCTGTAATCCTGACATCTTGGAAGGCAGATAGATCATGGCTTGAGGCCAGCCCAGGTCCAAGGTTCAAGGGGTCCACATCTCAATCAATAGCAGAGTGTGGTCACAACTGATTGTCATTCTGGCTACATGGGAGGCTGCAGTTCTTTCTCAACACAGACAAAAAATCATGAGACTCCATCTCAACAAAACAAACAGGAATGTGGTTGCATGTGTACCTGTCATTCTAGCTACAGTGGGAAGTTTCAATGGTATAACAGTCCAGGCAAGCCCAGGGAAAGGTGAGAGCCAATCTTTCTAGAAAACAAGATGGCCTGAGTTCAAATTCAAATAAATGGATGGATACATGATAGAGCATAGTTAATATCATTTTGGAACAAAAAAAAAGTGTGAATTAAGCTTAGTTTACCAAGACCCATAAACCTATAGTAGTTTGTATTTGTTTTTCCAAGAATGAGTAGGATTGGCAGTAGACAAAATGCATTGCTATGCTTAAAATATAAAATCAGGAAGGACAGCAGCAACTTCTTTTTCCATCTGATTGACGTGGTGTTTAATTCTCACACTAATGTGATCACTGTGCACATGTGTACTACTTCTCATCATACAGACCTGAAGACTGAGACTCAAGAGATGTTAAGAACGTTATTGAAGGTCAGACACTGGTGGCTGACCCCTGTAATCCTACTCAGGTGGCTGAAATCTGAGGATTGAGGTTTGACTCCAGGAACTTCTGTGTGACTCTAATGTCCAGTTAGCTACTAAAAAAGCCAGAAGTGGAGCTGTGGCTCAAGTGGTAGATCACTAGCCTTGAGCACAAAAGCTTAAAGCCCAGGGTATGCACCAGGGTATGCACTCACACGAGCATAAACACACACTCACACACACACACACACACACACACACACACACATGCACACACACACACACACCATGTTATAACTAATATTATGTTTCATCTTCACAAGTAACATGTGGGAGATTTCTGTGATTCAGAAAGAAGTGTTTAAAGAGCAAATATGAAACCCAATCCGAGTAAAGATTTGAATATGAGGAAAGCAGAACATTTGATTTCTCACATTCTAAAGTTCTACTGGAGACTCCATTCTTGACAATGCCAAATTCTGGCATCCCAGAGTTGGTTCAGAGATCCTTCATGGTGGATTATGCGAGACTGGCTAATGCTTTTCCTCATTTAACTAAGAACAGACACAGAAATCTTAGAAATAAGATTTCTTCCGCTCTTAAAAAGAGAGAGAGTGAGCACCAGGATCAAACAATGTGATTCAGAACTTTCTCCTTTTTATAGATGTATGATCTTTTTTCTCTCTGCCCCTCTAGGCTTCACAGACTAAAGAATGAAAGAGAATGTATTTACATATGAATTTAAGTGCTTGTACATGCCAAAGCATATAAATAAGCAAGAAACTGCCTGGTCTGGGCATCCTCAGACCAAAGGAATGTCATAGCAATCAATCCCTTCAGATCCAGCCACTGCATCTGTGTCATGCCCTGTGGGTTTCAGTAACATCCCTGATTATTCATTCACACACTGGCTCAGTCCATCACCACTTTACACAGGGCTCAGTTGCTCATTGTTCTCCACTGATTAGAATGCTGTGATTTATAAATGGATGATGGAAAAGAAAAATAGACCAACACCCTGACTTATAGGTGGATTTTCTAGTGCCTAGACTCTGGGCGAATCAATCTTCAAACTGATTAGCTTCTGACCACTTGTAATTAGGATTTTTTTTTCGAATGATACTCTCCACTAAGCAACAATTCCAAACTCCAGGTGCGTCCAGTTCCAAGAGGCAGCTAAACTATCGCTTTTCTTTTCCATAACAGTAAAAGTAGCCAATTTATGTTCAAACTTCCTTTTTTGTGAAAACCATAATGGTTGATTGATTGACTCCAAAGTGACATACCGGAAGGGCTGAGTAGACAGTGTGAATATTAATCTAGCAAGGTTGTCACTGAGGAAGTACTCGTGATGGCTTTTGTCTGAAGGATTGCACAATGTAAGAGATGGCACAAATGGGCTTTCTAAGCTTCCAACCTGAGTTTGACCTACACACCGAGCACCTGCTCCTGAGAGGTGGGGACCTGGCTCTGTGATTCTAAAAAGTCTCGAAAACAAAAGAAAAAACAAACACCTCAGGTAATATCCCACACATTGCCTCGCACAAAGAGGTACTCAGACCTCACAATGAGAACAATGATTGAAACATGAATCAGCTCTGAAAAAAAATTAGGAACGTGGGCGTTCAATAAAAGCTACAGGCTCCTAAAGTCTAATTATTTCTGTTGTGTGAGATTATGACCTCAGCACCTGATAAATCTACCTCAGGATGACTTTTCTAGGTACATATGAACAAAATATATTCCTCAATTTTTGATTCAATGGTAGATAAAAGTGAAACCTTAATTTAAAAAGAAGAACCATTTTCATTCCTTAACTTAAGAAAAAAAACTTGAGCATTTATTTTACAGGTAGCAATGAATATTATAAGAGAAATGTGTGATAGATGTCTTGATATTAACTTCAGTTTGTATCTGACCAAAACAATCTGTTGTCAAAAATACGTTTTCTACATTGATTTTGCAAGTTCTCTTTTGTGTTTTAGAAAAATAAAAAGTAGAGTGTAAAATACTCACCATTCTATGTTCAAATTCTGTCTCTGGGATTCGAAGTTTTCTCTGACGAGTAGAGACCTCAGTCTATAGGTGGGAATTTAAGCCTTTATGAACCTGCTTTGACAAACTAATGGACATCATTGCCTGAAACGAGATTAGTTCTGGAATATAAGACTAGTTATTTGGGGAAAAAAATTGCAAAGTGAAATTGGAAGGAAAGAGATTTAAAGAAACATTTATTAGAGCTTCTCAGTTTTTTAAAGTGTTTTTTATTGTAAAAATAGTATACAGAGGAGTTACAGTTACATGAGTAAAGTAATGAGTACATTTCCTATTGAGCGTTGTTACCTCCTCCTTTGTTTTACTCCTACCATCCCTTCTCACCCCACCTCCCCAACTCCCTCTTCCCCACCCCCAAGTTGTAAAGTTCTTTTTCAACATAGTATCTTGTACATCTCAACATTACAATAAGTCAACCTATATCCTTGTTTCAGCATTTTGTTATTTCCCTTCCCCTCCCCAAGTTAGAAAAATGTGTATACAAGATGCAGGGCACTGATGTCAAATACAGTGAAAACAGGGATTAGACAGTGGGGGGAAGAACATACAAGAGAAAAAAAAAATCACATAGTACATTTTAGATACGTTAAAAACAATACCCTGGCCTTGGACACTGTCCTTCTGTTCTTCAGCTTAAGGCAAGCACTTTACCACTTGAGCTAGACCATCACTTTTGTTTTTTCTAGTTGTTTATCGGAGATAAGAGTCTCATGGACTTTCCTGCCCAGACTGGCTTTGAACCATGATCCTCAGATTTCAGCCTCCTGAGTAGCTTGGATTATAGGCATGAGCAACTGGTGCCCAACTCAGTGTATTTTTTATATCACTTTAAATAATATAATGTGGAATTTAAAAGCAATTACAATTTTTATTTGATACAAAAAATAAATAAAAGCAAAGCATCTCTGAGTGCTGATGGTTCACACCTGTTATTCAAGCTGCTCAGGAGACTGAGATCTGAGGATTGCAGTTCAAAGCCAGGAAGCCAGGAAAGTCTGTGAGACTTTTATCTCCAATTAACCACCTGAAAAACTAGAAGTGGGACAATGGCTCCCATTGGTAGAATGCTAGCATTAAGCAAAAATTTCAAGGACAGTGTCCAGGTGCTGAGTTCAATCAAGACCCACGACCAACAACAAGATAAAAAGCAAAAAATACCACAAAAGTCCATTTATGTGTGTTTTAGGGAGAAAAGACAATGTATTAATGGAGTAGTTGTGGGAAAGTAGCAATCCTCTTAAAGAGTAAAATAAAATTTTCAAATCTTAACCCATATATTAATTTAGATATTACTAGCTAATCACTACTATTCATCAAAACGATTGCACCCATAGCTAGCCCTTCTCCCCAAACAGGAACACCAGAGGACTAAAATTCCCTGGAGGAGAATGTCCTGGTAGACTTCATGATGATTTTCAGGAATTTGCTCTGTGACTTAGGAAAATTCATTTAACAGCTCCAAACATTTTTGTGTGATTATCGATCAAACTAAGAGTGTTGAGGGATGTTCTGAAGTGACTGATTTTTTAAAATGTATTTGCAAAAAAAAAATATCATCAGTTCAAATGTCCTTCTGGTCAGGTGCTTGAATAACCGAAGTACTTCTCAGAACCCTGGATGGCTCAGTAATGCTTCATCTGCAGACAAGGCGTCATTATAATACTGACAGTATCATTATGAAAGCGCTGATTAGAAGTCAGGGCTGCCAGTCAGAAGTTTGACCCGCATCAAACTTCCTTCCTCTTAGGCTATGTGCTGGACAGCCTACTCCGATCGCATAATTCCAGGTTCAAAGACCATTTGGTCCTGGGGAATCCAGAAAAAGCATTAAAATCGAGGCTTACTGGGACAAAAGTTGGAAGTGGGGACACAGCAGTGGGCATAGTTGTATAAAGCTTGTTAAACATGAATAAGATTCTAATTACACATTTATTTTCTATATTAACTGTTTCTTACAGTCCAGAGAACAAGCTCCTGCTTTTAAAAGGTGTAAATAATATATATATATATATATATATATATATATATATATATATATATATATATATATACTAAAACATAATTTTACTTAATTTTTTAGATCTCCTAGCCCTGGCCAGTTCTACTGACCACACATGGTCATCTATAAATGTCCAACATGAAATGTCTTTCTGCTCATGAATAGAAGTGCACACATACACATCAAAGCCTGTGGGAAAACACAAAGCATAAACAATTCATTCAATGAATCTTAATAGGTGATGTATTTCTTTGGGTTATATCTTTGAGGTTCTTATACACTCATCTATGGATACAATTTTAATTGTATAATTTTAAAATATTTTCTTGATTGGCATAGGATTTGTAAATATCTTTGAGGTAAAATATGTTGACAAACATATATATTGGAAAGAAATTCCATGTAATTATATTTTAACATACACTTTTCTCTTTGAGCAAAATTTAAAGTTTATTTTTATCTTTAAGTAGTTGTACAACTAACTTGACATGTAACAAAGCAGTTTATGAATGCAATGCATCTTGATCCATGAATGTCACGCCAATATTCTCATCACTTTTTTTTGTTTTTTGATTTTTGTTTTTTACTTTGTGTTGGTATATGTGTTGTTTCTAGATTCTCACTCTTTCATCTAGGTCATGTAATGATGATATTCAACTTCCTATCTTCTGACTAATTGAAGATCCATAATGTGTTGTAACTAGTTGTATTTCCCCTAATGTGAAACAGAAGGGAAAAGTCATTCCTCCTGTTTAACTAGGACATTATACCTGTTGAATCTTTCTATATCAGACTCATCCTAACGCACAAAACTTCATCCTATAAGTGCTCTTGTATGCACAGTTCTTTTAAGGTTTTCTCAAGTTAGGTCATTTTGAAGTCTGTTGTAGGATCAGCATTCTTGCTTAATATACAAAGTTTACAAACAAGTGCTGATACTATAAGAAAAATCCTGGATAGTGATGACTTCTGCATGAATAAATAATTACTTCCACTCTCTGGACATCTCACATCGATAGAAGAAAGGCATTCTTAATGTTAGACTTTGAGAAAGTAGCCTCATCCTGAGTCTTGTTTCTTTGAATATTGACTGGACTACATCAGAGAATTAATTTCTCCCAGAGCCAATTCCCTCGTTGACAAAATGGTTTGATAGTTTCCTAAGCATTGAACACAAACTGAATATGTAAATGAGCTCTTCTAAAGCAGTGCTGGCATGATAAAAACTATTATTTTAACATAAAAGCAGCCCACATCACCCCACTGGCGTCCTCTCACTGATGGCTGTGGTGGGGATTAATTGCCATGCTGGTGGGAATACAAGCAGTTGTGCAGAGCACACTTCCTTTCTGATTGTGGCCTCGCCTGTGAGCTAGACACAGAGGACATTTCTTCCCAGAAGTGTGTCAGGTCCCATCAGCAGTTTAATATGGTCAAAACAATAAGCAATTCCAGCAGATTTTCTTCAAGGTCATTTTCTACCTAATATTTAAATAACAACAACAACAACAACACCTCAAAGAATTTGCTTTGCATCTTCATATTGGTAAGAAAGTAAAGGAGCATTTTTTTTCCCTCAAGGCTAGCATTCTACCATGTGAACCATAGCACCACTTCCAGCTTTTTCTGTTTTATTTTTGTGGTACTGAGGAATAGAACTCAGAGCTTCATGCATGTGAGGCAAGCAATCTAGCACTAAGCCACATTCCCAGCCCAAACAGAAGCTCTAATAAATGTTTTCCCAGAATTCCAGAAGAAACTTCTATTGCACAAAACGGACTATAATGTATTCACATCAAATAACTCAATGGTATAATTTTTTTTAAAAAAATTAAGAACAAAATGATTTGACACTGTTTATACTTTAGAAAATGACAACAAAAACAAAAACAATAAAGTCTGTGCTAATGGAAATGCCTTAAAATGCCTGAAAAGCTGGATTCAAGTGGCTCATGCCTGTAATCCTGCCTGTATTCAGGAAGCTGAGATTTGACCACAGTTTGAAGCCAGTTTGAGCTGGAAAGTCCAGCAGAGTCTTATCTCTAATTAATCACCCAAAAGACAAAAGACAAAAGTGGAACTGTGGCTCAAATGGTAGAATTGCAGCCTTGAGTAAAAAAAGTTAAAGGACTGCATCTAAGCTGTGAATTCAAGTCCTAGTATTGCATTTCCCTCCCCCCCCAAAAAAAAGAAAGAAAAGAAAGAAATAGAAAAAAAAAGATTTAATTAGCTATTCCCAACTGATTGTCTGATAAAGTTGTGAAGAATATATTATACATTCTATACATTCTTTATATATATATATGTTCTCATGTATTCTTTTCATATTTTATACCTATGTATATATGTGTGTTGTAGCTATGATATACATACATGTTTTATATTGTATTTGTGTATATTTTTATATGTATTTATATTCATATAAATATTTATGTATATAAAAGACATACAAAATACATGCATATATCTTTTTTTAATGAAGTCTGGTTGTTATGCATAAAGAAATACAGCTTGAAGCATATATTAATATCCTAAATTATTTTTCCTGAAGATGCTCAAATCTTACTGCTGGCATACGTTTTATACTCAGACCATCATAAATTCTATTTTCAACTCACCAGGGATAAGTCTGACTGCCAACTGGATACTTTTAACTAATCCAAATCTCATATATATCTCATATATGTATACACATATATATATGTACATATATATGTGGTAGAAGCTATTATTTTCTGCTTCTCATAGAAGCTTGGAAATTGCACAATCTACTTGAGTATTCTTATGTTTTTACCAAGTAAGGCTGGGAATTGAGGAATAATCAGTAATGGTTATCTGCCTTTTCCTATTTAAGAACAATAATGGTGCTCACTCATCCTGAACAAGGCTGTTAATTAATCATTGTAGCTATGCAGGTTGAAGTCCCAATGTTATCATCATTGAAGCATAGCTGTAATATAAACTCCTGCTTAAGTGCTTTTGTTCTGCAAAATAAATCTGTGCATTACAACCATTCCTAATCATTTATTAAAATTATAATACATTACTATTATCATGCTTGATTGTGATATTTTTAAGCAATTTGTTTGGTTTATCTATTTGCCAGCACAAATTCAATTTGCCAGGATGCTTAAGCATTCAGTGGGTTTAATAGTATGGTGTCTGAAATTCTCTAGATGTATACAAAAATAAAAGTAATAGAAAAAAATTAAAGTGATAAAATAAAAACAAAAATAATGTAATAGGATGGAAATTAATATGAATGACAAAACCAATTGCTTACAAAAATGAGCATTTGGCATCACCTTGCAATAAAATTATTTTTTTAAAGAGCATTTGGAAAAAATGAGGGTTGCTTTGTTTTTTGTATAACTGGGTTCCTTTGTGGAATCCAACCAGAAGAAACAACTACTAATACTGAATTAACCATATTACCTCAAACATATAAAACTTTCTATTGATTCAAAAGAAATGTTCTTCTCTAATTTGGAAGTTGAAGTAATTGCCTAATTTGCTTAAAAGTTAGTTAGTATCTGTGAATAATTCAAGGGAAATTACTACTTTATTGTCATATGGGACTTGTATTCCCTAGGAAAGATAACTTTCTAAGAGACTTTAACTAAGTAAAAGTGTGGGGTAGTTTTATTTTGGTAATTTTGTTTTGTTTTCTTAACTCAGACACCCCAAACTGAAGTGTCTTGTTGGTACTCATTTATCATGAAAGCCCACAGCTGAATACTTTGGAGCAAGAAGAGTGAGAATCTCACTTTAAAGTGGCACAGGACAGCACACAACCTTTAACCTTTAACCCTTAACCCTTAACATTCTTTAAAAATCCAGCATGCTACTATACTGAAATGGGGCATAATGTAGTTTATAAAGAAAGGATACCATTAATTTGTAAGCAATTAGATTGGAACCTAGTAACCCAAGTGAGTGTTGTTCTTAAAATATAAACATGGGGGAAAGAGGTATATTTATTACAGTATATTAAATCGTATTACCTCATATGAATACTGATGTGAAGTTTCTAACACGCCATATACAAGAAAGTGAAAACACTTTCAGAAACAAAGATTATATGGGCTAGATTCATTAGCATAGTCTGAAAATGAACTGTTTATTAATTTATCTTGTATTCAATAATCAAATTATATATATATATATATATATATATATTCACATATGTCTGAAAGTCTGAAAGTAGTTAGTATGGGTGACTGACCTGATGAACATCTCAATAAATTAATGCATGACAATTTGACTCCTTGATTAGGAAAACAAAAATCTTTCTTTGGCAACAAAGGTCTCTAATTTTGTCATAGTGCTAAAAGTAACATTGGCTAATTACACAAACACAACAAATACGAGATATTTCATGCTCCCACTTCTTTATTTGAACTTGAATCGGTTACTTGCCATCTACCATGCACTGTGCTGGCGGACAGATTATAAACATAGAATTTTTCTGTCTTTCTAACCTTTCCATTGTAATAGAAAAGGCAAATAATAACATATAATCTGAATATTATTGTTTGATGAGTGCTGTAGCAGAGGAATTCAGAGGAGATTTGAGGTTAGCAAGAAGAGTTGTGGAAAGGATTCATTGTAATATGAAGAATAGTTTTTAAAGTTGTGACTGACAATACAAAAACCATCATCATTAAAGTCGACCTCCATCTCTTCCCCACCCTAAACTTTCTTTTAGGGCTATTGTTTATTAATTCTTGAAACTATTCTCAAAGGCTCTACACCATAAACACCTTACCTATCTGCAGCAGCCATTGCTAATGAAAGGGCTTTTTAAAAATAAATTTTCCTCCTTTATAATGAATTTCCAATGAATTGTATCTAACTTTTGCATTATAAATTTGTCTTTCATTATATTGGCTCTTCACTAAATAGTTGGAGACTTCATGTTGACAACTTGATTTTTTCTGTTCATCTCTTTCATATTTCACTCCAGTACTCTTAACAATTATTAACAATCAAGATGGCTGTTGAATAATAAAATGCTAAGAAGCACCCACTCGGTTTCTTAATGGCATTTGACTTCTGAAAAATGCTCAGAAGTACTGAAAGAAGTATAATCTGTCTGGTTTTGAGCCTGTCAGTTCCAATACATTAATCAACAGCCCCTCACATTTGGATTCAAGCCTTCTACATTGTTTACACCACGAAATAAATATCTTATTGCCATGAACATTTACCCCGGATTCAAACTATCCGTGAAAATATGATCACAAAATTCCAAAGACACATTGTCTTCGCTGTTAAGGAAAAAAGAACATACCAATAGAATTGTTGTCTTGCCACATAGTTTTAATAGTAGCAGTTTGAACACAGGTCCTGATGCAGAACTGTAGAATCTAGCTGCAAATAATGTCCTTATCATCTCTTCTAGTATTTTTTTCAAAGTCAGTGGCTTAGAACACTAATTTTGCTATTTTTCCTTTCCACTGATTTTCCAATATGATTCATCCTCTGCCTGTGAGTATTTTACTGCCTTACAAATTCTTCCTGCTATGTAACTTTCATATTAGACTTTGCTCACTTTCAATTGTTATAAAATTACCAGTTGGAACAACAACAAAAAAAATCCCATCAGGAAATCAAGCCCCAGACTACGTAGTGAAGACCCAATGGAATGAAAGACAAAGAAGCCTCTTTGCTTTCTGGCCTGATATTCTTTTAGCATTATTTTATCATCTTCAGTGACTAGTTACATTTACAATTGTTCATTCTGTTTTTGATCATATCTACAAGTAGATTCAATTTCCCTATTTTTTCATAAGCTCTTCAGTAATCAAGACTACATTTTCTTTCCTTTTCCTTTTTCTATTTCTCTCTTTTTTTTTGTTGGTTGTGGGGCTTACACTCTGAGCCTGGGCATTGTCCCTCAACTCTTCAGTTTATGGCTAGCGCTCTACCACTTGAGCCGCAGCTCCTCTTCCAGTTTTCTGAGTGCTTTATTGGAAGTTTTCACAGACTTTTCCTGCCCAGGCTAACTTTGAACTGTGATCCTCAGATCTCAACCTCTGAGTAGCCAAGTTTACAGTTGTGAGCCACCAGCGGTGCCAGGATATGTTTTCTTTCATAATTTTGTGCAACTCTTTATTTACTTTTACTTCATTTGACTACAGGGCATTGCTTGTTCTAAGTGTCCAAGACACATTTGTTAGATACTTGATTGTCAGGCCACAAACAAAAGTAATGCTACCTGGTAGAAGTAAGTATCTCTTTCCATATGCAGGAATGTCTGTCTATCTATCTGCCTGCCTGCCTATCTGTCTGTCTCTCTAGTGTACTTATTGATTGGTCTATTTTCTATAACCTTCTACTATTCACATAGACATATATATAGATAGATAGATAATTACACATAAAACTTATAGGATTATATATTCCTGTTTCTCCATGGTTTAATTTTAAGATCTATATTACAAGAACAAAATTATTTGCTCTATAATTTAGAATTGTTTTCATTTCTCTTATTCTCTCTCTCTGTCTCTCTCTGTCTTTGTCTCTGTCTCTGTCTCTGTCTCTGTCTCTGTCTCTCTCTCTCTCTGAGAATAGCCAATAATACTTCTGTGACATAGCTTTTGAAAGAAAGACACAAAATGAGTTCGGTATGCTGAGCAGGTGAACATCAAAGCGGGTGTCCCTCTGCTGCCGTTAGCTACATGAAAGCTTCTGGGAGTTATTCCTTTGCTCATTTTAGTGGTCTGTATAATGAGATCAGAAGACAGAAATTCTGGCAACTTGCAGATGCATTTGGTAGCTGTGAGACAAAGAGAGACAGTCTGCAGAGTAATGATGATTCTATTTCCAAACAACTTTGAATATCCAGATGTCCAAGGTGGCCAACTGTCAGCCATGTGTAGGCTGGCATAAACATGGATACAGTGCCTTCCTATGTGGGCAGGCTTGATTTCCACTGCTTTACTCCTAGGCATCTGACCATCAAGTAGCTTTCTCTGCACTCTCATTGTGGTTGGTGTGAAATTCAGTCCTGGAAGTGGAACAAGAGAAACATACATTCAGTTATAGCTGAAGAAAGTGTGTAGAAGCTGTATGTGGTAGTGTATGCCATCATGATGGAGGGATGCAGGTGGCTGAGTCAGGGGGTGATTCAGGCAAGCCTGGGCAACATAGAAAGTCCCTATCTCAAAAATAAAAAGGCTTCCGGGTGCCAGTGGCTCATGCCTGTAATCCTAGCTGCTCAGGAGGCTGAGATCTGAGGACTGAGGTTCAAAGCCAGCCCAGACAGGAAAGTCTGTGAGACTCTTATCTCCAATAATCCACCAGAAAACCAGAAGTGGTGCTGTGGCTCAAGTGATAGAGTTCTAGCCTTGAGCTGAAGAGCTGAGGGACAGTGCCCAGACCCAGAGATCAAGCCCCAGGACTGTCAAAAATAAATAAATGAATAAATACATACATACATAAATAAAATAAAAAGCTGTCAGGAAGGCAATAATAATCACATTCATGCACATAGACAAAATTGATACAGGACATAAGGCATATCCAAGTTCAAGGGAATCGAGCTAAGTTGTGACATGTACTTTACACATTCTCAGTCGTTCCTGAGGGCTGACTTGACTTTGTATTCTGATTCCGTCATTTGCCTATGTGCCACAAGATATATAAATGTCTGTGTATGTTTTCTAAGTGTTTCCTTTTCATTACCAGAAAACTGGACCTAGAACTCGATGCCAAGGTCAAGTTGCTTCTTGATGCCTTACTCAAGTACAGTTTTATGCTCTTTCATTTTGTCACTCATAATGATAATTATGTTACTGTAACTATGGGAAGTGCCTGAATGATTCCATTTTGAGATCTCATCTGAAGAAGGATACAAGAGCACAGTGTTAATTAGACAGATGACACTCCAGCGTGTTGCAGAAAGTGTCCAAAGGCAGCAATGAGTCCTGTGATGGGAAAGGATGTCCTACCAATGTCCTTCACTGGTCATCTTAAGGCAAGTGCCAGTAAGGACAAAAACACCCAGAAACTCTGGGTAAGGATCTACAAAGGCATGTGATGATTACAATTACCTGTGACACTGCTTGGATTGAGGAAAGCCTAGGGAATTAGCAAAACTCATTTCTGGGTGTGTCTGTAATGGAGTTTTCAGAGATGATTAGATCATCAGGATTTCAGTCTAGTGTATGGATTAATTCATTGGTAAATTCATGGTGTAATGGCATTATTTTGAGATGTTGAAAGCCACGAGACTGGTGAAAGTTGGTTACTGGATATATGGTCTTGGGTCCTGACTATCAAAATACCTTCTAGTTCCATTCGTCCATGAAGAATGAACTCTTTTCCAAAGAACATTCCTGACACCATAATGCTCTGCTCAGGTTCTTGGAGCCAAAGGACCATGGATTGAACTCATTGAAATTATGAGCTAAATAAAGTATTTTCCTATAAATTTTTTCTTGGTGGTATTTGGTAGTAGAGATAAGAAAGCTGCCTAATAAGGAAAGTACAAGCAAATAAAAATACTTCCAAAGGCAGATATAATCTTTGTGGTAGGGGAAAATGTCCTACAATTGTCCTACATTTATTATTCAGTCCAAGTGTCAGTTTGGGCAATAAATTTCCAGAAACACAGAGCAAGAATTGAGAAGGAATAGCCTGTGGCAAATCTAATAGTTAATTTTAACCATCAACTTAGGTGGATTGAGAAAAACCTAATGTATTAGTGCTTGGTTTTTGACAATTTGGATATTTAATTATACGTTTGGAATAAAATATTTCTCATTAGTTCACATCTGTATTTCTGGCTAAATTCATTGGTATTACATTTGGTTCATCACTCAAAATATTAACTAAGTGCTGGGAAGGTGGCTCAGTGGTAGAGCGTTTGCCTTGAGCTGAAGAGCTGAGGGACAGCACCCAGGCCCAGAGTTCAGGCCCCACGACCGCTCCCCAAAAAATATTAATTAAAATATCAATACAAAGGTTCTCTTCCTTTTGCCACAAGTAAGGGGGTCTATAAGTTTAACAGTTCACTGGATTCTATAAGATTTTACAATAAAAGTTTGTGCTTTCAATGATCTTATTATAAGTGATCATCTCCTAGGGTTATACACAGCCTTGATTCAGTTCGAAGCTCTCATTTGCAGGTGTTGACATTTCCTCATTGATTAATAAAAGCCAGATATATGCCTGTCCTGCTTTAATTACCAGCAATATTCCCATTTCATCTTAAAATGTTGCCTACATTTACAGTGTTATATGGCCACTCTAATCCTCTCCACATTAGAGTCTGTAAAACTGTGTTTTCTAAAGTGTTGTGTACAGATTAACCTCATTAATGCAGCCCAGAGAGGTTTTAAGAAAGCATATTCCAAAAACTCAGCCTCAAATAAGACTCAATTTCTTATTGGATTTGGTTCACTTAGTTCACTTTACATATAACAAAATGCTCTTTTAAGTCACGAAAATCAAGAGTGAACAGAAAAGTTTATTATGCACTGTCAGTACTTCTAATAAGTATAGATGGATTTTTAAAGACTCAGAATAATAATTAAATTTCTGACAATCAGAAATACTCCCCAAAACAAATAGTCAAGCTTTCTTATGTTTCACATAAGTATTATTAAAATACAAAAATAAAGTAACAACACTAAAAAAATGTAACAATGTTACATGAACCAGGCATGGTATCCCATGTCTGTGTTCTGAGGTACTTCATAAGCTAAGGCAGGTATTCTTCCATTCAAGGACAGACTAGGCCAGACTGGGCAAGATTTGTTGATCCATTTCCAAAATAAGATCAAAGAGCTGATTTCATCTCTCAAGCAGTAGAGTTCTTGATTAGCCAGTACAATACCTTGGTTTGACCTCCAGGACTGCCAAACGTCAATAACGGAGTGATCTTATGGTTCTGTTTCATGCATTACTATTTTAATATCCCATCTTGATTGCTACATTTAAAAAACACAAGGAGGTTTTCATAAACTAGTTCACTTTGGTAGATGGGGAAATTAAAGAGAAATGTTACGAATTTTGTCCAGGATTTATTAATAATGCAAACAAAGTAGCATTTTCCCCTGGCAACCTAACATCAGATTCTATATTCTTAATCCATATGCACAATTCTACTTTTCTCCTTAGCTCTCCTGGGTGAAAGGTGCTGGGCTTTACTCTCAGGAGTATTTTCTTCAAGTGGAGTCTCACCAATGTTACTGTCATGTTTTATGTCACAGTTTCTCACTTCTGAAACTGAAAGAATAAACTGTAACAGCTCTGGGGGTGGGGGGGCCAAGTTTACCAATTTATTTAAAACATTGCCTTAAAAATATGACCAGAGTTGTGCTGGTAGCTTTAGTATGGTCTTGTTTGTGATCATTTGGGTAAATGCCCCAAAGTGGGATTACTGGGTCATAAGGGAGCTCTATGTGGAGTCTTTTGAGGATACTCCATAGTGCTTTCCAAAGTGGTTGAACAAGTTTACATTCCCACCAACAATGCAGTAGGATTCCCTTCTGGCCACATCCCCTCCAGCATCTGTTATTAGAGTTCTTGATAATAGCCATTCTACCTGGGGTGAGGTGGTATCTCAATGTTGTTTTGATTTGCATTTCTTTTATGGCTAGGGAGGTTGAGCATTTCTTCATGTGTCTATTGGCCATCTTTCTTTCCTTTTCAGAGAAAGTTTCTCTTTAAGCCTTCAGCCCACTTATTTATTGGGCAGTTGTTTTGTTGAGGATTTATTGTTGGGGGATTTAATTTTTTGAGTTCCAAGTATATTTTAGATATGAGATTCTTATACATTGTATGGCTAGTGAAGATCTTCTCCCAGTCCATGGGCTTTCTATTGATCTTGCTAGCCAAATCCTAAAGCTACTAGCACAACTATTAATTGCAGCATTATTTACCATAGCTAAGATATGGAAACAACCCAGATGCCCCTCAGTAGATGAATGGATTAAGAAAATGTGATATATATATATATAAAAATATATACATACATATATGAATTCTATGTCTCCATCAGAAAGAATGACATTGCCCCATTTGTTAGGAAAGGGAAATACTTTAATAAATTATTTTAAGTGAAGTAAGCCAGGCCCAAAGAAACATAGGTCCCATGGTTACCCTTATTTGCAATAACTAGTATATGTCTGGGACAAGCAGAAAAGGTCAAAAGCTATGTACAAATGACCATATAACTTGATGCTAAACAAAACAAACCCCAAGATAGGGACACAACTGGTTTTATCTTTCTTGCTGTTGGTTTTAATATATTAATGTACCATGTGATTTTTTTGTTTCTTTTGTATGTTCTTCTCCCACGGTATAGGCCCTGTTTTCACTGTATTTGATTCTGGTGCCCTGTATCTTTTATATACATTTTTCTAATTTGGGGAGGGGAAGGGAAATAACAAAATGATTAAATAAGGATACAGGTTGACCCATTGTAACAATGAGATGTACAAGACATTAAGTTGAAAATGAACTTTACAACTTGGGGAGGGGAGTTGGGGAATTAGGGAAGAAAGGGATGGTAGGGGAAAAAAGAAAGAGGTAATAATGCTTGATAGGAAATGTACTCATTATCTTACTCATGTAACTGTAACCCTTCTGTACAGTACTTTTACAATAAAAAAGATACGCAAAATATCTGTAAGAAAGGGCTGGGAAGGTGGTTCAGTGGTAGAGTGCTTGCCTTGCATGCATGAGGCCCTGAGTTCAATTCCTCATCACCACACAAGTAGAAAAAACTGGAAGTGGCACTGTGGCTCAAGTGGTAGAATGCTAGCCTTGAGCTAAAGAGCTGAGGGACAGTGCCCAGGCCCAGAGTTCAGGCACCAAAACCGACAAAAAAAAAAAAAAGAAAAGAAATCTGTAAGGAAATAAACAGTGCCATTGTTATAGTGGATTTGAAAAATAGCAGCCTATTTTATGAGAAAAAAATAGGGACATGTAAAGGAAATGTATTGTTAACAAATATGGGTTAAAGTTTTAAATGCTCTGTGTCCCCCCCTCAACACAAAATACATCTGTCTAAAAATCCATACAAAAGCAGCAAGCAAATACTCTTCTTTTAAGTAGAGGTGATTTTCAGTTTTGCTTTATTGTATCTTTAGATATGTATTACCACGTGGATAGAGATTTGTTATTAAGAGACAATCTTACCAAGCATGGCGAGAGTTTTAGAAGACTATTATGAAGTAATTGCAGCTTGATGTATATGGCAATGGAAATACGAGTCATATGTATATAGTAAGTTAGATCAATATTACCTACACACACGTGTGTACATATATACATGTGTGTACGTATGAGTGTATGTATTTATCAAACACTATGTTTTTGTTGTATGTTGCTTTAATTTCATGTACAACCAGTAGCAATTTGTTAATGTTGACCATTTGCCACACCTGCATTATCTTACAAGGACTAGAGTTCCACAGATTTGCATGGCTTAAACAACAGAAACTTATTTTCCCCCAATTCTAAAGGGAGGGAGGGAGTTCACCATAAAGGTTTAGGGTTAAGTTTCTCCTGAGACTTCTCTGTTTGTCTTTTGCCTACAGATTGTCAATTTCTTGCTGTGACCTCACCTCTTTCTTTCTCTGTGCAGGCCTCTCTGGTACCTTTTGCATGGGCAAGTTTCCTCTTCTTACAAGGATCTTGTCATACTGAGTTAAAACCTACTTTCATAACATCACTTTATCTTAATTATCTCCCTCCTTTCCTCCTTCTTTACCTCCTTCTTTCCTTCCTTCCCTCTTTCCTTCCCTCACTCTCTCCCTCCATCCCTCCCTCCTTCCCTCTCTCCCTCACTCCTCCCTCCTTCCCTTGCTCCTTCCTTCCTTCCTTCCTTCCTTCCTTCCTTCCTTCCTTCCTTCCTTCCTTCCTTCCTTCTTCTCCTTTTCTCTTCATATTGGTCCTGAGGCAAGGTCTGAACTCAGTGTTTCTGAACTCAGGGGCATTGTCCCTAAGCTTTTGTACTAAAGGCTAATTCTCTACTATTTGAGTCACAGCTCCATTTGTGGCTTTCAGGTGTTTAATTAGAGATAAGACTCACGGACTTTCTTGCCTGGGCTGGGTTTGAATTATGATCCTGTGATCTCAGACTCCTGATTAGCTAGGATTATAGGCTTGAGTCACCAGTGCCTAGCTATAACCATTTTTTTTAATGCCATCACATTATGAGATTAGAGAACTTCAATTTACAAATTGTCAGGGAGAGAAGACAAAACACAAATCACATCATTTAGTTCAATTTAGACTTCATCCCTCCCACATTAAGCTGTGTATTTCATACTAAATTAGTATTTCCCAAACTTTTAGCATTTTCAAGCCCTTCTATTTCCATGTACTACTTTTATTGGCACTGATTGATAATTTAAATTCAATTTATCACACTACTTTAGAGGCAATCTTTTTATTATTACAATCGATAAAATAGTTACAGTTACTCATCTTAAATATAAGATATGATAAATAAATAAAAATATATTACTTTGCTCTAATAAAGCTTTAAGTCTGAAGTCGACTCCATCTTTGTTATAATGTCAAGTGCTGAAGGTATGCTAAAGACATAGTAGCAACATACTGATTCAGTCACTTAGAGGAAATGAAAGGAAGTTGATGAGAAAAACTTTCTTGCTAGCATACTCAAGATTAAGTATTGTCTTTCTGGCATGCTCTCTAAAACCATCTTGTGTTCCAATTAAAAACGTTCTGATTTACACAATAACTTTCACATCTCCCATTTGAGTAAAGCATATGATGGTTGATTTCAAATTCCATTTTCAGGATCCTATCATCTTTTTAGATGTGTGTCAAATATTAAAAGAAATAGAAAGTAAAGTTAATAGTAAAACTTGTGGGGTTAACTGTAAGTCAAATGGAATGAGTAGAGCCATTGAATAATGTCTTCATAATTGACATAAAAGTGCTGTACAGTTCAGCCCTAATGTGATTGTCTTAAAAAGTTCAAAGACAAGAGACTACTTTCCCCTTTTTGGTACACATATCAAACAGTTTTGTAATAATTCATGTGATGATGGACTGAGATTGTTCCATGATTGATAAACTCAAGGGATGTAATATATCATTTTTTTGAAGTAGGTGTTATGGTGATTGGTTTAGTAATGATTTGAGGTGTCAAAGATTAAAAATATCAAGGGAAATGTCTATATACTATGCAAATGACTGTTAAGTGCAGGCATTTTTAACTAGATGAAGACAGAAAGCACATGCTTAGAAAAGACTTGAATATCATTCTGTCTGGAACCCCTCTGCCTCACTTAGATAGTTGGAATACATCCAAGCTCATTGTGGGAGTCAATTTCCATGTCTCACAGAATACCTTTTTTTATTTTTTAAATTAGAGTTCAAGGACATGTGTAGCACTGCCTTTAGTTGAAGATCTTGAAAAAGAAAAAATAAATAAAAGATAAAAATATTTTTCTGTGGAGCTATTCTTAATCAATGTAAGTAAAAATAGATTACATAAATTTATATTATTCTAATTCTTTCTATTCAATTAAAGTTAGTGTGGTTGTTTAGAATGTCGACTATCAGAAAGCCAAGGCATGTGGATGCATATAATGTTTCATATATATGTATATGTGTGTGTGTGTGTGTGTGTGTGTGTGTGTGTGTGTGTGAATTTCAGGGCTGAGATATAGCTCAGTGGCAGGCAATGTCCTGGGGTCCATCCCTAATGCCAAAAAAAAAAGACAAAACCGTAATATTGTTTCCTACCTAAGACATCCACATCCATGGGAGAATACAACAGTAGTTGTGAATCTTTGATCTCCTGTAGGTTAAATTGTTATCATGCTAACTGTCACCTTATTTCCCAGTCCTTCTTCCATTACCAGAATTAGCACAGCTGATGGTCATAGCTTCTCAGACAAGGACAGCTCATGGTGTTCCAGTGTTCCTCATAGAAGGCTCATGAAGTTCTTATTCACTCCTAAGGAACTGAATCAATATGTCAAGCTTGATGCCAATGGTTTTCTAGCTTAAAAATACACAATGATCCCTAGAAAGCTTGCTAAAATAAACCAGTTTTAGACTCTCACTTCAAAGTATCAAATACATTGGTTGGGTGCTAATATAGAAGCTCTGGGTTGAAACACAAGTCTCTATGTTTCTAATGTGTTTCTACATGATGGCATTGATTTTGGAACAGACACTGTGAAAATGACAGCTTAGTATCCTGTGGTTTTCCCGTGCATGTAATCATAATGTTTAGAACAACACCCAGAAAATGCGGAGTGAAAGGAAACAGAGTAGCTATTGCCAGGGAATGTGGTGGTCTGAACAATATAAGTTTGCTTTTTTTTGGGGGGGGTGGTGGTAGAATGGATGAACTATTGTATCTAATCAAGTATATCTCTGCCTATGTTACAACTCAAAAACACATTCAGCAAAGGAAAGTCTATTTTATGAGGTAAGAAAAACTCTTTCATGTCATACACTAATATTCTGTTTTTTATTTGTTTATGTATCTTTAACTAAAGGGTGTCTCAGTGATTGAATTCAGGGCTTTACACATGACTAAGTACCACTGAGCTACACCGAAGTCATTCAAAATTTTTTTTGAAAATGTATTCCTCTACTACCTCAGTAATAAGAATTTGAGAAAGATTAAAATGTTATATTCTAACTCATATTCTTGATTTATGATTTATTGAGGACACTTAATATTCTTTTCTAATTTCTTTCATATTCCCCTTTACATTCCAGAGGTAATTAATAGCAATAAAAAGTTGATTCTTCACAAATTGATATTTGGATTTAATATAATCCCAATTAAAATCACAGTAGTGTTAATTAGATTTAGAATAACGTGAATAAACAGTTGACATTTCATGTAGAATAAGAATTAGAATGGAATGCTCAATATCACTTTGAAGTAGTTTGATGGAGAAAGTGAGGTAAACCACTCCAGATATCAAAGCAGGACATCTTCATAGCTAATATTCATTACTGTTCAGATGGCTACTTCTTTCCAAAGAACGTCATATATCCTAACTCATTTGTTCTTTACAAAAATCCTTATGGCATACAGGCAAGTTGTAAATAAGAGAACTAAAGGAAATAGAAGAGAGAATAAATAATATAGCTGAGTATATAAATGGTTCATGAGGGATCAGAGCCAAAGTCAGGTACCAAGAGACTGTGCTGTACTAACCATTATAGCATACTGAGATATTAAAATGGAATGACCAAGACAGGAATAGCACATAAATAGAGGATCTGGTACATGGTAGGGTTTGGTGACCCAGAAAAGAGTACATTAAAATCACCTCACCAGCAGTCTGCATTTCTGAAAGTGAATTTCAAATTTCTAACTTACCCCCAAACTATCAAATTTTGTCAGCATTCTTTATATTCCATCCTGTATTTATAGCACTGTAAAGGACTGAGCATAAAGAATACTTGTTTCACCATCACAATGAGCAAAATAGGCTCACTATTCTCTTATTTTTTTCAGATAGAATTACCTACCATTTTAAATTTTGTTTAAAAGAGGGCAATGTTGTACCCTTCTGCCTTTTTATTTTTTTGTACTGAAGGTTTAAAATTAAGTCATTAAGTTAATATGGGTATAGGTGAATACATATGCATTTGCTGCAAAAAGGCAGACATTTTAAGTGACTGTAAGTGACTGATAAAATTAAAAGCAAAATTCCTACCTCTTTGGTATGAAAATGAGTATGCAAGGAGGTGATTACATATTTATGAAAATGGTAGCTATCATTTGGTGAGATTTTGACTACATCAGATAATTTGCTAAGCATTTTGTATGTGTCAGCTCACCCACACTTTTCACAAAACCCCATGATAGATATCAACCCTAAGTTTCATATATTACGGAACTGGTGAGGAGATAGGTTATAAGCCCAAATTTATACTCATTTGATAGAGAATTGTGAATAAGATTTCAGAAATCGAAGTAGCAAAGTTTGTTTAAATTCTTATAGCCCATGGTCTTAAATACCAGAGAAATATTTTGGAAATGGAGACTTTAAAATGCAGGACAAGCAATACTTTTAATGTTTACGTATTCAAGAATGTGGAAAAAGATGTTCTTGAAATATACTGAGACTGATTGAAGTCCAATGGGTAACTACTTAGTATTGTCTCTTAAGAAAAATAAGTCTTATGGAAAAGAAAGTCAACTTTATAATGCAGTTATCAACATGTAAGGAGTTTCTTTCATACCGTGGCTTTTTTGTTGAGTCCTTAAAACAATGGTGATTTGCTCTCTGTCTTCAGGGCATCTATAATTATAGGGCCTGATAAAAAAATAATTCTTCAGCAATGTTCTTCTGAGCAGGCAGAAGAAAGTTATATACTAAATATTAGAACAAAAAGCAAAAAGGATAAATGGATATCTTGACCAAAATATACTTACACTTTGGCATCTGAGTGTAATCTTCAGTGAGTAATTTATATTAAATCTAATAAAAGAAATGTCAGGAACTTTATGACCAACTGTCCCACAAATCATGAGAGAGTGCTACAGGAAGTTTGAATGAATTATGTCTGCTGTCAGTGTTGTGCAGGAAAAAAGCAGTAAGATACCTTTAGATCCATGAAAGTTTCAAACTCTGACTCTAAAAAAGTTCATATTGAAGTACAGGCATTCTCCCAGAGGCTGCATATGTTTGCTGACAAAAGCCATGGTTGGGCAATGACTCCCAAGGCATTAGAATTAAATTCCCACTCACATACTAAGTTCTTCAACGCAAGCAGCTGAGCTGACAGCCCCGTAGACTGCCTTTCCATAAACAAATTCTATTCTGTAGCCTGCCTTTTCCCTTCAGCTTTAGAAGAGAATTGTAATAGCAGGCGAAGAATCTTATACAGAACAAAGAAGAAATAAAAAATCCTCAAGTAAAATTTAAGTCAACAGGAAACTTCTCTTTTCCATGCTTTTTAACCTTAAACTACAAATACTCATTATTACACACCATTTATTGAAATTTTTGTTTAAATATCCTTTCAGTCCACAAAAATTGTAGCAGAAGGAGAATACTCTTGCTTAATCTTACTTGGGAGTTCTGCATAGTATTGAACTACAGATGCTCTGGATTTAGGCAGATGTTAGTTTAAATCTCAGATTATGCTATGTGAAACTGGGTGCTTAATGAAAACTGGTAGAGCAAAGTTTAATTATCTATGAAATAGTAATATTTGCATCAAATTCCTGGAGTGTTTGATAATTTGGATCAAATCTTTTTTAGATGGGTATGGTGGTGCATGTCTGCCTGTAATCCTACCTACTTAAGAGATAAGGGAAGGAAGAATGAAAGTTCAAGGCCAGCGTCAACAAGGTTAGTGGGAACATGCCACAAGACACAATACACAAATTGAAACAAAATGGAATAGCAGGGGTATTTGATTGAGGTAGCTGAAAAAAAGAAATAAGATACTTAGAGTGACAAAAGAAGAAGGAAAGCAATAATGAACTTATGGAAAAAATAGATAGCATGCTGATACAAAGCCTGACAACATAAAGTAGCTACTAAAATAATTACAAATATTTCAAAGTCCAAAAAAATATTCATTGCGTTATTTTGGAAAATTTATCAAGGGAAAAAAGTTTTGTGGAGAGCAGGGCATTGTAGTCCTAACTATTCATGAGGCTGAAATCTGAATATCAAGTTTCAAAGTGACCCCAGTCAGAAAAGTCTTTAAGACTCTCAACTCCAATTAACCACCAAAAACCAAGAAACAGAGGTCTGGTTCAAATGGTGGAATGTTGTTCTTGAGTCAAAAAGCTAAGGGAGTAGTACAAGGCCCTGAGTTCAAGCCCCAGTACTGACATTAAAAATTTTTTTTAAAAAAGCCAATTCTTATAAAAGTTCATGGACATCATAAATCAATCATAAATTTACTATATTAGATTTACAATACTTTCCAATGGTTTCAAAGATAGCTACTTTTCCCTACAAGGCTAATATATAAAACATAAATATCAGGATTAACCTTTCCTTGTATAAGTACTGAATTTAGAATGCATAGGAAAGATAAAAACTTGGGGACAAACTGAATAGTTTATGGACACACAATTTACAATTTCTTATTTGTGTTCCTCGAAACATAGGGAGGGGAAATTGTTGGATGAGACTCCATTGAAATTAATGACTATATTCAAAAAATTGAAAACATTGACAAGTATGTTTCACTTGAAAAATAAGGTCTAAAAATGTATTTGAATGTTTTCAAAACTCTGAAGATTGTTAAAAATAATCAGTAGTTTCAACCATACAAGAACAATACACAGAGAAATAAATTTCATTTTTAATATCTGTATTGTAAAGGTAATGAACAGGGAGTTACAGTTACATAAGTAAGATAATGAATACATTTCTTTTTAAACACTATTGCCCTTTCTCACCCTTACTCCCCTCCTCCCCAAGTTGTATAGTTCATTTCCAACAGAGTGTTAAGGGAATATAAATGTTGCATTAGTTCATCCTTGGTCCTGCTGTTTTGGTGATTCCCTTCCCCTTCCACAGATTGGATAAACTTATATACGAGACAAAGGGTACAGAAAACTAAAACAGAAAAAAAATAGAAATGACTGTATACTGGACATAGTAAGAACCTCTTCCAATTCTTGGAGTTCATATTGATAAGCATCATTATATTCCTTCTTTTTTTTTTCTTTTCTTTTTTGTAATGTCTTAGGCTTGAACACAGTGAATGGGTGTTATTCCTTATCTTTTTTGTCCCTAGACAGTGCTCTACCACTTAAGCCACAGCTCCACTTCTGGCTTTTTGTTGCATGGGAGATTAGAGTTTCCAGGAATTTCCTACCCGGGCTGCAAACTGAGATCCTCAGAGGTCAACCTCCAGAGTCCCTAGGATTACAGGCATAGATTATAGGCATGAACCACTAGAACTAGTTTGGCTGTTTTGCTCATAGCAAGCACTCTACCATTAAGACACTTTTTTCCCCTGGATGTTTTGTCAATTCGAGAAATCAATCTCTCAGATTTGTCTGCCTGAACACTCTTGCAAATCTCATCCTCTCTTTGAATCTAGATCCTCAAATCTCAGTAGGTTAGATTATAGGCAGGAGCTATACACACTCTGTTAGTAACTTGTCTACAGAGTTAATAACCCATGTATACCCTGAGCCTCACTGCTCCATCTTTCTGAGACACTTAGTACTTCCCTTGCCCCCCAGCTTGGGTGAATTAAGCTAGTTGATTCATTGTCTTAATCCCAAATTTTACTTGTTTATTCATTCACTTAGTAAATATTATGGGTTTAAATGGTATATATATGTAAGAGAGACCTAAGAACAAATAATAGATTAAGAAAAACAGTTTATTCCATTTTTTTTCATTGAAATATTAAAAAAAATAAAATGGAAGTAATATGAACACATGAAGCAAGCAATAGCCACTTTCTTGTTTACTATAACATAATTGTATAGTCTATGCAATAATAATGGCAGGTATTATCACATTAAATGTATAACATTGCTTTGTTATGCTCATTATGAGCAAAACTCGATTATGTAAATAGAGAATTTTGATCCAAAAAGAAAAAATAGATAGAAAACCAAAATTATCTCAAGTAAAAGACATGATATTTAGCCTTTGTCATATACATTATCAAAGCATTGCATATGCAATATGTTAGTCATTTATCAATCACAAGCTAAATACACACTAAAATCTACTTACTTTGGGAAGGTATTATTGCTTTTGAGTAAGATAACATCTATAATGCATTTAGGACAATACCTTGGTTGATCATCATGAATGTAACCACAGTTTAGCTAATAATTCTAGATTTAATTTGAGCATTCATATTTCTAATGTTATTTCTAACAGTACTCATTAAGAAATGTAATTTAACTGTATTTTTTGTCTTTTCTTTTGGTACTGGGGCTCGAACCCAGGACATTGAACTTGCTAGGCAAGCACTTTACCACTTAGCTACATCACAGCCCCAGAAATATAATTTAATACACATGATCATTTATAGTTTAGAGATGCACAAAACACATACATTGAAATATAGATTAATTTGTATTAATAAAGTGATCCAATCTAGGTTCTATGCTACATACAAGGAATCTGTCCCACAGATCTCAATATTTGTGCTAATCCTGAGTATTCCTTCTTATTTTACTGACCTAGGGACTACAGTGGATTTATTTTCTGCCACTCGAGTATCTGCATATTCTTATATATTTTATTATTGCTTGGACTTTCTTTCCTACCTGTTTTGTGACATTCTCTTATCCTCTTTACATTAGAGTATGGAGAGTCACCTCTGGAGTGATAAATTTTAACCACCAAGAGCTCCAATCTGTCCTGTGTCATCGCACACATCCCATCATCTTATTTTGGAATCAGACATTGACTTTTAGAAGGTCCTCCTTATGTTGATGCATTTGTGGATTTACCTTTAGCAAAAGCTCCTCGAAGCCAGGGATCCATGACCAGATAATGGGATCATTCATGCTGCCTGATTTATGCAGCAACTCTTGAACTGTGTCATTATCACACTCTTTCATTTCTTCTGCCAAGAACCACTCAGACAGAAACGACTAGAGCCATTTGAAGAAGCAAGCCCTAACAAACTATTATATAAAACAAGAAAAAATAAAAAAAAAACCTCATTCACTTACCTTGATTCAACTCTCTATAAATATATTTAGTTGAGAAAAAATGAATTTGCTTTTTGTAAAATACAGATCAACTCTGCCTTTCAATAGTATTGAGAACTTTAATACTGCAATTAATTTGGTGGTTTGAAAAACACAGGATTCAAAAGCAAAAAACAGCAACAGCAAAAACAAAAAATAAACTAGTCTTAACTTCTATCACATTTGGGATATCTGATCTTTGCAATTGGTTTATCTATTTGTAACTAATATTCTTTATGCAAAAATGAAAGCTTTTAAGGTGTGGCTTATGAGGTCACTTGTAATATTAAATGCAGACGTGTTTTTAAAATGCCTGACCTGTCACTGGGGATATATTGCATAATGGTAGCTAGTTTCCTTTTGGGAAAATTCTGTATATGAGCCAGCTAACTTTCAAATCTCCTTTGCAAAATAATCACAGTAATGATGTTGCTTCAGAATCCAGAAATAAACACAGTCCACCTTCTTCATTGTGTTTTGTACTCCAGCACACTCACACAACTTATGGTAGAACGGCCTGGAAAACCAATGTAGATAAGATATAGACATCATAAATGGCATAGCATAAAGACCAATGAAAATGGCTTTGGATTGTCAAAGCATAAATTTGAATGTATTTGTTTAAGAAGTAAATGCATCATCCTAGTTCATTTCAATTATCTCACTTCCCAGAACAGTTAATACTTAAATATCATAGGCAATTTTTGATATCCCCATTGCATTTCTGCTAACATTTGGCATATATTAGATACAATTGCTTTGGACTCTTTCTCACTCCAATATACAAATCTAAGAAGTGTTTATCAGTTTCCAACTCATTGAATGTTTCCATTACTCTAAAACTTAAGTTTAATCCCTGTAAAATAGGGGTGTCATGTGACTCAATGAAAGGGCATTCAGGGACACATCTTTTGCCACATAATTTCCCAAGTGTTTCATGTATGGGCTTACCAAGTCTGTGTTCAGTTCCTAAGACTCTCCCCCCACACCGCCTTTTTGCATTAAATGCTTATGAACAATTTAATTTAAATACTGTTCTCATCATTTCCCAAGTCTCACAGTTCACATTTCCCTTTATAACTCAGTCACAATTTTCTCCTTCCATGGCTCAGTAGACAGACAGAAAGGTAGGTAGGTAGATAGATAGATAGATAGATAGATAGATAGATAGATAGATAGATAGATAGATAGATAGATATAAATTTATGATTGTTTTAAAGTAATGCAATGATATTTTCACTTGAACCACCTTTCCAGACCTTTTCACTCTTTCAGTTCATTTTTAATGTAGGGTACATACTTTTTTCTAGGCTTACAATGGACAAGGATCTCCCAGATATGTAATACGTGGGATGACAGACCATGATCAGTGTAGTACATAATCTTCATTTTCTCCTATTAAAAAACCTCCTCTTGCACAGTACACTGGTTATGAAAATGAATTTACATGGATACATTATTACCCATTGCTACCTATTATTTATTCAAGTGGAAGAACCGTGGCTCAAGAAATTGAGCAAAAATCGCAGAGACAATGCGTGAGGCCTGAGTTCAAGCCAAAGACTGGCACAGAAAAGAACCAAAGAAAAATTAAAAGAGAGAAAGAGATATTATACAGCATAAGTTGTGGTATCTTTGCTATAGCAGGAGTTAATTGGAATTACACATTTTATCCAGTCCCAGACCATAAAAAACAAAAACAAAAACAAAAAACAAAACAAAAAAAAATTGATGAGGATTTCAGAACAGTCTAATGGATTCCATACCTATGAAGTTGAAAACATCTTAGAAAGCATGTGTGATCTTGCATATTGGTTATTAATTTTTCAGACAAATTTTCAGTCAGAACACCAGCCAAACACATTTGGTAGACACAGCTAGACACAGGCAGCTGGACGCTTACCAAGGAGCTTCTTATCATAAACAAGCAAGTTAGCTAACTAGTCTGTAAGGGAATTAGTTAACTGATCAACCTCTGATCCTGTGAGGTGCTGAGCAAATGAATGAGGCTGGTTGCCAGACATCTAATATATATGCAATCGATCATTCATCCCAGCAGCCATTTAAGGGAGGATAGCATGGTAAAAATATACTGGGTTTTTGTTTGTTTGTTTGTTTGTTTTGTCTGGCCTTGGGACTTAAACTCTGGGCCTAGGTGCAGTCTCTGGCCTCTTTTTCTTCTGGCTTTTTCTGTGATTAGTTGGAGATAAGAGTTCCTGCCCAGACTGGCTTTGAATCACAATATATGTATAGTGAAAATACTGTACAGAGGGGTTACAATTACATGGGCAAGGTAATGAGTACATTTCTTATCAAGCATTGTTGCCTCCTCCTTTGTTTCCCCTTCCCATCCCTTCCAATCTCCCCCCCTTGGCCCTCCCCAGTTTTTAAAATTTGTCTGTTCATTTTATAAACTGGGTTGTTTTTTTTTTGGTGCTTAAGTTTTTTTTATTGTGAAAATACCGTACAGAGGGGCTACAATTACATCGGCAAGATAACGAGTACATTTCTTATCAAGCATTTTTGCCTCCTCTTTGTTTCCCCTTCCCATCCCTTCCCATACTCCCCCCACCTCCCTCCACCCGATCCCCACCCCCACCAAAGTTGTAAAGTTCGTTTTCGACATAACGACTTGTACGTCTCATTGTTGCAATGGGTCCACCTGTATCCCTATTTAAACAATTTGTTTTTCCCTTCCCCTCCACAAATTATACCAACATCAAATACAGTGAAAGCAGGGGTTATACCGTGGGGGAGGGACATACAAAGCAACATAGAAGTTATCTTATAAATATGTTAGAAACAATTGCATGAAAGGAAAAAAAAACATTTGAATGCTTATCTTGGGGTTCTTTTAATTATTTGTATCGTCTGATAATGAGTCTTCTACACTGTGAATGACTTTCAAAATTGTCCTCTTCTTCTACAGGTTGTCACTTGATTCTGGTAATTGTTTTCTTTGGTGGAAATAAACTAATTAAATCTAATGCAATTTATTCCCTCAAAAAATGAAAATAATTAGGGAAATAATTTCATACACCTATATTCACATGCATTTATTCTATATTTTATATAGTAATTTTAGTGTTTCTAGCCTTAACATTAAGATTTTGGATCACTGATTCTGTGAATATTGATGCAATATAGCACATGGATATTTAGTTCACTAATTAAAGGAGGTTTTACAAAGTAGATAAAATAGTATATTGAATATAAACCACTACTGTTCTGATCACATTTGCTGTTTTCTGAAAGCTGCAGACAAATGCATATCTTGAAGGCCTTTTCCAAAAAGAGTGCTGAGTCAAGTGAGCAATCGAGAAGGAAATACTCTAACCATTGACAAACACCATAAAAATTAATTGCATTTGGATTGCAGGTAAAACAAAATATTACAGACATAATAATGAGGCTGTTACAATAATCATAAATGCACATTATTACAACTTTGGTGAGCAGCAGTATTTTCTAAGCAGGACAATGAAAATAACTGAACATAAAAAAAAAGGATACTACATACTAGAACATTGAGAAATCCAGTTCATTAAAGGGATCTATTTTAAGACCCTTAAAACGGACAATTAATATTATAATGAAAAGGAACTCAATGTAGTATGTGGGGAGATATTCATACTTGTGTATAAAAGGATGTCTACAAGCCATTAAGGGAAAATTAAGTGACTTAGCATAAAAGCAAGCATAATGCCTGGAAGCATGTCACACAAGCAGAAATTCAAGTGGGTAATGAAGCAATTAAAGGTGAGCAGTCCCCTGTGTCATCAGAGAAATGTAATCATAGTACTGAAACTGATACTGTGATCTCACCTTACAACTATCAGAGAGGCAATAATTAAGTAGGTTGAATATATTATATGCTAAATATTGGTGATAATGGGAACATTGGGGTTAGATGGATACAATCCCTTTTATAAAAATGTCTAGTGATTTCTCATAAAGTTGAGCATTCCTTATGATACAGAAATCCCATCCTTCGTCACATGGTCAACAATATTGCAAATTATTGATCAAAAATGGTATTATCTTCCCTCCCTCTTTACTTGTGTAGTTTTATTGTAAATGTAATGGCACTGCTTAGTTTGTTTCTTGCTTACATGCTTGGTTTCAGTCAGGACTATTTATTTATTTATTTATTATTTTTAAATTTTATTTTAAGGATAATACATAGTTACATAAGTAAGGTAGTGATTGCATTTCTTTCTTTCTTTTTTTCTTTTCTTTCTTTTTTTTTTTTTTTTTTTTTTTTTCCAATTGTAGGGCCTGAACTCTGGGCCTGGGCGCTGTCCCTCAGCTCTTCAACTCAGGGCTAGTGTCCTACCACTTGAGCCACAGCGCCACTTCCGGCTTTTTTTGTTGTTTTTTGCTTGTGTGTTGCTGAGGAATTGAACCCAGGGCCTCATGCATGAAAGGCAAGCACTCTACCACTGAGCCACCTTCCCAGCCCATGCATTTCTTATTGAACATTTTTATTCCCTCCCTCATTTCTCCCACCCCCCAACTCCCCTCCAATCCCCCAAATCATAAATTTCATTTCCAACATAGTGTCTAGTGAGTAGCACTGTTGCATTGGTTCACCCTTTGTCTCATCATTTCCATGATTTCCATTCCCTTCCCCAAATCAGATAAACTTATATACAAGACAAAGGGTACAGAGATTACAAAAATGATATCAACAGGAAATAAACTAAAGGGGGAAAAAGAAAGAAATAACTATAAACAGTACACTAAAAAACCCATTGTTTCCATTTTTTGGAGTTCATTTCGATAAACATCATTTTATGTGGTCCTATGCACATAGATATTCAGCTTTCGTAGTCTTCTGCTAAGAATATGCTAGATATATTCTAGTTATTAAAAATGAGGGAACCTATTCAGTCTGTATTTCTTTGGGTCTGGCTTGCTTTCCTTAGGTTTGTTTCTGAACTTCTTTGATCTATTTGTTTGCTTATATAGTACTGTACTATAATTGTGCCTTTCATTCTAAGTCTTAAACCAGGTATGACAAAGTTTTAACATTCCCCCTTAACATTTCAATGATGGAAGGGCTGGCATTCATGATGATGCATTGTACAATTAATTAATGTGTTGTGTTAAAACCCATTTGTGCAACCTCTTAAAGATAATCTTTAAAAAGATTGTATTGTTTATCCTTAGCATTTCCATATCAATTTTAAAGTGGTCTTGACAGTTTGGGTAAAGAAACAATCTCACTCTTAGGGTTTGCATAAACTGCTGGAAATATACTATTAAAACTGGAAATTAAAATCTTAATAACCAACAAATCTTCCAATAGAACAGGTGTATTTTTAAGGTTACTAATGCCTAGAGGATATGATTCTAGATTCTAATTTGTAAATTATGTTTACTAAGTCTGACGTGCCGAACTATACATTCTCCATGCTTGCCTTTAATGTTCATGAATACAAAACTAATGAGTTGGTCATCGAAAACAAAAGCTTCTCCCCATTATTTCTTTCAGGATGCTTGTATTTGTTGTTACCTCTGCTTGTGTTCTTTCTTTCATGTCCATTAAATTTGCCCGTGTAAATCCCTTAAATATTTTGGTAATAATTTCATTCAAAACAACCCAGGTCCAAGATCCACCATTAGCATTCTACCCCGTGCTAAGAAACAACCTGAATTTGTGTTTGCAGTTGAGAGTTATAAATTATATCAAAACATCATTCAGTGAGAGTCATTCTCCAAGATTGTAAAGAGATGGATGGTCTCCAGGGGAGGGTTGTCATAAAAAGGAAAATCAAAGCAGCTGAATAATACAATAAGTCTGTATAGAAAGCCAGCTCATCCATGCAGGGATGGGAAAGGTGGCAGCCTTTGAGGAGGCGGCTGACAGATTTCATTTGTCGAGGAGGATCAGATCTTGCCCTGGTGTCACATGTCATATTTTCCCCACCGCCCCTCCGGTGTTCTACAGGAACCCAGTGGGTCCTGGTGCTGCTGGGGGCATGCACAGGGACTGCCCATCAAAGGCAAGCAGTGGCGAAGTCAAGTGTGCTAAAGGCACACCATCTCCCAGTTCTCCTTGCTGTGGGGTGCGAGAATCTCTTCACAGTTACACTAATCATGTAGAATAAAAGGGATACTGGAATAAAGGATTCACTTTCCTTTGTTTCCTTCTTTCTGTCTGTCTGAATTTTCCCTTGTTTGTTGTTCTCTTTCCTAATGGTCCCTGGACTCCTTTTTATTTAATTTTTATTATAAAGGTAATATAAAAAGGGGTCGCAGTTACCTAAATCAGGTAATGAGTACATTGCTTTTTAAAGAAATAATTTCATTTGTTATTGTGATTGAGTTGATATCCAAAAGGGATACAGTTACATGAATCAGGTAATGAGTAATGAGTATAATTCTACAATGCCATCCCTTCTTTCGTTTTCTTCCTCCTTTTGCCTCCGATCCCCACACAAGGTAGCCAGCTCATTTTCCAAGTAGTTTCTGGAGATTTTCAATGTTGTATTTGTTCATCCTTGCTCCACCTTTTAGATGCCCTCCCTTCCCCTCCCAAATACAACAAAGAAACAAGACACTAGGAAAAGTAAACAAAAATAGCAGAATATCCCTTGCTTCATTTCCTTGGTACATTTCTTTTTGAACAGTGTCACCTCTTCCCTAGTTTTCCCCCAGTTTTTCCCTCCTGATGCCCCCTCCCCAACAAATTGTATAGTTCATTTTTAGCATAATGTCTGATGAGTATCACTATTGCCATTATTCACCCTTTGTCCCAGAATTTCCTTGCTGTCCTTACCCACCTCTGAACAGACGAACTTATGTACAAGACAAAACCTACAGAAACCAAAAAACAGCAACAAAAGAGAAGACAAAATGCAGGAAGAGATTTTGTTCTTTTTGTTTTTATTGAATTCCCCTCCCTTTTCAACTTATTTATATATTTTTATTCTGTTTCTTATTATCATTAAATTAATAATTTTAAACCCTCTACAATTATTATTTTGTTTATATAATGTTCTTTGATCTGGAGAGGAAATTCATGCAAAGCTGCAGTGGTAGTGTAAGGTTCATTCTGCTTCATTAATTTTCTCAGGGAGAGAGTTTCTTGATATTTTTATTAAATACTTTTCCAACTTCTTTTCCTCTGTGTGTGTGTGCCTTTACTTCGACCACATTAGAGTACTGCCCCCGGCACCCATAACTGAAAACTGATACAATTAACATATTTATCTTCACAAGGTATTGCTTCAATTATTTCTTAGTCCTGACAATTATGAAATCAAAACTACCCCTCTCAATAAGGACTCAAAGACCTTCAAAAGTACTATAGTGTTTATTCATAAACTCAAAAGACAAAAGACTCTATTCAGACATTTCCAAGTAATACGAACACATGAATAGGTACTTTGAATGAAAATTATGATTTCTTCTCTCACAGGGACAGAGGAATTAAGTATCTGGCTGAATCTAAACTTCTAAAATTCTGTTTGAGTATCTTGCTGATCCAACCCTGTCCTCCCTGCCTTGGTTTTTCCTTTAGCCTGCATTTAAGCAGTGGCAATCTAACTAAAATTCTCAAGCTTACTTCAGGAAGCATGTTTGACCTATACAACAAAAACAGACAATAAGAAGACCATGATAGGTTAACTTTATAAAATGAAGCAGGCATTCTAGGTCCCATGGTTTTCCTTATTTGCAATAATTAAGGTGTCCTTTTTTTAAATCCCTGCTGTGTTCTCTTTCTGAATATAATATCTTACACCCTCACACACACAAGCACACACATACACACATGCATGTATACAATTATACATGTATCTGATCTGAGATAGTGACTGCAAAGCATAAGGCCCTAAGTTCAAACTTCTGTATTGCCAAACAAAAATTATTAATGAGTCAGTACATTCATAAATCTTTCAATAAATAATATTGGAATGTACTTTTCATTGCATTTATAAAATTTATGAATGTTTGTATGTTTATATAAATAGATTGATATTTATGTTTTAAAATAGAAATGCTTTCCATTTCCTATCAAATGGGACAATGTCATTCTTTCTGTGGAGGCATAGAATTCTATAAGTGAAGTAAGCCAGGCCCAAAGAAACATATGGTTTCCCTTACTTGCAATAATTAGTATATGTCTAGGACAAGCAGAAAAGGTCAAAAGCTATGTACATATGACCAGATAAGATGATACGTGAAATGAACCCCAAGATAGGGACACAAGTGTTTTTTTTTTCTTTCTTGCTATTGTTTCTAACGTATTTATAAGGTACCATGTGATTTTTTTTGTTGCTTTGTATGTTCTTTCCCATGATAAAACCCCTGTTTTCACTGTATTTGATGTTGATATAATTTGGGGAGGGGAAGGGAAAAAAGAAAATGTTTAGAGATACAGGTTGACCCATTGTAACAATGAGATGTACAAGACACTGTTGAGCAGCAAACTTTACATTTTAGGTGGGGGTAGGGTAGAGAGAGTGTAGTTGTAGAAGTGGGAGGGAAGGAAGGGTCGGGGAAAAACAAAGGAGGAGGCAACAATGCTTGATAAGAAATGTACTCATTACTTTGCTCATGTAACTGTAACCCCGCTGTACAGTATTTTTACATTAAAAAACTTATTAAAAATAAAATAGAAATACTATTTAAAAATGATACTTTGAAAAAATAAATGGGCTAACCTCAAATATGTGTATTGTGCCTAAGTTTTAAAACTATAATGCTTTGGGAAAAATATAGAAACCTTCTGAACTCATTACTTAGAACATATACACATTATTATTTTATTCATATATTTAATAACAGTATACACAATGCACAACTAAAAGTTTGAACAAATTAAAGCAATCTTTTGAAAACTATTTTGTAAACCATAAAGTTATTATCCTCATTTATGTCATTAGCAATGGTGTTTTTCATAAATATGTTGCAAAATATTTGACAGTATGTTATTAGATATTGTAAATTGGTAATATTTACATAGAATATTACACATTAATTAACTTTTTCAGGACTGATATTGAATGCAAATACAAATATATGTGTGTTTTATGTATATATATATAGAATAGATAGATAGATAGATAGAGATCACTAAAACATATAAGAACCTCTGGACACAGACTCATGACAAAACAAGTACTATCTGTCATGTTTCTATCAACTACCTTTGCCTCCCCATGAAATATGTAGAGATAATTCCACACAGAATAGATGATATTACAAAAGAGAAATATTAAGATTTAACATCCATCACTGTTTTGTAAAGAGTAAGCAAGCAAAATTTCTGTGTCTTGGGACAGTCACCTCATCTCCACTTACTTCCTATAACATAGTCCAAGAATCTCAAAAAATGGACCCCAAAAGAGTAATCAAGGCAATGAGTTATGTTTCTTAGCAGTGCAGGGAGGAACAGTGAAACCTGAATGTTTTGTATTTCTTTATAAAGAAATGTTGAAGTCTGAATTACTTGTTTTTTTCTATAATTACAAAAGTATGTTTTTGTGTTTTTGTTTTGTTTTTTGCCTAGTGTCAATGTAACAGTTTTTCAGATAAATCTGACTCAAGTCCCATCAATCTAGGTGCAATGCCTATTATGTGTCTATTACTGAGCTTAAGTAAACTCTAGTCAATGCTTAAGGAATAAGTCGAATAGGTGATTTAAAAAATAGTGTATTGAAAGAGGCAAAGCTGTTGTCCTCTGTGATCAATTTCAGCCCGTTTCTAATGCCTCTAGTGATATCATCCTTGCCATCTCATAATGTTTCACAAGGTTTTAGTAAGAGGAAATTAAATCATCTGGTCAGTAGAGTTGTTCTTTTCTATAGAGCGTATGTAAATCCATTATGTACAGGAAATCATCATTTAATCATTCTGATGTCATTTTCACAGATAAGATGCAGCCATTTTCATCAGAGCTGTATTATAAATGCTGCCCATCTGCTTCTTCTCATAAAGCAAAAGTATAAAAAGTTATGCTGCTTCTATTTTCATGAGTCCATGCAAAGACAGACATCCCATGTGCACAGTTGCCTATAGACATGACGGCAAATGGGCATGCATAGATTGAATTCTTTCTTTGCCATCCTTCCACATATTAGTATCTTAACAAAAGCTATCAATGTTAATGTACAACAAATATCATCATTTTACTCTGGTTTACTTCATTCCATTTTCATTATCAAAATCTTAGGCAAATTGATCTTCAAACTGTGGATAAAATCATTTATCCCCATGGTAAAAGCCATACCACAATTTCTCATTTGTTTCATTCTGAGAATACCTTACATACGTTTACAAGCATCTAGATTTTGACAATATTATGGAGATGATGGGACAAAAGCCAAGTAAATTTATGACCTCATTTGTAAATAAAAATTTTCAGGAAGCTAGATATACATTTCCATTCATATGTTACCTGTGAATTATTATGTACTACAATGACATGTCTGAGTTTATGCAATAAAATCTTATACTTTCCACAAAATTATAAAAATACTTTATCCTTTCAGTTGGTTTCTATCACTACGACAGTATCATTTGTAACAACAAATATTATTATTTCCAAATGTACATGAGTTAGGAATTTGCAGAGTGACTGTGAACTCCTCAGAATCTCGCATGACTGAAAACAACATGGAAGTAGGGACCACTTCAGTATATTTCATCTTCAGGGTTTTTTCTCATTCTTTTTTTCAGAGAATTCATTTTATTGAGCTGTATGATTCTTCTTTTCTTAACGGTTGCTACCTAGTGATTGCTCACAGCATCTTGGGTTGCTCCCATTTTTTACCTCCTGATTCTCCTTATGTTCAAGTAAACAATGAATGGGTAAGATGAGTTACTTTCTTTTGTTTTCATAATGTCTGATGTCCTTTCTGTCTGTTTTCTAGGACTCAGATTGAAAGGTGCATGCAATGACTCCTAGTCTTTTTACAAATTACATCTCATGCCTCTCACACTGGGGGATAGAATTTAAACATGAAAATTTGGGGGCAGGCACATTTATTCCACAACCTGAAGTATCTCTAAACTGCAATCTTTTTCGTCCACCACGGGAAAAATAAAGCCCTACTTCAAAGAGTATGGGGATGTTTAAATTCCAGGAAATACTACTAATCGGCTGTCATTTAAGTACTTCTTTTCCTTTAGGATGATTCCACTTCTTTGACTCCGCATTTAGCTTTGTGCATAGTGGGAACTGGGCTTCCCGGTCACCTGCTTGCAGAATAATGTTGTGTGTGAGGTAGTCATGGTGAGCAAGGAGGGCCATTATCTTATGATTCCTAAATAACACCTTAATAGAAGCCTGAAATGTGCTGTCCACAAATGTATTCCTCCTGCATAATTTCAATGTATATTATGCAGCACCAAATCTTCAACTTTTGCTGTTATTTTATTTTCCTTAAACAATCCCCATATTTCTCTACACAGGCTATGTTTCTTGAGGTGATATCATTAAAATTCATATTTCCAGGTCCCATTCTGTATATTCTAGAGCTGAACTTCTGAGGATTATGTTTCTATTGTGTATATTTTTAAAAGAAGAATTTTTGGAAACCGTTGTCTAAAGACAATCAATACTTTTTTGCAAATTTAGTGTGAATTTTCTTTCCTCTGAAATCCACTTAGAGAGTTGCCCATTCTGTAAACAAGTTAAAAAAATAAAGAAGTCCAGGAGGATATAAATAGAGAAGCCATTCCAATGTGTTTGACACTGATATCTGTCAACTCTGAGAAGCGTTGAGACCATGTACAATGAAGCATCACAGGCATAAAGATCCAGACCCTTCTTTGCCTGAAGCTGAGATCAGTCGACATCTATGAAAATTTCCTTATAGGAATTGCCACCACTTGTAAAAGTATTGCATTATAAGTAAGGTAGTGAGTTTCTCCTGGAAGCTCTTTAAAAATCAATCCAATATAGCCTCAGAAATAATATCTGGATTGGCATGTGAAATGCCTGGGATTATCGTACTCATGGATCCTAGAGGGGGAGACAGACATCATCACCATATTTGCTAGAGATTCAAGCTATAGGATCTGCTGTCTTTATAGAGCCTACCTTCAACTGGTTATAAACAATAAACAGAAGAACAAAGAGCTAGCAAATGACTGATTCTATGGAACCCAAACAATGCAAAGGGATAGAGTTGAAGGAGGGGCTCCCAGCTTTGTTTCAGTAGGTAAATTCTGGAAAAATTGGAAGAAGAAAATAATGTTTCCAAGCAAATCCTTTACTCATATAAAATTAAATGGTTGTTTTTATGTGTTAGGCATATAATGGATGTTTTTATATACTAGAAGTGAGAATGAAATTTGTGTCATATCTATGAAAGGTGTGTGTATATATAAATATATATATATATATATGAATGTATATACATACTGGCAGTTAAAATATAATATGTATGATTAGACCCACTAAGAAAACCTTTCTGTTCTTGGAAGCTGAAGATTGTTTTATGTAATTTGGGGGGAAAATGAATAAAAGAGAAGAGAAATGATATGGGGGATAACCCTTGGAAGATCTGTGCTTGAAATAATAATAAAACAGAAACTATGTTAATGAATCATTATCAGTACATATATTAGTCCTAACCAATTCATCATTTCATTCGCATAGCCACTTTGATCGTACATCGGGAGCAATCCAGACACATCTAATTTGATCCTGCCAACCACTGTATTTCTTTCAAAAACTAACTTGATAGATGAGGAAACTGAGCATCACAGAAATACAAGAAATGGCAGAAGAGACTCAACCCACTTCTGTTGGAAACAAGACATGCATGGGTCCATTGTTCCCTAGAAGATATGGGGAGATGACAATCCTACAAGCTGGACCTGTATTTGTTAAGGAAATGTGATCACCCAAATAAGACATGAAAACCACCTGCTTGTCCAAGCTCTGAGGGACGGGCTTCCCAATACAGGTTTAAAAACTGAACAATGGGAAAAGCCACTCAATCACCTACATAAATAATTTAATGCTTCTTAAAGACTTGAGACAGAGATACCAGTACAAGATTCGTGATGCCAAAATAATCAATTCACTCAGCTCACTATATTGTTGATAAGGAGTAAACAGGAGAATATCAGAATAAACTATCACACCTCCCACCACTCCACCCATGGTAGAATTTGCTGTTTGATTCTAGTATATTTCTCTGTCAAACTCATTAGTAATTTTCTCAAAATATTCCTCATGGAAAATTCTATTCATAGCTATAATATTGTGGCAAGAGAAAAAAATTAGCATCTTCTGTGAATAATCCTATATACAGGGGCGTCCAGGAGTCTTCTCTGCATAAACTGAAATAGTGTCTCTTTCATAGCTGTTTTTGTTCTTTTTATTCCTCTGGCTAGTGTGTATTCTGCAGAGTTAAACAACAAAGCAGAAATCGCAAACACATGACTTTGTCCCTTCTGTGCCCCTCAATTTGAGTTTAATAAGAATATTCTTAGTTAATTAAAAAAATCATTTTGGAAGGTTACTTAACATAGTTAGGAAAAATATAAGTCATGCAATTGGAAGAAAGGGTTGTTTCTTTTTGCCTATATTCTACATGATGTGGGACAAATAGCACCCTAAGACTCAATTTCCTCACGTGAAAATTTGTTAGAATAACATTAGCTATCCTATTGCGTGTTTTGTAGAGGTTTAGTGATATATCACTTAGACAACCTTGAGAAAGATTTTTGTATGGATATATATATATATATATATATATATATATATATATATATATAAATTAAGTGAATATTTATGTCTTCTATTTTTGCATCTGGAAATACCTGAAACAGCATGTGATTTGCCCAGTATTATAATCAGATTTAGATTTGGAATCTTTGATCATCTTATACTGTCTTTCCCTTGATGACTGGGACCAAGATTTATTACTTTGTAGTCTCTAAGGCCTTGTATTAAGTAATGTGTTATCTACTCAGTTGAATAACTATTTAAATCCCAAGTACTTAGACTTAAAAATGCACAATATATCACAAAATAATTTGATTTCTAGAGTGTCATGACCTAGATTATGTTGACATCTAGAGTACTACATTTATTCCTCTTTAGAAAATGTTCTTTTTAATAAAACATTTATTTGAAGTAAGTTTTTGAATTTTCCTCAAGAATCAGATAGGAAATTTTCAAAGGAAATGATATTCATTCTTAAGAGTTTGAATTATCACTTAGATAAGGAAATTCTTACCTACTTTATACTGTAGATAATTATCTAAATTAATTCTGAGTAAATGTGAATCAAGAACTATGAGGAAGAAATAGTACATTTAGAGGGGAAAATGATGTCATGTTTTCAGTCTGGCTCTCATCAGTTGAAAGTGTCTGTGTTGGGATTTTTCTAAATATATGTTAAAGGCGCATGAGCATTCTGTGTCAGGGCAGCTTGCTAGCTGGTTTGGAAGTGTTCCCCCTATCTGCCTGCCTAGCAAACCATCTCTGGAGAGTTGGTGTGGTATGGGCCTTCATAGGCAGAACTCTCAGTTTTGGGTCTTAGAAATCTGCTTCCAGAATCTGAGCATGGCACCTGCAAAACTGTATTGTAGTAGAGAATTCCAAATGGTTCTGAGCCATAGCAATGGATGCTATCTGAAATAATAATACAAAAAGAAAATCAATGCCATTAGGAGACTGGCTTGGCTGAGAAAGTGAAAAAAAAGTTCTCTCTGTTTCCAGCCTTTCCTCTAAAAGATGTGTTGGGTTACATCATTAGAAGTGCCCCAGGTATCTGTAAGTAGGGAAGTGCCACCTGGAATCTCCTTCAGGTTAGTCTATATTCTTCACCCAGGGCAGAACAGAGCCTGGAATAAGAGGATCTCTGTTGTGCCTTGGGTTTTGTCCTTTTATCAACCAACATATGATGGGACATAGCTGATAGGGAGAGCAGATGTTTCACTAGCTGATAAAGTTCTCTTCTCTGGTGGCCAGAAACAGAGCAAAGCCACGGATCTGTGAAGAAGAGCTGGCCATTGATGCTGTCTCCTTTGTCACAAGGGCAATTCAGTCACTTCTCAATGTTTCCTTCTCTCATTTACACATCTGCTCCTTCCTTCATTACCAGAAGACCATAATACTCCTGCAAAATGGATCCTGACAATCCCAAGTTAAAATGAAAGAAGGCCTATTAGTCAAGACCACAATGTGAAATCTTATGATCTCTCAGTATTTTCCCCAAATTATCACATGTCTTTGTAACCTTTGCCAAATATGTTTCTAGTTTTTAATTCTGGATTATACTGAGATTTTTATCAGACTTTGGATTTAAGGTTGGCTGTTTTACTTTTTCTTTCCTAGGTCTCTTTTATATAGCTTTTTGTTGTTAGGTCACAAGTCAACTTTTTTTGTATATATCTTTTATTATAAAAATACTGTACATTAGCCGGGCGCTGGTGGCTCACGCCTGTAATCCTAGCTACTCAGGAGGCTGAGATCTGAGGATCGCGGTTCAAAGCCAGCCCGGGCAGGAGAGACCGTGAGACTCCTATCTCCAATAAACCACCAGAAAACCGGAAGTGGCGCTGTAGCTCAAGTGGTAGAGCGCTCGCTTTGAGCTGAAGAGCTGAGGGACAGCGCCCAGGCCCGGAGTTCAAGCCCCACGACCGACAAAAAAAAAAAAAAAAAAAATACTGTACATGGGGTTGAGGAGTTGGCTTAGCGCTAGAGCACTTTCCTCGCATTCATGAGGCCCTGGGTTTGATTCCTCAGCACCACATAAGCAGAAAACAAAAACAAAAACAAAAATAAAAAACGCCAGAAGTGGTGATGTGGCTCAAGTGGTAGGATGCTAGCCTTGAGCTGAAGAGCTGAGGGACAGCACCCAGGCCCAGAGTTCAGTCCCTACGACCGACAAAAACCGTACCAAACCAAACCAAACCAAAAAAACCTTCACAGAGGGGTTATAGTTTCATGAGTAAGGTAATGAGTACATTTCCTATGGACGTTTGTTAACCTCCTCCTTTATTTTTCCCCTACCATCCCTACCCTCCAAGACAATATGTCGAAAACAAGTCAACTTTTCTTTTGTGGGTTTTTTGACTATAAAATTGATATTGTTTATTATTATCAATCCATGTTTTCCACTCAAGGCACTTTTCCCAAGTCAAAATTTTCTTTTTATGTGTGTGAATTTTTTAGCTACTTTCCCATCTAGAATGTAAGCTTTATGACAACACAAATAGGCTTTTCTTGAGATCACAATCCTCTCTGTGCTCAGCACAATATCTGGCATGTTCCAGGTGCACAGAAAATGCTATGGTTAATGTGGTTGGATGGTGTACTTAAACTGCCTTCTTAGACAAAGAGAAGAAACTCATTTAATAGGATCTAAGTAGGATTTGAATAGCCGGGACATGAAAAACAATGTTTTTTTAAAACTATTATCCTATATATTAGATTGTTCTAAGTAAATGTAATTTTATGAATTATATATAATTTGGGAAATGAAGACAATTTTAAAACTAACACTTGTTACTTTATAATCTAAAGCTTTAGTGAAAAGCATTGTTAATAGCTACATGCATTTTTCAGACTTTGCATTGTCTGAGTAGTCAAGCTATTAGACAGTATTTAAGTAATCCATTTTCATTTGATACTATCCTTTTAGAGTGCATGTTTGTTGTGTGTGTGTGTGTGTGTGTGTGTGTGTGTGTGTGTGTGTATGTGAGTGTGTGTGTGTGTTCATTACTATGAACTGTTTAATCATTTGGATTGTTTCTAATTTATTGTTGACAGAATGCATATTTTTGGAAATGATTCTTCATGTATTTCCTTGATTATTTTTGTGCTACTTTCTGGGTGATATCCTTGATAACTTTATGTAATGCTGTTTCTTGTTATTTAATACTTTTAGGTGATTATATTTTTAATTTTTTGGTTACTTTTTAATGCAGTATTTCTTTTAATTAACATCTTCTTTGCTTTTGGCTGAAATACTTTTCCATCCTGTGATAAATATCATATTTCTCTATTGACGAGAAATTTGATTGTGTTCTCCGAAGATAATTGCTCCGAAGACAATTGGTGTTTTGGGTTCTAGCTTGATAGTAGAGACTCTCTTCCTCACATGATTAGCGATATTGGACTTTTTTTTCTTCATACTAGAAAACCACCAAATACTTTCTGAAGAGCTTTGGTCCAAGAGTTACTGCTTGTGAACTAGCGCACAACTCATTGGAGGGTGACAGAGGGAATTTGAAGATATTTTTTTTTCCTGGAAGTAGACAATCATTTAAATAAATATATACAAATATTTCAACATTGCCCACATAGCCTGATACATTTGACTGCCAGCAATCATGAGATTTAAACAGTAAGGAAAATTTTCAGGTTAAGAATATTTTCATATTTTAACATACAGAAATAAGAATTCAGGATTTCTACCATTTGATCTGATACCTCCCAACTCTTCATGTGTGCCTAGAAGCCCAGCACCAGAACTATTTCTGACTAGTCTTCTTGGATGAAATGTGGCTTGCGTGGAATTGTAAGGGGAAATGAGACTGTCTCTCCTATATCCTTCATCCATAATATATCCAGGCTACCAGTTGCTGAGGGTTTCTGATATAATCTACTTTTTTGTGATAATATGACTTAAAAGTACTTTGAAGTCTTTACCATCATTCATTATTGAAAAATTAGCAACAATATAACTGCTCTGAATCTTCCAAATATATATTGACTCTTCTTATGTGCAAATATATTTTCATTCTTCCAGTACTCATGTTACATTTTAATTATTTCAAAAAATGGTCATGTATTTTCATTCTAGTAGATATTTGAGTGGTGAATACATGCCTTTTATAAAATATGCTAAGCTTCATTCCTGTTCCATGATAATGAAGTTCAATTGGACATGCATTAATGGACTGCTGGTTTACATTCTAAGTTAAATGAGTACTCTTTCTTTGAGATGAACTTCGTGTTGCATCTTCTAATTTCCTAATATTGAACTGCAATCAAACAAAGAGTCATTTCTGCTAGAGATTTATAGGTTAACAGATGCCCCCAACTGTTATATCTCTCAGGTTTCCATTCTGTATTAATTAAAAGTCTTAACAGTCTCATTTCTTCTGTCCTTCGCCACAGGCCACTGATCTGAACAATTACTTTAGGCAGAATCTGATACTAGAACTAGCTCAGGTGAATAATAAAATAAAAATAAAATGCAGTTAATTTTGAAGGCTGTTAATGCCTTCATATGAAAAAATGTATACCATTTTTCCTATTTTATGCATTAATTACTGAAAATAAAGAAACATATCCCTCCCACCCAAAGGAATCACTGTGTGCTATACACACAATATGGTAAGTTATTTATGTTTTCCCTGTGGTCATATTAACAACATTTCTAAGTATCTAATTGATTCTCAGATCCACTTGATAGATGAAGTAATTGAGGCTTGGGAAAATAAAAAACTTGATTTAGTGGGTAAGTAGTTGTATCAACAATAACAAACTATCTTAAATATTTCATCTAAGCCAGTCATAGTAAGATTTCTTTTATGGTTTATTAGAACAATGTATATCCATAACATTTCTTATCAATAGATGGGAAAACCTTCACAATTACAAAAATAGGAAAAAATAACGAACAAACTATATATCTGAGTGCCATTGGTGTTCATGACTGTAATCCTTACTATTCCATACATCAAGATTTGAGGATCACTGTTCAAACCCAGCATAGGCAGGGAAGTTCAAGGAACCTTTATCTCTAATTAACTAGCAAAAACACAGAAGGGGAGCTGTGGTCAAGTGATAGAGCATCAACCTTGAAAATTGTTAAGGGATATTGCCCAGGCCCTAAATTCAAATCCCAGTTCTGACATAAAAAAAAGGTTAAAAAAAAAACACAAACACACTTTCAAAATCTCACATACACAAATGTGGAAAACTAACATTGAAGAAATTTTAAAAAAATCATAAAGCTTATTACATGTCTTGAAACTTTCTGGGTGTGAGAGGAGGCTAGTGAGATTCTGAAATACGTGTTTCTTCCAAAGTGATTTCACAGATTGTTCTAATATACGGACTTTCCTGGAAATATCAATTAATATGATTTAAAATTTTAAAGTAATGGATTAAAGACTTGCCTATTTCTTACACAATCTGGAGAATTGTTCTATTTTGTCTTTGGGGTGATGAATCCAGGGGAAATCTTGAATCAAGGACAGAGACTGAATAAGCGGGTGACTATTTTGGTTTTCCTCTACAGAAGAATCTTTAGAAATATCCCCCCTCCCAATATTCCTCAAGTGAATCAGGCCTTTAATGTCATTCAAACACATTCATGCAGTGTTGACACCATTCACAATTTTGCAAATGATATTATCGAATTGTCAGGCAAATTGAAGCAATTATCTAATGAGTCTTAAGTAATGCACACATTGACATATATTTGCCTTTTGATAACAAGGAATGATCTGTGAGCTGAAAAGCAACTTTCTCATTGAAATGTTCCTTCGATATTTATTTCTTTTCTTGGCAATGACAACTTTGGCAATAAACAGTGATATTCTTTCATTTAAGGTGAGTTTTAGGACTTGAGAGTTGAGCTAGTGCTGGCAGCTTGGCATATATTAGCATATGAAAACACTCAGCAATGCATCTCTAGGGAAAAGCAGTAATTAATCATAGAAAACAAATTGTGATTCTGATTATGCCTAATAGTGAAGAAATAATATCCTAGCTTTACACATGCTGGGTTTCAATGTGGGATGAGGAGGTAAGAACTGCACAGTGGGAGTTATGCAACTGTTGCTGAACATAAAGATCACTGAATGATGCATTTCCCTGACACATAGAACAAAGTAAAACAAACCATGGTGGGATTTAAAAAATCATAATTAGAAGTCAGAATAAGACTCTTTACTAGTGAGAAGGGTGGTGCTTTCGCATACCCATTTATTTTCAGTTCAATTTGAAATACATAATAAAGTTCAAGGATGCAGACATAACTTGTCAACTCCACTACGAAAATGAGGAAGTTAAGCAACTACTGCCTAGGTATCCCAACTCTGGCTCAGGCCTCTCCCATTTCGGTTTGATGAACTCTCAACTCTTCAGTTACAGTTGAGATTTTCCTACACATTCAGTGGTTCCCAATGTGGCTCCTGAGGTTGATTGCTCCCTTGAGCTTTGCTCCCTGTTTGCCCGTCTGTCTGTACATTTTGAAGAGCAGAGAGTCACTCTATGTCCTAACATATCCTATATACTTTTACTCTCTCCAGTGGTTGATTTATTTTCAGGATGAAATGACAACTTCTGGGTTCTTTACTTGCTGATTCACAAACCAGAATGCTCAAAAACACTTTTGCCCTTTATTTAGATTTTCTTTAGTTAAATCTTAACCAAGTGTTTGGTAAATATCCAACAAATACTAAGTGAATTATGAGAGAGTAAATGTTGACTCTTCTATCAAGGTTGTATGTATTGTTTACAATAAGTATGAGACCATTCTCCTGGTTGGAGATATTTATTCATATATTTAAAATATAGTTTCTTGTTATTGTAGAGGTTATGTCCAGGGGGGTTGCAATTACATATCAGGTTAATGAATACATTTCTTCTTGAATCATGTCACTCCTACTCTCCTCCCTTACCTCCCAGTTTTTCCCTCCCTTCCCCGTCCACATGTTATATAGTTCATTTTCTACAAAGTGTCTATAGAGTATCATTGCAAAATTTGTTTACCCCTTGTCACACCTTTTCTGTGACTCTCTTTAGCCTTCCAAAGACAAATAAACGAGCAAAAACAAGAGAAAAGGAAAGGACAGCAAAAACAGCAGCAGCAACAACAAAAAATCTGTTTCTATTTCTTGGAGTTCACTTCATACAGTATTATTTTATATGATCATATGCACATAGCTATTGAGCCTTATTGATCCGCTTCTATGAATGTTTTCCTTTGGTCTCATTTTGTGACTGTCTAGAACCTTGTATAATTTACCACGTCCCAGGCTATTTGTTTTCCACTCAGTGTGTGTCCTTGTAGATTTATAGGTACTTTCTACTTCCCACAAATGAGGGAATCATTTAAGCTATGTTTCTTTGGGTCTACCTTACTTTGGTTAACATAATTTTTCCTAAATTTTTCTATTTCTTTACAAATGCTACAATACCATTCTTTCTTATGGAAGAGTACAATTCCATTAGGTATATATACCACATTGTCCTCATCAAATCTGTCAAGGACTACCTATGTTGATTCCATATCTTTACTATGGTAAAAGGTACTTCAATGGACTTGGTTGTGCAGGTAACACCAGTGTGCCATTGTTGTGTACCTTTGGATAAATGCCCAAGAGTGGACTGGCTGGGATATAGTGAATCTCTATGTGTAGTCTTTTGAGAAACCTCCATACTGCTTTCCAGAGTGGTTCAACAAATTTACACTCCCACTAACAGTGGAGTACAGTTCCTTTTTGGTCACATCCTCGCCAGAATTTATTAATTTTATTTTTCTTGATAATGACCATTCTAACTGGGGTGAGTTGGAATGCTAATGTTTTTTTGATTTGCATTTCTTTTATGGTAAGAGATGCTGAACATTTCTTCATGAGTCTATTATATGTTTGTTTTAAATTTAAAGTCCACCTGTCTCTTGATCCGGAGATGAATCCTGAAGTTGGAATAAGATATTCTGCTACTTAGTATTACTCTTTCTTTGAAATAAATACCCACAAAACAGGAAAAATACTAAACATGTATTCCAAGTTTGACCACATCTCAGATGCTATTGTTACAATATTGGACAGTTAATTCATCCAATAACGTTTCCATTCTAAGAATCGTCACAAACCATAGTTTTAAGAGAATACATTTCTACTCTCTGAGAAAAAGAAGAAAATAGATTAATAAAATACTTAATTTTGAGAACCTGGTGAAAGCAATTTGAAATATTTTCTTTCTCATTCATTCTCATTAGAAGTTCTGATTTTCCAGAGAGAATTGTTTGATCTGATATGTTCTTTTGTGTCCAACCTTAGTGAGAACATCAAAAGAGAAATGATTCAAAGAAAGAAAATAACACAAATATCAATAGTACATGATGCAATATAATTTTTATTGTATCAGATATGAGTTTTCAGAGCTAAGTTAAATCTAGCAGAAAATTCTTTATCTGGTCATTAGTTCAGTGCTCCATAGAATGAAGTACTTTCAGAGCTATAAAGCAAAGCTCTATTATTTGATATAGTTAACTGAAGAGAGACTTAAATATCACTCTGTATATGTTTTCTTTTGCATCTGCTCCTATAACTTGTGTCATTAAGGATATGAAAATTACATTCAATACTCTATTTGTGCCAGTTCATGATTCTTGTAAAATTTGTCCTTAAAATATACCCGGAGTTACAACTTTTATCGTGAAAATAGTTGATTTCTAGTACAAATTTAAGTGAGTTTGTAGTATGTAAGTGCATTAAGGTATGTTGTTTTTATAAGGTCTATTATTTTTTACAGTTAGCACTTTCATGATTTATGCATTATGCATGACCCTAAGATGTGTAAATTCAGACACTTCAATTGTGCAGTGATAGAATAAGAACACTAACATTTTTTTAACACCATAGGAATGTTGGAAATGCATAAGCATCTACATAACTGCCTCATCTTACAACTGTAGTTATAAAAGATGAAAGAATCTATATTAATATTGTACTCGTGCTAAAACATTTTCAGATTAATCACTTATTTATCTAAAAATGAAAAAACATTCACTATTGTAGAGGTGATCTAAAAATAATAGGGGAAAAATTGGAAACTGTAACAACTCTTATAACACTTGTAGTCTTCTAGTAGGGATATTAAATATATAAGTTGTAAACCAGATATGAAGTAATAGCTATTTTCAAATAGCAAAGTCAGGTAAAATAATGAACATGTTCCAATGTAAAGATAAAAAAAGCTAGCGGAGTAAGGGAACACTTGTTTCTACATCATACATGATGCTCTAAGGATTGTACCTTTGTTCCATATAGGTTACTGTGTATTAGACTATACCTAGATACACTGAAAAATCTTCAAATGAATCACATATAAAACTGGTTCACATCTAATACCAACATGTTCAAAGCTTAGCCATTCCCCAAATTTCTGTCTATTATATGCAGGCCTACTGATCTACGACTAAATGCTGGTCAAACACCCTCAATTTCACAAGCTCCACCGTAAATGTACTTGCTTTGAGTTGCTTAATGGATGGCTGTTTCAATGTTATGTACTTCAGTGTGCGTGTGTGTGTGTGTGTGTGTGTGTGTGTGTGTGTGTATTTTTTAAAATCACGATTCCCCTTACATTCATTGGTCTTCTTTTATGTTATTTTTTGAACCATTTTACATCCCTGATTAGCTAATATTTTTAAGCATCCTACTGGTAGAGAATTGGTATAATTTTGGATCTAGAATGTCCCATCGAAAGCCCACAGGTTAATGGCTTGGTTTCTGTATGGAACTATTGGAAGGTTTGGCACAGTGAAGGGGATGGGCCTTGTAGAAAGTCTTTGATTGTTGAAGACATATCTCTGAAAACTCTCTCAGGATCACACTCTCTTTTCTTTCCTTTGCTCCCTGGTTGGGCAAGTGGTGTTGGGTGTTGCTGTAACTTACCTTAAAGCCAGTAAGTGTTGCTTCTCCATAGTCCAATAAGATTAATCTGTCATTGAGTGTAACCTCAAACTGTGGCAACAGTACACATACTTTCTTATAGGCTTTCTCAGGTATGTGTTTTAGTAATGGAAGGTTGACTAGCCCAGACATCAATTGTCCTACCAATATGAATTATTTAAAATACCTCTGGCTATTGTATCCATAACTCAACAATCTAGCCGATGCTAGTGATCACCTGGGTACTTAAGAATATATACACTAATGTTGAAGGAAATATGTGCTCCACCATCCTACTCAGTCAAGTGTAGAAATTTGTACTTTTCAAAATGTTGCTGGTGGCTCTGATGACAAGCCAACTTTGATAAGTTAGAGTTTCCAGATTCAGGTTTATTTTTTGATATCTGGGACATATTGATCTAAAATGTTTATACCGACTCAATCTTTTTCCTAACAACCTATATTCACATGTCATTGAATAATCACTGAGTCCACCAACTTCTGGAAAGAAATTACAATGCTTATTATTAAATAACAGTATTAAGTGACAAGCTTTCCCCCTACCTTCCCACTTTTAATCAAAACTGATACTATCTCCGATAGGAAAATATCTTTCTCTCTCTTAATCTGTCTGTATTTCTGTCGGCTAATGTATCTCTCAGTCTCTCCCTGTCTCTATCCTCTTACCCACAAAATCAAACTTTAGAGACATTTCCCCAATTCAGTTCTCTGTGAAGGGACTATGTTTGACAATTATTCTGATACCTTGAGGTTGAAGAGGTATGAGAAAGAAAATTACACTGGGTCAGAGCTTATTGATTCTTTTGTGAATTTAAGATCTGCCAGTCATATACTTGTGATGGTGATAATAATTAAACCAGTGTCAATGTTCTGGATTTTCAACTTAATACATTCAATTAAACAAATGCTCAAAAAGACAAAAAATTTAACTGATCTACACATAAAAAATCAAATCAAATCAACTCCTTCTAATCAAACATAAAAAGGACTTAGAAGAGCACCTGCACATCAGAGCCAAGATTGGTTTGTTTGTGTACCTCTCCTTCCATAGATGAGAAATCACATATTAGTCAGATGGAGACAAAAGTGACAGTATGAAGTGGGCTCATGGGAGTGGAACTGCAAAGCACTAAAGAAAGAAACACAAGCTAATGGAAGAAAATAAATTGGAGCATGAGTTTGTACTTCTAATATCCATGGGGTGATTTCAACACTCACTAATATTAATTAGCACTTCTGAATGAGTTATTTTATTGATATTTTCAAGGTAAAAGAATGGACATGTGGAATAAATACATCTTTATATCATTACTTGCTGGTATTGCTAGTATTCAAACCTATGGTGAAATTAGACTCCTTTTCTCTTTGATTATAAATTTTTGCACTCTATTCACTCAGATGAAAATTGAGCATTTGGGTGTAAACCAGGCAATAAATAATTAACAAAATATTCATTTTATAAGGTGGGCATTAGTCGTTCAACCCTCTAATTCTAGATACTTAGGAGAGAGAGATCTGCATATCACAGTGAATGCCAGCCCGAGGAGGAAAGCCCTGAGATTCTTGTCTCCAATTACATACCAAAAAAGCTAGATTTGGACGTGTGGTTCAATTTGTAGAGTAGTAGTTTGAGCAAAAGAAACTCAGGGACTGTGTTGCGGCCCTGAGTTCAAACCCCAAGAACAGCATAAAAGTTATAGCATGTTACACTATCATAAAAATTGGCACACACAAAAATATAGACTGATATCCAAGATGGAGTATATTGATGAATTAAAGGGAGTATATGTACACAGTATTAAAAAGCTTAACAAATTTGCAAAGTGTTTGGTGAAATGGGAGTAAAAGGTAGGTAGGCTGAGAGGTAATGAAGGAGACTTGTAGGGGTGGTATGTGGAAAATATAGTCAATTTTCATTATTGATATTTGTCAGTTTCTATACTGTTGCTACAAGTCCTAATGCATTTTTTCTGCTCAACTCAAGTTGCACAGCCTTTTTTACATATAATTTTAGTTTTATAATTAAGTGATTATACAGAGAGGTTACCATTTCATAACTTAGGTAATGAGTCTAGCACTTCATGGACAATGTCAACCGCTTTCTTTGCTTAAGTTGCACAAAGTGACCTAAAACATGTAAATTCATTCATTAGTATCCTTGCACAACAATTTCATTAGCACACAAAAATTATGCTTTTACATTACCATTTTTATATATCACACAGTTAGCAAATTTTAGAAATTTCTTTCCAAATTTCTTGGCCTACAGATTTAAATTTAACCCCCAGACCCCATTTTTAATGGTCCAAGTCCTTCAGGATGTGTGATCAACCCAGCATCTCTAGAGAAAGGACGCCTCATCGCCCTCACACTTGGTAAACACGACCACTAATTCCATTTGCTTTCAACTTCAACAACAGTGCTGTCCACTGCATGAATGCAGCCATTTTTCTCTTTGACACCACTTCATCACAAGTTCTAGGGGGTTTTGTAGTTTCTGAGTTTTTGAGTTTCTGCACAGAGGAGATGACAGATGAATTTTCTTTTTCTGGATGTCTAGATGTCTGTGTTTTTCATTCATCAACATTCAACTCATGGCCACCAGCACTCTGCCTGTGCCCCAAATGAACCTTCTCTCACCTGAGTTTTTCTCTTTAAGTCACACCCTTCCTTCACTTAGGAATACTTCTCACTCCAGTAATGTGTGTAGTGGTTATTTTAAACACTGAAGTCACCAACAAAAAAGCACACAAAAAGTGTTAAAAAAATAGGGTGCTAAATAGGCCAGAAAAAAATGGTACATATTTACAGTAAAAAAAAAATCTTAAACAAGAAGGGAAAGTGTTACTGAATTCAACCACATCTGGGAACATGAAAGTGAAGAGACTCAAGTTATTTAGTGCTCGGAGCATGCCTGAAAATGACAAGGAATACGTACTGAATATTGATTTGAGGTTTACAAATAAATCTTGGTAAGTAGACAAATTCAGATACACAGAATTCATAAATAATGAGGATCAGCTGCAGGGTAGCTCACTCGATGCAGTGAGAATCTTTGGAAGGTTTCAAGCAGAGAAGAGACTTAAGGTGGTCTGCTTTTGCACTGATTTTGGGCAGTGATCACAAAAAGCTCAAAAAATTTCAATAACTCTTCCTATTTTTGTTTCCTAATAGGGGCCCTTTCATACTTGCGGACAGTATGATGCCATTGGATTATTTGATTCCTTCTTGGTTTTGTACCACTTACATCTTCCTCTAATCATACATGCCAGCCCAATAAACCTCCTCTGAATTATGTTTAATGTTTCAAAATTTAGCAAGCTTGGTGTGGCGGGGGCGGGGGGAGAGGAGGAGGGGGCAAGGGTGTCAAATCTTAGCTCTGCCAAGGACAGGTTAACTTGTCTTAAATATTTTCATCTTGGGTAAACCCAAACCTAGTTTAGTTACTAGAAATAATTTGCCTTTAAAATGTAGCTGTGACATAAATCTGTAAGTGAGTTGGAGCTCTAAATGTAGTCATTTCTTGCTAGCGAGATTTGTGCAGGTTTCCTTCAGTTGGAAGCTGATTGGTCCTTGTAGTAGGGACCTCCAACCCTCAAGATTTGAAGAACATATACCACAATCTATCTTGCCAATATCAATTTCATGGGGAACTATCAGTCACATATTAAAGTGCAAAACAAACTAGGTAGTAATGCAATCTATCATAGAACTTACTAACATACTCTCCTAGAGTATAAAGAGCTGAGAGTGCTCATAGCCCCCGTGACCTACAACCCAAGACTGCTGCTGCTGTGCTTCCATCTGATCAGGCCTTCCCTGGGATCATTTATTCTTCATGACTTCCTCAGGTTAGAGCCCTATGTATCATTTTCCTTTCCTTAAAACAAATATCCATTTGTCCAACTTCTATTGTGATCTAATATGTCCAACTTCTTAGATCACATTCACATTGCTTGGAGCTAACCAAAACCTCACAAATGACTGTAAAAAGATTCTTCAACTTAGATTGGGAAGTATGGAGGTGCCTATTATTAATGCCTATATCTGGGGTGATTAGGGACCTTGGGTTGGCCAAATTCATTACAATTATCTACTAGCATCAAAACAAAGTGGCAGCCAATGGCCGAAGGCGTATGCCTGCTATGTTTAAACTGCTTTACAATTTTACAAGCATATAGATTTACACATAGCATACACAATTTTTGCAAGCAAAGAGAATATTCAGAGCTTATTTATTGCTACTATAAATTAGATCATGTATTTAATGGTTTTGCAGAATTGAGCTATTATTATTTGGGTTGCAAACAGATTGTAGATACTGATGGCTGCCCAGTAACAGCTGAAGATAATGATTCTGGATCGAAGTTCCCTATCATGTGTAGGTCCCTTTAAAGGTCACAAGAATACCTACAGCGTAAGATTGATGAATTATGGTGATCTCACTACTCTACTGGATGGCCCGCTCACTGCCAAGACTGCCATCTGCCTGTCTAGAGCCATGTTTCCATGGTTATATGTGTGCATTCTTTTTTGTGCAATGCTTCTTTCACTATTAGGATCATGATATTGGTGTGGAAACTTTTGTTTTTTTAACTTTGAGGAATGTGTAGGCATGCATACTCTATTATGCCAATGTTTTGTTTTCCCTGTTGGAATGGAGTGGGTAATTGTTCTTTTCAGCTTTGGTAAGTTAATTGGTTGTGCTGTGGGTTATCTAGGATGGGAAATTCTCTATGAGTACACAGAGTACAGCAGGGAATTTGGAGTTTGCAATTTACCTTGAGCTTTCTGATCCATCCAATGTATTCCCATGAATTTTTGTGGCTGTTGTTCTGTGAAAATCAGTCACAAAGACTTCATTTGGTGCATATTTACTATAGAAACCTTGTCTCCAAGTAGCATTCTACTCTGATACTCCACAGGTTCTCACCAAGAAACCTCTCAGCAAATGATTAAGCCAAATGTGATATTAACCTGCAATTTTCTTGGTGGCTGGAAAAGCAGGAGAGTAAGATGTCAGTAGCCCCTGTAACTCTCTAGCTATATCATCTTCTTCAACAAGGGAGAGAAGAGCCCTATAATGGAATCCATTAGCAGTTCATAGGATAGTAGAAGAGAGGGACTTATAGAGTGGAATGGGATCAAAGAAAATTATCTAGTTCCCCAGAGTTTTTCTAAATTGCCGATTTGCTCCATAAAACACACTAAGGAGAACTGTTGAGAAAGTCTAACCTTCTCCACTTATGGTCTTGGCTCTGAGACCATTTTCTTTTCTATTACCCTAGCCTGAATAGGTACCACCAAAGATTCTCTGATATGCTCATATTTTGGGTCAATTTTCTTTCTCATTCTTCTTTGAATGAAGTCATGTTATATTGCTCAGGTGGTCCAAACCTCACTATGTAGCTCAAGTTTGTCTCCAATTCAAAGCCCTCCTATCTCAGCCTCTCAAGTGCTAGGATTCCTCCAGGTACCACTAGTCTGGGTTTATGTTCACAGTTCTCAATATGACACAAGGTCTCGATATGACACAGGGTTTGAGCATATAAATGAATACAATTTGAAAACTGCACTTATGTCCTTTCTGGGAAATTATGTTGGATGATCGATCCTGCTACTTCTGCCTCTTGAGTAATTGGGATTATAGGCACACACCATCACACTCATTTTGATTTTCTTAGATAAGATTTCACTAAATTATTTCCTTGACAAAACTTGAACTGTGATTCTTCCACCTTTACCTCTAAAGAAGCTGGGATTACAAGTGTGATCCACCAGTCGTGAACCCCAATTAATATATTCTTAAGAACATAAAAAAGCATCTGAAATCAGGAAAACTGAATTCTACCCTTATGGTTCTTACTAGGTTATCTACCTGCCTAGACTTTTGTTGAAGTACTTATCACATTGCCTCGTTCTTTCACAGAGATTAGAAGTCAAGGAGGCATAAAGCCATAGCATCATCCTTCTTAGAAACTCAACTTCTCTATTTTCAGAGAAATGTGATTTAAGAGAAATAAAAAAAAATCAATAACTCAGCTACTTTCCGAAGGCTCTGTTTTGGCCCTTTCGTTCTTTGCCGCCATGACATGCTGTGATATTATCTGTCTCTCTGCAAGACACTGAATAAGAGAGCTGTCAGGATGATGTGTGCTGAAAAGGACTAGTTTATCTCTAGACCAGGATTCCTCCTTACTCTATTCAGAGATGTTTTACTTTCCCCCAGTGACTTTCTGTTACTACTCCTTTGTTTGTTCAGATAAAGAGGAACGAGTTGGATAAAGCAGAATTTGAATAGGATAACAATCCAAACACAGGTGTAAAACCACTGGATAAACTTAAAAATGGATACTATTACAATTGGCAAGATCTCATTTGTTAAGTTTCAGTAAATTTACTTGACTTTGTATCTTTGGGATTCACAAACAGGGCTTATTTTATTTCAGGTTCTATTTGATATAACAGTTAAAATATTCAAGAATAGGTTGAGTAGCATTGTGATAACTTGAGATATTTCTGCTCTATTTAACATTGCCCCAAATGCAACTTGTTTATCCAGAGCATGGACACTTTCTGCTTCATGAAGTATGAAGGATAATAATCCCAGTTCTGTAGGAAGTAGATGTAGGAAGGAGATCACTATCCAAGGCCAGTTGGGTGTCAAAGTGCGAGATACTATTTGCAAAAGTAATCAAAGCAAAAAGTGTTAGGAGCATGGTTCAAGTAGTAGCATGCCTGCCTAGAAAACATCAGACTCTTATTTCAAATCTCAGTATGGCCAAATGATGAAATAGTAAATTAGAAACAACATATTCATTATAGCTCCTTAAATTGATCAAAGTGCCTTTTGAATAAAACAGAAAAATCTAATCAATTCTGACTTTCATTTCTTTTTCTAGACTTACCAACCAACTTTGAAGTCTGGGTTGATTAAAACACTGATTCTAAGCTGGGTACCAGTGGCTCACACATGTCACTGGCTAGTGTGGCTAATGTGGAGGCTGAGACGTGAGGATCACAGTTCCAAGCCACCTCAGGCAGAATAGTCTGTGAGATTCTTATCTCCAAGAATTTACCTAAGTAAGAGCTGGAAGTGGAGTCTGACTCAAGTTGTAGAAGTTGATCAAAAGCAACTCAAGGACAGTTCCCAGGCCTTGAGCTCAAGTCCCAGGCCTGGGAAAAATATCAAAACAAAAAACAAACAAACAAAACACTTATTTTAGGTAGACATTTTTCTGAATAACTACAACAGTCATCATATTCCTCAAATTTGCATGTTTTAAGTCATGACACAAGGTTCACCTGAAAGAATACGAGTTGGGAGTTAATTATACCTACAGATTGCTAGACACCAAATATACATCTTAGGAGATGTGTCTGATACTTTTATTCAAGCATGAGAAGCTGTGTTCCATCTCCTAGCTCACTGGCTCATAAAATCATCAATCATATGGAGGAAGCAATGGGTTGAAAATGAGTTTCACTGTCTTCTGAGATCTGGATGTGACCCATTATTCTTGATAGCAAAGTGGTGATGGTCAGATTGGTTCAGGTAGTCTGTGGAATTGATTCTAGCTTCTGCTCTGAGACATGCTCTTGCCTATGTACTGGGGAAGCCAACACCAACAATATTCATCGTCAGTGATAGAGAGTAAAAAGGGCAGACACAATAGAATTAGGTTAGTTTCAGGATTTGTCACAGATATATTATGTAAATTTCTTTCAATCCCTGAGTCTCATTTCTTCAGCTGTATGCTAATATTGAACTTTGCAATCTTGAGAACACTCTCCACAACCATGGAATGTACAGAATTTAATTTATTTCATCAGATAGATTCCTTAGTACTAAACTGCAAAAACCTGACAATCCTCCCTTCTAAACCATTTGGATCACCCACACCTCCTCCGTGTTGTCAATCAAGGGTCCCCCCACACAGAAAAATTCTGGAAACAGAGTGATATCTTATCCAGATCTGGCATTGAAGAACTCCTCTCCATTAAATGTTTAAGAAAAAGTAGGTATCAGTTTGGCACATTCTCCATCATATTCCTTTCTTGAAAATGGATAATAAACACTTAATCTATTTTTTAAATGATAAGAAATATAAAGCAGATTATAATTTTAATTTCATGTAAATGCTTACTTTGTAAAAGACAATCAAACATTGTATTTGCTTGTTTACAGTTTAATAACATTTAATAACATTTCAAGGACTCAGTAGTCTGCAAAATACACTTTGGTAAATGCCCTTTATGAAGCCCTTGGGGAAAATTTACCCAGTCTAAGTTGCCCTCACTACTTTCAAGCTTTACCTTAAAAGCTCATTTAAACAGTCATTTAAGCCACTGCTGAAAGTCAAGGAGTAAAGAAATCACTTCCTTTTCCCCCCAGTATCATGATTTTGGCTCAATTTCTAGTGATAATAACTCTAGAGGAAAATACCAATCTTCAATTGACTTGTAACAGGTAATGATCCAGGATTAGTGCTGAAATTCACATCATCAACACACACACACTGTGTATGTGTGTGTGTGTGTATATATATATATATATATATATATATACACACACACACATATATATATATATATATATTTCCTGAGCTCTTGCAGTTGGAAAAGTTACAATTCCAAATTATAACCTGCACTTTTCAGTCTGTTAATTGCTCTTTGCGTGACACAAAAGGTCTGAAACAGGCACCCAGGGAAGAAAGCATTATGAGAACACTCAGATTAGATTTGTGAAGATAATTAAGCTGAATTCTTTATAGCTTCTTTGTATTCTTAGCTCTGAAATATGTCTTGCTGTTGAGTCATTTGGGCTCCTGGTAGCATTGCTGGTGGAAAAAACGTAGATATTTATTAAACAAATAAGAACAACATAATAAATCTAGTTCTATTCATACCCTGTGAAAACAAATTGTAGAGCTATAAAAGTTCGGTCGTTTGGTTTAGGCTTTTTACAGAAAGCATCTTTCAGTTTTTCTTTCCTGCAAATGTGTCTTAGTAGAGTTCTGTCAAATTTTAATTAGTCCCAGGGGACAAGTTATAGGTGATTACATCAACTCTTGAGCAAAGCGTACCTTAAAACACTTTTGAACACAATCTAGTTGTTTGGTGACCTTTAAGAAAAGCATTAGCAATTTGACATAGTTTTTGTTTTTATGAGAGGTTTATTGTCAGCCCAGACAAGTTACCACCTATCTCTATAAAGTTTGGGTTCAGATAAATTAAGAGCATCTAGTCATTTTTTTCCTCTTAGATTCATGAATTGAGACTTTCGTCTTAGGGTCTCTTGGTTTCCATCAATGGAACTGTGTGAATGAAATGTGTGCAGTTGATTTCACAGTTCTGAAGAATGATTCACATTTGGTTTAGAAATGAGGCAGAACAAATCCTCTGCTCAGAATGCAGCAGCTACCTTTTGTACTTGTAAGAAACACAGATGATACTGATGCTGCTTCATGAACCATGGTAATTTCATCTCCAGGAAAATCTTTACAATGACTTGGGGAATATGTGACTCTGCTTTCTTCCTTTACTATCGCCGTCCCTTTCCCGCAGTCCTCATGCTAAGTCCAAACCAGCAGATGTTAGAAGTTATTGTAGGAAGGTTTAGAATACTCAAGACACTTTTTGCCTGTTAATAGTACCTCTGATAATTCTTTGCACAGAAAATGTACTTAGTAAACATTTATTACTTAGGTATTATCGAGAGAGACAGAGAGAGAGAGAGAGAGAGAGAGAGAGAGAGAGAGAGAGAGAGAGAGAGAGAGAGAGAGAGAGAGATCTTTAGCTTTGATGTTAGACTTACCTTTTCTATCATTCCCAGAATGTTTCTATAAAAATAAGACCCAGTAAATCAATTGGTCTAGACTCAATTTTCTTTTCTTTAAAGGAAACTTTTTAAAATTATGATAAGATATATAACTTCCTGTAGACATTGAGTATTAAGCTTCTATTTTTCTTTTTTGGAAGGAGGGGGAAGAAATTAACATGCACCTGTTTAGTCACCATATATCTGAAAAGTTGGTTAATAGCCTGAAAAGTAAAAAATACAGCCTTTACTGTAAAATGTTCAGCAGGGGAAATATAATTCCAGAAGTAGACGTTTTAATTTTCAAGTATTATGCTTCACTTCGGAGTGTCTCACACATTTTAAATGTTGCTGTGTCTGTCATTTCATGATTGTGTAGATACTCTAGATACATTCTTTTTTCCTAATGATAAATTAAGTGCATGCTTATGGAAAGGGTTTTGACAAACGTGAAAAGTACAGGAGAAAGGAAAAATTACTATAACAATCTCACAGTTCAGAGGAAAGAATCCATGGAATGTAAGAAATTACAAACTTCATCTTGAGTCCATGCATTCATGTATGTACATGATTAATACATGTGTTTGCACGTGTGATTTAACATAGTACTATCTAAGCATCATATTATATATGCAAATGTGTTTGTGCTTCTTACATTTTCATATATTAGTTCTAGATGTTAAACTCATACCAGTAGCATGGTGTTATTAGTTATAGAATATTTGGCCTTACAAATGCATAATAAATAAAACATGAGGTAAATTTCTCATGAATGCAATTCCCTTACATCTTATTCATTGCTGGGTATAAGGGTATACTTTTATTTCTAACTGGATAAAATACCCAGATAGGGTATGGCTACCAAACAAATAATAGTTCATAAAATATTTCAGCGATCATCCAAAATCAGCTTATCTCAAGCCAGGAGAGTAGACCTTTTCAAAATTCCTTCACTTTACCTGAGTGAAAAGTAGTCCATATAGGAAAAATAATTCTCAGGTATAAAGATGGGATCATTGATCAGGCTTTTTATTTTATCTTATTTTATTTCAGTAGTGGGGCTTGAACATTGTCCCTGGTCTCTTCAGATCAAGGCGAGCACACTACCACTTGAGCCACAGTGCCACTTCTGGCTTTATCTGGTAATTAATTGAAGATAAGAGTCACACAGACTTTCCTGCCTGGGCTGGCTTTAATCCTCCAACCTCAGATCTCAGCCTCCTGAGTAGCTAGGATTACATAGATGTGAGCCACCGACGCCTGGCTGGTTTTTTCTTTAGCATGATTTAATATCTACCTCTGCTGTGTTCCAAACTTGAATATCGATAAGGAAGTTTAGAATTTTTTCATCAAGCTAAGCTATTTTTCAGAAATGAGAGTAAAATATACATTCAGATAAAAGAAAATTAAGATAATTTGTCACTCATGGATATGATTTAATTGAATGTTAAAAAGACCAACTAAAGGAGAAAAGTCTAAAACCCCAAGTATAAAGAAAATACTATCATCTACATCTATGTATAGATATATGTGTATATATTCTCTGTATCTGTCCCATATTCACACACACACACACACACACACACATATTTACATGTCTTGTTTGATCATATATAGCAATATAAATTCAATGTGCTATGTTACTATTGAAACAAAAAAAGGACATTTCCTGATGGATTTTTCCAATATGTGGAGGAAGTAAGATGAAAATTAAAACAAAATAGGACAAGTAATAAATTCCCATGTTTGTCTAGTTTTGTATTTTATTTAGAATGACATGACAAAACTTTTCTTTGGTTGTTTTTTGTTTTTGTTTTTGTTTTTGCTTTATTACATGGCTCAAAAACTGAGGGCTTGGTTAAGAATGATCAATATATTTAGAATAAAACTTTTCCCCAAACTAGTCTATAGGTTTAGTTAACTCCTCATCAAAACCTCCACAGGTATTTTGGGAAATATAAACTAACTGCTTCTAAAATTTTCATGGAAAGAGAAAGGAAAATTATTTTGAGAAAGAGCGACAAAGTTAAAGCAATCACATATCTTGATTTTAAAGCTTAGTAAATCTTTACAAATAAGGAATAAAGGCACACAAAACAAGAGAAAAAACCAATAGTGCAGAAATAGAAAACAAACATGGCCAAATAATTTGCTTAAAATTTCAACAGTGATTCAAGAGAGAAAGCCTAAAGATTTCTCAACAAGTATTTCTGGAATACTTGTATGTTTATATGTGCAAAAATTATCTTTGACCTGATTTCCATGTTTACACAGATTAATTGTAACCAGGTCATACTTTTTGCTACAAGACAATCTTTATATGAAAACTTAAAGAAAAGAACATTGTGATTTTGTGTTAGGTAAAGTGTACTATGAAGCCAAACTCATGATTTGTGGGAGAAAAAAATAACAAACTAAACTTCAAAAAACTTGAGAATGTCCTGTGAAGAAATTGTGGAGAATATGAGTGGACAAGCCACACATGAAAATGCAATCACACACTTAACAAAAAATATATTTAGGACAAACAAATAGGTTGCATAAGTAAGCAAAGTATATGAACAGTCCTCTAAGTGAAGAAGCTATATACATAATAAAATAAAATGAAACAAAATTAATTAATTAAAAAAGAAAGAAGGCTCAACATTAACTAGTCTTTATAGCAATTAAAACGAAAATCAATGCACATCCACTATAATGCCTAAATTTTACAAGATGGCATGATAATTGCAAATGCTGCAAAGGATATTCAAGCGGTTTAATTCTTATTTACTCATGGTAAATATTTCAACTTCACTATGGAAAATAGCCTAGTGTTTGTCTGTTGAACTTTGTATGTATATAAGTTTCATGAGACCCTTCATGTCTAATCCCAGGCATTTATCCTACAGACATGGTCTTTAAAGTTCAAGCAAAAATCTTTCATTGATTGTTATTGTGATGAAAATTCAGAAATGAAAAGATTTTCTTCAATAATCCTAATGTGATATTATTGAATGCAAGTCAGTGAATGCTAAAGACAACATATTGTTGGATGTTATATTGTTAGAATAGCATATAGTTTACTGCAAGGTGATCTTCAATTACATTCATTCACATAATTCTATTTTAAATAAGGTTTTTATTGTGAAAATACTGTACAGAAGAGTTACAGTTATATGAGCAAGGTAATGAGGACATTTCTTATCAAGCATTGTTGCCTCCTTCTTTGTTTTTCCCCTACCATCCCTTCACTCCCACCTCCACAACTACATCCCCCACCCCCGCCTAAATTGTAAAGTTCATTTTTCAACATAGTGCCTTGTACATCTCATTGTTACAATGGGTCAACCTGTATCTCTATTGAAACATTTTGTTTTTCTCTTTCCCTTCCCAAATTATACCAATAGCAAATACAGCGAAAACGGGGGTTATATCGTGGGGGAGTGACATACAAAGCAAAAAATAAAATCACATGGTTGTTTACAAATACATTAAAAACAATAGCAAGCAAGAAAAAACCACTTTTGTCACTATCTTGGGGTTCATTTTGCTTACCTTGATCTTATCATGTCCCATATACATAGCTTTTGACCTTTTCTACTAGTCTCAGACATATACTAGTTATTGCAATTAAGGAAAACCATGAGACCTATGTTTCTTGGGCCTGACTTACTTCACTTAATATAATTTTTATCAAGTCTTTCCATTTCCTGGGACAATGCCATTCTTTCTGATTTACCACATTTTCTTGATCCATTCATTTACTGAGGGGCATCTGGGTTGGTTCCATATCTCAGCTATGGTAAATAATGCTGCAATAAACATAGTTGTTCTGATACAAAAATGATCCTTAACAGAAATAACAGTGCTGGAGGAATATCAATACCAAATTTCAAAGTCTAATACAAAGCCATAGTAATCAAAACAGCTTGGTACTGGCACAAGAAGAGACCTCAGGACCACTGGATTAGAATTGAAAACCCAGAAATGAACCCACAGACCTATAGCCACCTAATATTCAATAAAGGAGCTAAAAAATAGAATGGAAGAAAGACAGTCTCTTCAGTAACTGGTGCTGGCAAAACTGTTAATCAACTGTAGAAAATTAAAGCTAAATACTTATATATCACCCTGCACCAGAATCAACTCCAAATGGATTGAAGACCTTTGGAGTCAAAGCAGACACTCTGAAAACATTACAGGAAGCAATAGGAGAAATCCTAGGACTCCTTGGTACAGGCCAACATTTTCTTAATAGAGACCCAGAAGCACAACAAATCAAAGAAAGGTTGGACAAATGGGATTGCATGAAGCTGCAGAGCTTCTGCATTGCAACGGACATAGTTATCAAGATCAATAGAAAGCCCACAGATTGGGAGAAGATCTTCACTAGCCATACAATGGACAAGGGTCTCATATATAAAATATACCTGGAACTTAAAAAATTAAATCCCCCAACAACAAATCCTCAGAGAAACAACTGCCCGATAAATAAGTGGGCTAAAGACTTAAAGAAAAACTTCTCTGAAGAGGAAATAAGAATGGCCAATAGACACATGAAGAAATGCTCAACCTCCCTAGCCATAAAAGAAATGCAAATCAAAACGACATTGAGATTCCACCTCACTCCAGTTAGAATGGCTATAATCAAGACCTCTAATAACAACAGATGCTGAAGGGAATGTGGCCAGAAGGGATCCTTACTGCATTGTTGGTGGGAGTGTAAACTTGTCAACCACTTTGGAAAGCAGTATGGAGGTTCCTTAAAAGACTGCACATAGAGCTCCCCTATGACCCAGCAATCCCCCTTGGATTTTCTCACACTTCCATTTCTGGCTTTCTACTGGTTACTTGGAGATAAGATTCTCTTGGATTTATCTCCTTAGACTGGCTTCAAACTTGTACCCTCAGATCTCAGACTCCTGAGATGAGCTAGTATCTTAAGGAGGAACCACAAGTACCTGACTTCTTAGTGTGCATTTTCAACACAAGCAATTAGTCTGTGTGGTAACATCTCTTATGGTAACTTATTAGTGTCTATTAATTGAACAACAGAGTTCTATGGAGACTTTCACAGTGCATATACTGCACATTTGTTGGATTAACCCCGTCTGTTGATCTGCCTCCTGTCCCCCCCCCCACTGTTAAACCACTTTTGGGGAGTTTCCTTTGCCATCTTTGTACATAGACACAATGTCTTTCAGCATTTTTCACACGCCCACCATACCCATTCCCTTACAAGCTACCCCTTTATATCAGTAACATTGTTAAGATAAAACTTATAATTTAAAAATACCTGATTTTCAAAGTGTCTGGACTTAAATTCCTCCCCCACTATTTGTCACCTCACTTCTTGATGAACCAAAGTTTGATGCCCAAAGTGGAGGATTTACTCCTAAGGCCATATTATTTAATACCGTGACTCATTTCTGTAGGAAGTAATCATATCCTCACTGTGAATCCAGACCTCCAGTTCTCATCAGAGCTCTCTTGGTAGAGCCCTCTCTCTCAATGGACTCTGAAAATATACAAGGTGGTTTGCTAGTAAATTATATAGACATCTATAACTTTCATTTTCTCTGGGCAGTTAATTTATGTTTACTATAAATATAAATCTTTCACAGATGTAACTACTTTGAATCCAAGGCTGAATGGAATATTTATTACTCGAGGAAAGCCCTGTTTGTCATTCTCTTTTGACATCAAAGCCAAGCTAGCAAATTAATGACTAGTTCTGACCAATCAGTATGCAAAGAGTTTGATCTCTGCCACCGGGTTCAGCAAGCAGGAAGGCCACTCCAACATATGGGTTTGCCAGGAGACAGAGGAATCCTTTCTCCTCTGGCAAGCCAACAGATTGTGTGAAGAAAGACAAAAGATTTTCTAAAGGCTATTCAGAAAAGAGAGCTATCAAAATGTAAAGGATTAGCAGCTATCAGACCAACTATAGTTTAACATAATTTCTGGCAGCAAAAACAGACATCCAATATCTGAAAAAAAGACAATTATTGAAAGGATGAAAACATCCATACAAGTTGGTCATAGTGGCCCAGGCCATATCCTGATTTGCCAAAATCTGCATTAGGAGTTTCAGCTTCAGAACATAGAAGCTGATTTTAGGAGGAAAACACAGGCCAATGTTCCATTCAGGTGAGCCTTGGACACCAGAAATCAAGTAAGAAATTAGCAGTAGCGCTGACAGATCTGCACAAAGAAATTGCAGAATGACTGGGAAATAAGGCAAATCAATCATTCAACTCAGGAGGAGGAAAAGTTGCCATGGGAACGAATGGTACCGCCGCTTCTCTTAGTATTAAGGACATGCTCTCTTTCATAAAAAGAGACTTGAAATATCAAATATCTCTCATGATTGCTTTTCTAGACCTTTATCTTGTAATCATTACCCAGAAACCATATATATATTCCACTTAGTTGGATACTAGACATGGTGTGTGCGCATATACCATTATTGGGGCTTGCTATCAGACCCTAATACTCTCAGGCTCTTCCACACAAGGCTGGTACTCACCATTTGAGCCACATTTCCAGTTCTGGTTTTTTTTTCTTAGTTAATTAGAAATCAGAATATTTTTTTCTGCTGGACTGTCTTCACACTATGATTCTTAGCACTCAGACTTCTAAGTAGTTAGGACTATAGGCTTGAACCACCAGCACCAAACTTCTGGGCATTCTTATTAAGAAAACACAAATAGAATTAAAGTCTCCGTCATCGGTTAGGTCCATCCATTTTTTAATCAATTCCTCATCTTGCATCTGTCTTCTGCTTTCTCTCTCCTTCCCTGTCCCCAAGTCTCTGCATTTTATAATAATGTCTCTATAGTGAAATGGATTTTTTCTTTTCCTTTTTTTCACTTAGGAAATAATTTTTGCTGACTAAACATTTCCACTTGTTCTGAATGAATAAATTTCTCTTACATTACATTTCTCTGACCAAGATGTAAATCCAGTTTTATGGTCGGTCGTTGCAAAATTGGTTTGTTCATAACTTTTTGTCTGAGAATAAACCAATTGGTAAATTTTACTGGAAGAATGTCTGTCTCATAAATCCCTTTTACAAACATCATGACAGTCATGCTTGTAAAGAGCTAATTTTTAACTAATTTCTAACTCAATGTCACTCTTTGCTTTAAAAAAACCAAAAATATGTAAAGCTTTGTTTGGGACAACTCCCACATTCAACAAAGCAGTTACTTGTGACTCAGCACAGGGCCAATTAAGACCTCTACTGTTTGTTTCCTTTACACAAATCATTACCGTGGAAACATTTTGGTTGGACAATTTCTGCTAAGAGTCGGAAAACCCAAACCACCACCTGAACCCTAGCCAATGCTAGAAACTAATAATAAAGAGAAATCATATATATCCATTTCAAACTAGAGTCAATACAATGCTTCTTTTACTATCATATTGTTTTCCTTAATAATTAACTCCCAGATGGGTTCAACATTTTTGGCTCTGTACAATTCCCTAAAATGTAGAGATTAATAGCTCCCTCTACTTATCTTTGAATTTTCATTACACCATTGATCAGAATGTCACTTCTAATTTGCACGGATGGCCCTGTAAGTCCACTCCAATTAGGTGACAGAAAAACCCTTCATACGAAGTTCAGTGTTCAGCCAAGTGTTGCGAGCATTCGTGGAAGAAAACAATTGTATATAGTGAGGATTGTAGAAAGCATTGTTCAGAAAAAAGGGAAATTGTCTTAACAACCATATGTGATAATTAAGAATACATTAGTTAAGTAGCTCTATTATTGCCTAAGTAGAGCAAACACATTTCATTTTTATAACCCCATAGAAATTTTAATGGGCATTTTATCTTTTAAGTTTCAATTTCTAGGAGGAAAATGTGCTTAATCTTCACTACTGGATAGCACACAACATTCAGTTTACTTCGGTCCTCTGAATTGTACAATTAAGTTATATCAAAGTCAATTTATAAATATTTTTAGTAAACATTCAAATTCAAATCTATGTTTATATTGCCTAAACGTCTTTACATTGTCCTTCCAGAGTGTAGAACCAACATAAATTTCACCCAAAAGATCCTCTATCCTTGGGTGATAAGTCTGAACCTTTCTTACCTCTTTTCATAATGAATTTTACCATAGCTTTATTTGTCAGCAAACTACAACCTCACTTAAAACTGCATCCTGGCAATCAAGCCACTGAGTCACAATCACAGCATCAGTCTTTAGCCAATTATTGACAGCTAACTGAAAAAAAAAGAATGAGTCAAAGGGAGCCCATCAGACTTTTATTTAAATTTAATCTTCAAATTGCTAGATATGAATAACTTGTACTTGTCATGGTGCCAATACATAGTGAACCAAATTTGGTCTGGAATGCTGTCTGGTTCTAGAGTAATTTCTTATTCAAAACCAAATCAAAACAAACAGAAACAACAAAAATCTTCAAAGATGCTCTCAGTTTGTTTTTCAATGAACTATATTACTGTTTGTGCTGGGAAATGAGTAGAGGAGAAGATATATCCCACATACTCAGAAATGCTCTCAATGAACCACTGAATCTGTCATATTTTCTAAATAACCAAGTTTCATTTGACCCTATGGTTCTAGTCAAAAACTGTGGACTCAAGTGATAAAGATATAGTTTTTTCCTAGTGAATATACTACTCTGAGGGTAGGCATGAATGAAGTAGGGATTGGATGGGTGTGATGGTAAAGTATGCATGGGAACGCTGTACCTGATGTACCATCTAAAGTCCATTGAAAATGAAAGTTAATTAAGTATTTCCTTTCATAACTCCAAGAAAAATGTCATTGAAATAATCAAATTGAAGTTTGAATTGATGTTGCAAAAAGTCTTCGCTCATAGCCGTTAGGTGTTTGGTATTATGAAAAATGTGTGATTTAATAATTATAAAGTGTTCTTAGAATTTCAGATTATTCATTTTTGGGGAGGAGGTCAGTCCTAGGGAGTGAACTCTGGGTCTAGCCACTGTCCCCGAGCAAGTGCTGTCCAGGCAAGTGCTGTACCACTTGAGTCACAGCATCATTTCCAGGTTTGTTTGATTTTTCTTGTTGTGTGTTTTTGTTTTTATATATTTTTTGAGTAGTTTTATTAGAGATGAGTCTCATGGAGTTTTCTGTCCTGGCTGGATTCCAACCACAATCTTTAGTTCTCAGCCTCCTGAGTAGCTATCACTACAGACATAAGCCACCGGCACCTGGCTAAAATATTCAATTTTATTGCAGAAATAATGCACTTCAAGGAAATTTGAATTTACAAAGTGATTTTTTTGGTTTTTTGTTTTTGTTTTTGTTTTTGGTTCCCGTCCTGGGACCTGAACTCTGGGCCTGGGCGCTGTCCCTCAGCTCTTCAGCTCAAGGCTGGCGCTCTACCACTTGAGCTACAGCACCACTTTCCGGCTTTTTTCTTTTTGCTTATGTGGTGCTGAGGAATCGAACCCAGGGCCTCAGGTGTGCAAGGCAAGCGCTCTACCACTGAGCCACCTTCCCAGCCCCCAAAGTGATTTCTTTTAGAAAAAAGAAGTGATTACAGAAATTTTAGTTTTCAAATTTCAAATCTATTGTAAAGATGATGTACAGAGGGTTTTACAATCACATGTGTCAGCTAATGAGTACATTCCTTTTAAATGTTGTCACCTCCGTCCTAATTCTATCCCTTCCTGACTTTCCCCCACAAATTGTATAGTTCATTTCCAACATAGTATCTAGTGGGTTACACTGCTGAATTGGTTCATACTTCGTCCCACTGTTTCTATGCTTCCCCTTTACCTCTCCAAATCATATATACTTATATGTAAGACAAAAGGTACAGAGATCAAAGATACATATCAAAATGAACTCCAAGAAATGGAAGAGGTTTTTTAATTATACTGTTTGCAATTCTTTGTTGCTCTTTCCTTTATTTATTCTGTTTTTGATTTCTATATCATTTGTTTTGTATATGTTTATCATATAGTTTCATATTATACTTGAGAAAAAAATTCTACAGTGAGTAGAATCAAGCAAATGTTCTGAGGAAATGGATTGAAGAAACATGACCAAACATACGATGTTCTTATTCCTAGTTTACATATACGTCAACTTGACTTTGATAAATATCATTACTTCTTAAGGATACCTATTATATCCACTTTAATTGGACAATTATAAACATGTTGATAGAGAAAGGCAGAGATACTAAAATGCAGTTTATATATTAAACTTTATGAGTTTATACATTTTACCTCAAAATTCTGTAAAGAAACTCAAGCCAGGTGCCAGTGTGTGATCTTAGCTACTCAGTAGGCTGAGATTTGAGGATCTCGGTTCAAAGCCAGCATAGGAAAGAACATCCGTGAAACCCTTATCTCCAATGAACCACCAAAATATAAAAATAAGAAGGATGTGAAACTAAGGATCAAGTCGTAGCCTTAAGCTTAAAAGCTCAGAGAGAGCATCCAGGACCTACCTTCAAGCCCCAAAATCAGATGAGAAAGAAAGAAGGAAAGAAAGAAAGAAAAAAGAAAGGAAGGAAGGAAGGAAGGAAGGAAGGAAGGAAGGAAGGAAGGAAGGAAGGAAGGAAGGAGAGAGAAAAAGAGAAGAAGGAAGGAAGGAGGGAGGGAGGGAAAGGAAGGGAAGGAAAAGAAGAAAACTCAAAGCACTCCTACTTGACACACAAACAGGAATAGACAGGTTCAACTCTGACACATTGCAGGACAAGCAACACTGAATCTTTAGACTCAAGATACTGTTAATGCCCCCACAGTCTGTACATATTACCAGCAAAGATTGTGTCCCTAACTCTCTGGAAAGCTACTTTCATGATATCACTGGGGACAGATCCTGACAGAGGTTTCACAAATTGCAGTCACAGGCATCCAACTGTCCTAAGCTGCCAGCTGTGGTTGACGTGAGCAGCTCTCTCTCATTGGGGTGCCCTGTGCCTAGGTCAGAGGCTGGAAAGTTCTGTGAGGCTCCATCCTTTGAATTCAGGTAGAAGTTGACTCAGTTTCTTGCCGTGTGAATTCTGCACTGTCCAGAGTCAGTGTTACTTAGAACACATTAAGATTTTCCATCTGGGGCAGCCCTCATTACCTGTGTCACCCATGGGCCCACCAGCTGTGAACCTCAGATAGCAATGGAGGGTTGTGATTTTAAAATTTATGTCAAACTATACAGTACGTGTGGAAGAGGATTATATGTCTATAATAAATGGACAATTATTCCATTTCTTCTTCCACAAGGTAGGAATTTCATGAGCTAGTTTCTTGAATCATTTCCATCATTTTCACAGCCATCCTGAATACTTGTGTTAAAGTCAATTTTTAGACATCAAATGAGGCTTTTATCTGTACAAGTAAAGTACTGGACAGCTGCAATTCAAAAGAATATATGGAGGGAGGATTCAATAGTGAATTTTGAAACAACAAAGGTCTTTACTTACATTTTAAAGCGTTTGGAAATTCTCCTCTAATATTCTTATGGAGTAAACACATTGATAAATGCATCATAATTTCATGGTTTGAGCCTAAATTTCTGAGTAAGTTTGGAAGAGTTCTTTGGTTGTTAAATGATGACAGGCAAACAATATTAAAATAAAGATATCAGTTTCAAATACAGTTTTGCAAACAACAAATTTAGCTGTTGAGAAAAAAATCTATAAATACCTTAATCTTGAAAGATGTCTTGTGTGTAGAAAATGTAATTTTTTAGAGCTTACCTGATCTACAACTCAAGTTTATTTTTGCAGTCGTCATATAAATGTGTGAAGAGCATAATCATCATAATTATTTCATTTTTCAGGAGGCTTCCAGATGCTAGATTTACACATAGTTTTATTTCCCAAAACACATATATCATTGCAATAGAAATAGAGACAGCAAATTAAAGGAATGGATCTTTGATGCTATATCAATAATAATAACTTTATATATTGGTAATATATCACTTTATTAACCAAGTGTTATAATTTAAGCATTGATGATTTTCATAGCTTTGTGGGCTTTTGTGTGTATGTGTTGGTACTGGGCTTGAACTCAGGGCCTTATAGTCTCATCGAAGAATTTGATTCATAGCAGATACTCTATCACTTGAGCCACATAGTCTAATTTTGTACTGGTAAGTTGATAGAATTGGAAGACTTTTGTGCCTCAACTGGCTTTGAGCATTAATTTTCAGATATTAGCCTCTTGCATAGCTTGGATTATAGGCACGAGCTAACAGTGCCAATATTCATAAATGTTTGTCTATCATCATAGCTTACATTGTGATATAAAATTAGAACAGAGGGATAAATAAGGCTTTGGTACTTCCTTCAAAGTGTTTGCTAATTATTCATGTAAATGCACTTAATAAGATGTGGTTTATAACATATTAAGATAAGAGATAATATAACTACAACATTTGAAGAAATAACTTGATATTTTTAATTCAATGATTATAATAGTATCAACTGATTTTTAACATTTATGATCTGGTGCTATGCCTCTGTCATGGTTTTAGGTCTATGGCATATAATAACTCATTTTATAATTTAAATTACATGATAAATATTTTATGTCAACAATTATTTTCTAACACTCAGAAATTAACCTCATTGCCCCGGTTATTAACCTCATATGAGTTGGCTTACATCATGCAATATATTGCCCACTGAAACTGCAATTAGGTGGAAATTATAGCACATGCATTTATATAATGTGAGTAAACTTAGGAAAACAAGAGGAAGAAACACATCCTCTTAACACTTGGTTGCCTGAAGCACAGATCAGGGATTTGCTGCCCACCACTTGAATAAAAACAAAAGAAAAGAAAGAATTTAAAGGAATTTAGAGAGTTGGTGTTTAAGAACGACTCGATAGGAACTATGTATTTTGGTATCAGCTCAATGCAGAAGAGTAAGATGCTAAAGGAAAGGGGCTAGAGAAATAAATATTGCTGTATCTCCTTCTCCTGGTGTAAGAACTACTGCCAATGTTTCACTAGATAACAGCACCAGCACCTGAAATTCAGGGCTCAAAGGATAATTATATTATACCCCAAACAGGACATGGACAGATTGGAAATTCTTACTGGAGTCAGTAGTGGATATATATCCAGAAAAGAAAGAGACCCATTCAGAGGATGGAGTGATGTTGGGTATGAATAAAAGTATAATTATGCTGCAAGAGATGAAGAAGATGAAGACCAAAAACATAACCTCTGTCAGGGTTTTTGGTTTGTTTGTTTGTTAGTTTTGGTGGACATGGAGTTTGAATTCTGGGCCTGGGAGCTTTCCCTGTGCTCTTCAGCTCAAGGCGAGTGTTCTACCGCTTGAGCCACAGCACCACTTCTGGTTTTCTAGTGGTTTTTATTGGAGGTAAGAGACTCACAGAATCTCCTGTCCAGGCTGGCATTGAACCATGATCCTCAGATCTCAGCCTCTTGAGTAACTAGGATTACAGGAATGAGCCTCTGGTGCCCAGCTAAACCCTTGTAAGTTTTATATTCCTTCATCACACCTTCCTGTCCATCCCCTATGCCTTGCATAATTACATTTTCAGAGTTGGATATGTGAAAGTTGTATGACAACATGGTATCAAATAGAGAACTATTTAATACTCCATAAATAATGTTTCATTGAATCCTCACCTCTTCCCTACTAAGATGTTCAATTTATCAACATCGTACAGAAACGCAAAATGAGGCTCAGAGAATTTGTCACCATGATCTGACAGAAAGCAAGTGTCACAATCAGATGTCGGACTCCAAAGTACAAGCCTAAACCTATGTTATAAAATTGCCTTACTCTATGTCAAGAAACAGGGTTAGACAATTCTGCAATACTGAGAAACCTGGAACAAAGAAGAAACAGAAAATTGTTTTGTAAACAGTTTGTAAGGTTTCTTCTTGGTGTACTTTGCTGTGTTCCTATCTTATGGACATTTATTGACATTTCCCAGAAAATAAGTATGATGTCCATCCTAGCTGTAGTTTCACTGAAGATATATGTGCATGTGTTCCATCCTGCTGAAATTCTTTAATACCCCACTGCCTTTCTGCCATGCTTGGCCTTCATATTAGATATTATTTATGATCTCAGAATATCATATTTTATCCCCCATGAATGTGCATAATTCTCATCTCTCTTTCCTCTTTACATTCCAATTTTTCATCTACTACCCTACTTCTATAAAATCCAAAAATAAAGGTAACTCTTCTTAAGGATATTTTCTACTATCAAACATGCAGAGAAGACTAGAGTGGAAAAGGTTGGAGCTCATATTATGAGAGAGGGTAAATAGAGCGTGGAAAAGTATCAGGCCTTGGTATGTTTTTGGTCAGTCAACCATAAGGTTCATATTATTTTTTTTCTTAATCTTTTAAACTTTCTCAAATGTAAAATAGCTGGGCTGAAGTTTAGAAAGGCTTATACGAGAGACATTTAATTTAATGTTACTTAACATTTGTTATGTTCTTATAAAACTTGAAAGTATACTTTACTGATGTAAAGAAAGTATTTGAAAAAGGAAAAGAAAGGAAAGGGGTAAAAGAAAGCACACATATTTGCATACACCCCCTCCCCCACACACACAGAATTTAGGAAATGGCTAAGACTAAGCATAGAGACTTCATGAGTAAGATTAATGCTTTCCTAAGAGTCCTGAGAAAATGTGTCCCTTCTGCTATTTGAGGATACTGGGAAAATGCCATTTATGAGGAAGGAAGACCTCACCAAACACTGAATATTCTGGTATCTTTATCCTAGATGTCCTAGTCTCCAAAAATGTGAGCAATGAATGTCTGTGGTTATATATTACCCAGTGTAAGCTATGTTGTTTTCATAGATTGAAGGAACTAAGAAAGGTAGCAATAATAAAAGGTATAGTTATAGAGATGAGCAATTCATTTCTGACAAGTACAATATGGATGAAAGGGTGCATTAATAAAGAGAAAGCCATACAGAAATTATTACTTGAAACCAGATAAACTGAGCAGGAAAAAAGCTTATTTTTTAAGTATCAGAGCAATATTGTGCAACTGCCATTTGGATTTCTCTGAGTATTGCAATATTTGATCAAAGGATTCAAATTTAAGTCAAATTTTAATAATGCAGAAGTCAATGATTCCCTTTCCACAAGCACTTATATCTGGGAAAGATGAGAGAAAAGAGATGAGTTCAGGGGAAGAATGAGAAAAAGAAAATTTGAAATGCTATTTCAATTCAGATGATAATAGAAAGTAATAGAAGATTGATAGGAAAAAATAAACCAAATTACTAAATACATATTACCACCATATATCTTGAGAGTCCTTCTAATAGCTAGTTTTTTTTATTCATTCTCAACTTTTTATACTTTACAACTCTGAAGAAACAAAAATAATTATAACTGGTAGGTTATTTATTTATTTATTTATTTTCAGTTGTGGGGCTTGAACTCTAGGCCTTGGCACTGTCCCTGAGCTCTTCAACTCAAAGTTAGAGCTCTACCACTTGAGGCACAGCACCACTTCTGTTTTTCCAGTGGTTAATTGGAGATAAGACTCTCATGGACTTTCCTTGTCCAGGCTAGCTTTGAACCATCATCCTTATACATCAGCCACCTGAGTAGCTAGGATTACAGGCCTGGCACCTCTCTCTCTCTCTCTCTCTCTCTCTCTCTCTCTCTCTCTCTCTCTATATATATATATATATATATATATATATATATATATATACATGTATCATAATATATAATATATATTTTTATTGGAGTTTGAAGTATACACAAAAGCCAAGTGAATCAATGGACTACAGTATAATATGATCATTCGAAAATATAGAAGCATTCATGTGAGAAAGTTCACTGTAAAATGACACAGTCATGGACAAATCCTTTCTGAAAAGGTCTTCTGAATGTATGCAGAGTCCCCAAACAACTGTGCCAATAGCAACAGAGAGTTATGACAAATTATCCCCTTGTTGCAGAGGTAGCAATGAACCACAGAAGGGTAAACTAATTAACTCACAAAGAATGAATTAGTAAAAGAGGGAAGAAATTGATATCCTGATCCTGGTGATATTTTTAGTGTGGACCCCATTAGTGTAGCTAAGTTATACCATTTACAAAAAAAGAAAACAATTCTTTTTGCTGGGAGAAGTGAAATGTAAGCTTCAACCTGTACACACATGGACTTGGTAGATAACCAGGTAACTAAGATTTAATATAGGTAGGAATCTAAAATAATGAATACAGGTACATCAGTTGTGACTGAAGCCCCTACTCTTAAAGAACTCTTCTATGAATTGAGTTTAAGCATCTATTTCTAAATTGTAACAATGAAATCATGGAAGGAAATACAATCCTGACAGAAAAGACTTAGAAGAAGCATATTAATGCAAAATCCAGTTAGAGGAGTGGAAATATATGACGAATAATGAAATGGGATCAAGAATGTGAAGAATGGGATCAAGAATTGTTTAACCTCCAGGCATCAGTGGCTCAGGCATGTAATCTTAGCTACTGAGGAGGCTGAGATATGAGGATCACAGTTCAAAGCCACCTGTGCAGAAAAGTGTCCTTGAGACTCTTATCTCCAATTAACTACTCAATAAACATAAGAGGAGCTGTGGCTCAAAGTGGTAGAGTGCTAGCCTTGAGCAAAAGAGCTCAAGGACAACACCTAGATGCAAGTTCAAGCACCACAACTGACAAAAAAAATGTTTAACCAATATTGGTTAAACTGGCTAAACAATGACTAGGAAACAAGAACAGTGATAATAAATTAAAAAATAAATCTCGAATTAACTCTTCTAGCCAAGACTCTGTGAAAACTATTCATAAATCTAATCAATAAATTGAAAAAATAAAATGTCCCAGAGAATAACCTGTACAAATTTACACAGCTGAGAGGAGAGAGCCCAGGTTTCTCATATTCTAAATTCCTCTATTTCCCAGAAGGCCTCAGGAAGCAGTTGGATTGGACTGGTTAAAATCTTCAGAATGTGCACAAGCTGTCATGAATTCAGCAACAAAAAGCAAGTTCTCTGATTTGCTTTTGAGTGAACAGCAAACTTATTTCATCAGAGCACAAACATTTTTACCCCTCCCTCTAATTTACATCTGATCGCATGAACCTTAAGAACAATATAACATGTTATTATTGGTCGAGTAATGTTAACTTTACATTTCCAGCCCTTTCCCACCCTCATTCCTATTTCTGTAATACTGTTTGAGTAGTTTCCACCTTGAACCTGAAAGCATTCTCTGTAAGAAGCCATGCCTACAACATCCATTTTCACATTTTGTCCCCTTATGGAAATGCAGATTCTCTCTAGTGTAGCAAACTAATTAAAGTCCCATCCCACCACAATATACAAACAGCACATACATATTTAATGACCTGGTTTAGCATTTTTATTAGGCCTTATGATACATCAAACTATACACTTGTTTAAGAGCTGAATCTCAATGATATAGGGCTTTCAAAAATCCCATCATACAGGATGTATTTCACCAATAAAATTTAAAGAAAACATTTAGGCTGTCCTGAGAATGAACTATTATTCTTTACTTTTTCTAGGACTGGGACTTGTGCATTCACCAATAACACATTATGCTTTTATTAAATGTAAGTAGTAATAGATGAGGCTTCTGTGGAAAGATGGTTACCCCAGGATTAGCCTATGTAGCATGCCTTTTCCTGCTTCTCGCCTGTGGTGTTCAGTACTTTTGAGGCCATCTCTTCAAGAAATCTTACATATCTCGATTAGCTGCAATCATTGGTTTTTCCCAGTCTCTAGTCTATCTTAATCTTTACTTTTCCTTCCTCCATTTTTCCCCATAATGCTTTCGCCTCTTCCTCTTCTGATGTACTTCTGGGATTTTCAAGCACTCTCTACTGGCTTAACCTTAAAGTTACACAAACTTGGTTGTATCTCACTGCTACTTTATGTATCTAATCTCTACCATTATCAAGGATTTCTCTTTCAGACAAACCCTGTGGTTCTGTTACAATCTCACTGGGACTGGGACCTTTTGTTTTCTGCATGCCTGCAAACATGCATGACATAGATGACCCTAAGGTCACCTCATGACCCCACAATTGAATGCCTGCTAGCACAAGCCATATGGGGGGTTACCTGAACACAGTTCCTACAGCAGCCCCTGAGTGCCTTGATTGCTGACCATGTGGAGAAAAACATATCTTGTGGAAATAGTTCTCTATGTCAACTGCATTAGGAGAGTGGCTCAGAGCTCCCTTATCAAATAAAGGTACTTAAAAGAAGGTTAAATGTTTACACCATTTTTTCCTTCATTTGATTTTTGAATGTTCCCTCAACGACCCATACGCTAAAGTATTGGTTTCCAACTAATGACATTATGTGCAGGTCATGGAAACTTTAGCATTCAGAAGTAGTGAGACTCAATGATCAGAGAGGAATAGCCTAAGAGAGGGAATCAGAACTCCTTCCACTTTCTCTGCTTGCACCTGGCATGAGGTGGACAACATTGCTGCCAAAATGCTGTGCTATCAGAGATTCAACGTGATGACATGAAGTGACTATGGATGGAGGTCTCTAAAATCACAAGCAAAAACACATTTTCTCCTTATTAATTAATTGGTTTGGGTGTTTGTCTCACAGATAAGTAGCTGATTATTTTTGGTCTACTAACAAATGAACCTCCAAATATATTTACAACTTCACTCCTATAACTTTTTTTCATAGTGAAAGTATTAAGATGAAAGAAAACACATAAGGATGAAGGCATGATACAAATGATGTGTTGCTAGTAAAGATGAGTTGAAGATCCAATAGCTCAAAAAGAAAAACTCCAAAAATATTCAGTATACATCACTGGACATTGGCTTTTCTACTCCATATCAGTTCAATTTGTTTTTTTTCTACTTCAGTTTATTAAAATTAAAACTCTTGGGATCTGTAGGATAGTTCAGTTATGGAGCGAGGACTTAGCATTGCAAAGCTTTGAGTTTGATCTCCAGCATGGAAATGTACATACAAGTATATATGTATATAATATGTATATAGATGTATATGCATATGTATTATATGCATATGTATATTATGATTCATTCATGTCACTCACATTCTTAAAACCCTCTTCAGCTTTCCCATTTCATTATGTTAAATTCTAAAATTCTTAGACTTCTACTTTCTGTCAGCATAACTTATACTAACCTAATTCTATTATTTACCAGATAAAATAATTATATATTGTATAATTTATTATATATTACACAATAAGAAATTTTATATATCATATGTAGTATATTATGGCATATTATCCCATCATCATGACCTTTATCACCACTGGTACTAACAATCCTATATGACTTTGGTACAGTGCTCACAGTGACTTCTATGTAGAGAATGTTTTGGAAGAGATACAATTGTATATGCAGTGCTAGTGGTAATAATAATGGTGATGGCAGTGGTAATGGTAGTGGTGGTGGTAGTGATGGTGATGACAATCATGGTTTTGGTGACAGGGATGATGGTGTTGGTGTTGATAGTACTGGTAATTAATGGGTTAACAGTCTTAGTCCTGGCTGCTGTTGGTTGTGGTTGTCTTTAATTCAAAGGAATTTGGTGGAAAAAGTTATGCTACAGTGATATGTGGTGCTAAAGTTGATGAAGGTGGTGTTGTTGATGATGTTGACAGTGATGATGATGGTAATGATGGTGATGGTGATAATGATGGTGACAATGGGGTGCGGTGGTGGTTATGGATACTGCTGGTTATAGTGTGTAACATTCTAAGAGATTTGGAAAGATGGAGAATTGGTAGGGAACAGAGTGCTTAATTGTTTGTGTGAAAGACCCAATTTCTGTGCCAGGCACTCTATGGCAAAAAAATTATAGGCAAAGAAACAAGATAAAATTAGTTTATTTCATACTTCATTAATACCAATAGTAGAAAGAGCTGCCAGCTCTTAAGTGGTTACTGATGCTTCGGGTAAGCAAAAGTTGCTTAGAGCTAATTATTAGGGGGTTCAGTGCCATTTGAAATGTCAGACTTCAAGACTTACAAGGGGGTTCAAATCTAGTTTTATTTTAACCTCAACAGTGACGTTATCATAACAGAAAGCAGTTAGATAAAATCTGTTCTCTTTGCTCAGTCAGATTGAAGCCCTGTGTGTCAATAAATAGAACACTTGTATAGACATAATCATTACACCAGTCCCCAGATGCATCTGGAAAACTATTAAAAACCAAAGAGGAGTCTAATGAAAAGATCTCCTGTGGCTACAGAAATTACAGGCCGTGTTTTTTTTTTTTTTTTCTCTTTCTCTCTAGAAGTTTTCTTTGTTAGGTTCCTCTGAAAGGCCGGGCAAAAGCACATTTATTAAACAGAGGAAGTTTCCCTAATGTGGTTTAGTTCTGGGAGCCAAGAATAGAATAGTCCAAAGAAGAAAACTTAATTAAAATTATTGGTCATATCTTTAATAATGTGCATATGAATAACAAAATTGATTAGATTTCTAATCCCTTTAGTTTCCAAATATACGCACAAACACACACATCCTCACCCTACACTCTGCTAACACATAATGCAACATTCAATACAGGCTTTTTCTGAAAGCAGTGATTTCCAAGTGACCATGTTCCAGGATATCTTTGAAGTAATTCACTGGCCTTACTCATGTTCCCTAGAACTATGTAAGTCAATAACATACCAATTCCATCTTCATGGGAAATCTGCCAGTATCCTGTTTTTTGTTTTTTTTTAAATCCTCTATGTCACAACTCTATGCTTGTTGTCTGAGAGAATTTCTTTGTCTTCTCAAAAAGGTACTTACTAAGTAGTTCTCACTTTGTGGCTCAAAATTCAGTAAGACTCTCTTGCTGAAAACATGGAATGAACGTGAATAGAGAAAGCACAACTCCCAGAATCATAAATATGTGAGCAGTTCTAGGAGTGTCAATAGTTAAAATGGATACAATAAAATCAGCAAAACAGAAACAATCTGATTTTGTCACTAGTAGCTTCATCTAATAAATAAATAAAAATGTGCCTTTGTGTGGGGGTAGTATTGTTTAAACAGGACATATTTTTGTGATTTATAAAGCAATTATACACATACCTTACTACTGTCATGATCAATGACCCATAAGCAATACATAATTTATTATGAATAAAAAGAAACACATAAGGTATGTGTTTCTGAATTCAGACTAAATGGTGACTGCACTACCTCAATATTTATCATAATAATTTTTGTACTTTCGGAGAAATAAGGGTAGATATTTATCACCTGGTTACGATTATGATAAAAAATTGTGTTTTTACATACACAATGAATTATATTATAGGTACATCGGTTGTATGTGTTTTTGTGTATGCTAGATTGGATTTCCTCTTGATCGTTATCTTAGTTTAAGTTCTTATAACAAAAATGCCAGAGAGAGGGTGACTTTTTATATATTTAATTGTCAAGGTGATATACAGAGGGGTTACAGTTACATAGGTAGTGATTACATTTTTTGTTGAACTTGTTACGCCTTCTCTCATTTTTCTCCCTCTTTCCCTTCCCCCATCTCTCTGCCACCTCAAGTTGTACAGATCATTTCCAACATACTGTCTTGGGAAGGTGACTTTTAAAAACAAGAAATTTTCTGGAGGCCAGTGGTTCATTCTTATAATCCTAGCTACTCGGGAGGCTGAGATCTGAGTTTTGCAGTTCAAAGCCAGCCAGGGCAAGAAAGTCCATGAGACTCTTATCTCCAATTAACCACCAAAACAACAACAACAACAATCGGGAAGTGGCTCTGTGGATGAAGTGTAGAGTGCTTGTCTGGAGCTGAAGAGCTGTGAGACAGCACCCAGGCCCAGAGTTCAAGCCACACGATCGACAAAACAAACAAACAAAATTTTAAAACCCCAAGAAATTTATTGGTCATAATTCTGGAGGCTAGGATACCCAATGCTTTACAGTCAGTAAGGTTTGATGGCTTTTGAGAGCCTATTCCTTACAAAGGATACCTTCTGCACATGCTCACATGGCTAACAGAATGACCAAGGTGTATTCTGCTTTTTAAAATAAAGACATTAATTCTACCCATGCTGGCTAAGCTCCTGCTAATAAATTACTTCCCATAGCCTTGTATTTTCACACTGTTGTTCTGGAACCCATACAAATTTTGACAGAGATACAAATACTCACATGGGCAACTATATAAGAAGCAAAGAAGGTTCCTGAAATTAAGACCAAGATGCCTTTCCCAGAGACAATAATGACTACAAAGAAGAGACTCCTGGATCTATCTTTCAAGAACTTTGGACGTGAGAAGAAATAATTTTGAGGAGACTGTGTGAACCCCTTAATTCTCTCAATTAGGATGCATTGACATTTTTCACTCTTGGCTGGATAGTATCAGGATTTTATTCATAAGTAAACTGGAAAGATATAATCATACAGTGGAAAGATAGGAAAACTCAGTACATGAAAATCACTAGTTAACATGGTAAACATAGTCTTAGGAACATAGTAAGTGTTCAAGGTAAAATGAAAAAAAAAAACAGAATAAAATCATAGCTTCCATAGTTTGAAATGCAAACAAGAAAAGTAAAGGCTGCAGATGAAAGACAAGTAATCTACTGCAGGAGGAAAAGATGATACGGTGATCGGGTTACCTAGAATGTCAGTGATAAATCAGTGGTCAGATTATAGTACCTGAGATTATAAAGAGCTGTAAGAAGCCAGCTGGAAGCCAGCCAGCTTCCAGTAGCTCATAACTGTAACCCTAGCTACTCAGGAGGCTGAGACCTGAGGATCACAATTCTAACCCAGCCTGTGAAGGAAAGTCAGTGAGACTGAACTCTAATTAACCACCAGAAAAACTGGAAGTAGACCTGTGGCTCAAAGTGGAAGAACAAAAGCCTTGAGCAAAACAGCTAAAGGACAGAGCCCTGGTCCTGAGTTCAAGCCTCACAACCACACACAACCACATACACACACACACACACACACACACACACACACATGCACCCGTGCACACACACACACACACACACACACACACACACACACACACACACACACACACACACACACACACACACCCCAAAGATTTAAAAGCTAGGTTAGCTAGGACAGAAGAGGGATGAAGGAAGGAGCAGAGGGAATTATCTCTCTGACTTTCAAGGAAGAAGGAAAGGAAGGAAAGGAAGAGGGAAGAAGAGACTAAAAGTGGAAAAACTGAAGAGGGAGGACTTGAGAAAAAAAAGAAAAGGAGGAAGGGAGGAGAGAGCGAAGGGATGGATGGATGGATGGATGGAAAAAGGAAGGGTGTTTTGATTACTATGGCTTTGTAGTAGAGTTTGAAATTTGGTATTGGTATTCCTCCAGCACTGTTCTTTCTGTTAAGGATCATTTTTGCTATTCAGGGTCTTTTATTGGTCCATATGAATTTTTGGATTGCCTCTTCTATTTCCTTGAAGAATAAGGTTGGCATATTGATAGGTATCACATTGAATTTGGAGATAGCCTTTGGAAGTTTTGCCATTTTCATGATGTTGATCTTCCAATCCAGGAGCATAGGAGGTTTAGCCACTTTCTAAGTTCTGTTTTGATTTCCTTTTTCAAGTTTTTAAAGTTTTCATCATAGAGGTCCTTCACTTCATTGGTTAATTCCTAGGTATTTTTTTTTGTGGGGCTATTACGAATGGAGTTGGTTTCCTAATTTCAGCCACACTTTTCTCATTGTTGGCATACAGAAAAGCCATTCATTTTTGAGGGTTAATTTTATATCCTGCTACTTTGCCAAAGTTTTGAATCAGCTTGAGTAATTTGGGAGTGGAATCTGTGGAATTCTTCAAATACAAAATCATGTCATCTGCAAAGAGGGAGTTTTACTTCTTCTTTCCCTATTTGGATCCCTTTAATGTTTGCATCTTGTCTTATTGCTGTAGTTATGTCTTCTAATACTAGATTGAAGAGAAGTGGAGAGAGTGGACATCCTTGTCTCATTCCTGAGTTTAGAGGAAATGGCTTTAGTTTTTTACCATTAAGTATAATGCTGGCTGTCATATACAGCTTTTATTGTATTGAGGAATGATCCCCAGAAATGAACCTACAGACCTATAACTATCTAATCTTCGATAAGGGAGCTGAAAAATAGAATGGAAGAAAGACAGCCTCTTCAGTAAATGTTGCTGGCAAAATTGGTTAACTATTTGTAGAAAACTAAAGCTATATCTTCATATATCACCTTGCACCAGAATCAACTCCAAATGGATCAAAGACCTCGGAGTCAAAGCAGACACCTGAAAACATTAGAGGATGGAATAGGAGAAACACTAGGTCTCCTTGGCACAGGCTGAAATTTTCTTAATAGAGACCTAGAAACACAACAAATCAAAGAAAGGTTGGACAAATGGGATTGCATGAAATTGCAGAGCTTCTGCATGGCAAAGGACATAGCTAGTAAGATCAATAGAAAGCCCATGGATTGGGAGAAGATCCTCACTAACCATACATCAGAATAGGGTCTCATATCTAAAATATACCAGAAACTCAAAAAATTAAATCTCCCAACAACAAATCCTCAAAGAAACAATGTCCAATAAATACGTGAGCTAAAGACTTAAAGAGAAAATTCTCTGAAGAGGAAAGAAGGATGGCCAATAAACACATGAAGAAATGGTCCTCCTCTCTAGCTTTAAAAGAAATGCAAATCAAAACAACATTAAGATACCACCTCACTCCAGATAGAATGGCTATAATCAAGAACTCTAATAACAGCAGATGCTGGAGGGGATGTGGACAGAAGGGAATCTTACTGCATTGTTGGTGGGAGTGTAAACTTGTACAACCACTTTGGAAAGTAGTATGGAGGTTCCTCAAAAGACTCCACATAGAGCTCCCCATGACCCGACAATCCCACTTTTGGGCATTTATCCAAATGATCATACTAAAGCTACTATAGCTACTACTATAACATAATAAAGAGCATACTAAAGCTACCAACACAACTATGTTTATTGCAGCATTATTTATCATAGCTAAGATATGGAACCAACCCAGATGCTCCTCAGTAGATGAATGGATCAAGAAAATGTGGTATATACCCACAATGAAATTCTATGCCTCCATCAGAAAGAATGACATTACCCCATTTGTTAGGAAATGGAAAGACTTGGAAAAATTATATTAAGTGAAGTAAGCCTGCCCAAAGAAACATAGGTCCCATGGTTTCCCTTATTTGCAATAGTATATATCTGATACAAGCAGAAAAGTTCAGATAAATTGATGTTAGGTGAAATGAACCCCAAGATAATATTAAAATGTTTTTTTTCTTTCTTGCAATTGTTTCTAACATATTTATAAGGTGATTTCTTTGTTGTTTTGTATGTCCCTCCCCCACCACGGTATAATTTGTTGGTATAATTTGTGGAGGGGAAGGAAAAAAACCAAATCATTTAAATAGAGATACAGGTGGGCCCATTGCAACAATGAGATGTAAAAGTCTTTATGTTGAAAAACGAACTTTACAACTTTGGCCCGTTGTGGGGGGTGGGGGGGGGGAAGATGGGAAGGGATGGGAAGGGGAAACAAAGGAGGAGAGGCAACCACGCTGGATAAGAAATGTACTCATTATCTTGCCCATGTAATTGTAACCCCTCTGTACTGTATTTTCACAACAAAAACAAAAAATAAAATAAAATAAACAAAACAAAAAAAAAGAAAAAAGAAGGGTAAAGAGAGAAAGAGATAGAGGGACTGACTTTATCTCTACTATGACTTTTCTGCACAATCTTATAAAGCCCCATGTTGTTTGTTTTTGCTGTTAGCAATGTAATAAAGTTTAGGATCGGTGCCGAGGCTTGATGACAGGTATTATAGAGCTGAAACTCCAACCCCCTCATTTAGAAATTTGTGATATTGTGTATTCTTTAACCTGTATGAACTTTCCCTTCAGTGGGGATAATAGATATATTTTCTAGGAAATGAAACTTCCATTAGAGCTAGTGGTTATGAGTATATATTCTGTTCCATAATTTTTTAAATGAGTTTTTTTTAATTGTGAAAATACCGTACAGAGGGGTTACAATTACATGGGCAAGATAATGAGTACATTTCTTATCAAGCATTGTTGCCTCCTCCTTTGTTTTTACCCTGCCATCACTGCTCTCCTATCTCCAGGACTACATCCCCCCCCCACCCCCCACTGGCCAAAGTTGTAAAGTTTGTTTTCGACAAAACAACTTGTACATCTCATTGTTGCACTGGGTCCACCTGTATCCCTATTTAAATTATTTGTTTTTTTCCCTTCCCCTCCACGAATTACATCAATATCAAATATAGTGAAAGCAGGGGTTATACCATGGGGGAGGGACATAGAAAGCAACAAAGAAATCATCTTATAAATATGTTAGAAACAATTGCATGAAAGAAAAAAAATTTGAATACTTATGTTGGGGTTCATTTCCCTACCATCAACTTATCTGATCTTTTCTGCTTGACTCAGACATACATTGGTTATTGCAAATAAGGAAACAAAGACTTGGAAAAAATTATATTAAGTGAAGTAAGCCAGGCCCAAAGAAACATAGGTCCCATGGTTTCCCTTACTAGCTTTAGTTTTCTGTAAGTAATTAACCAATTTTGCCAGCACCATTTACTGAAGAGGCTGTTTTTCTTCAATTCTATTTTTTTTAGTTCCCTTATCAAAGATTAGATGCCTGTAGGTCTATGGGTTCAGTTCTGGGTTTTCAATTCCATTCCATTGGTCCTTGTGTTTATATATATATATATATATATATATATATATATATATATATATATATATATATATATATATATATATATATATATAAATTCTATGCCTCTATCAGAAAGAATGACATAGACCCATTTGTTAGGAAATGGAAAGGCTTGGAATAAATTGTTAAGTGAAGTAAGCCAAGCCCAAAGAAACATAGTTCCCGTGGTTTCCCTTATTTGCAGTAACTAAAATATGTTTGTGACAAGCAGAAACTGTCAAAAGCTAAGTACATATGGCCAGATAAGATGATGTTAAGCAAAATGACCCCAAGATAGGGACACAAGTGTTTTTTTTTGTTCTTTCTTGGTATTATTTCTAAGGTATTTATAATACAGCATGTGATTTTTTTGTTGCTTTGTAAGTTCCTACTCCATGATATAACCCCTGTTTTCACTGTATTTGATACTGGTGCCCTACATCTTGTATATACAATTCTCTAGCTTGGGGAGGGGAAGGGATAAAACAAAATGCTGACATAAGGATACTGGTTGACCCATTGTAACAATGAGATGTACAAGACATTATGTTGAAAACGAACTTTACAATTTAGGTAGTGGGGGGAGGGGAGGCAGGGACAGAGTGTAGCTGTGGAGGTGGGAGGGAAGGGATGGTAGGGGAAAAACAATGGAGGAGACAACGATGCTTGATAAGAAATGTACTCATTACCTTGCTCATGTAACTGTAACCACTCAGTACAGTATTTTTACAGTAAAAAACTTACTAAAATAAAAAAGTGGTTCTAAAACTTGCACATCAAATTTTTTCAGTGAAGCTGCTTGATTCTTTTCCTCATCTCTAACGTAGAACTTTTTAAAGTATCGAACATCGAATTTTTGTATAGTCATGCTGGGAAAGAAGTCCTACAAACTATTCACTATTAGCATTATGTTGTTGTTATTGAATCCTGTATGGGTTTGAAAACTGAAATGCTATTTTGTATGGTGTGTTGAGCATTGTGTGCAGATCATAGTAAAGATCCAATCATGCTGTTCCTCTCATTCCTGTTTCGCTATGAAGAAGTGTCAGGAGAGACTCATTCATATGTCATTCCTGGCTAGTAAGTGCACTTACCTCCCATTATTGGTCCTATAGTCACACTCCACACAGGAAATCTCCTTCCTCACAACCATAACTTGCCTTCTTACAAGGGCTGTGAGGGAACTTTCTCTCTCCTTAATTCATCTGATATCTGGTGTCCTGGATAATGGAGATGAAACTCCATTTCTATAAAGAAGAATTATTTTTTTTGGTCAGGAACCCGCTGATCTCAAAGTTTACCCATGGAAACGACAGTTAAACATATTACATATCATGTGTTCAGAAAAATAAAACATTTAAAATACTCAGCTGATTTGGTTATGCTGAAAGATGTGCTTTCGCTTCACATAAGACTAACATATGGCACCATCATATGAAATTTTAGTAGATTTAGCTCATTACTATCATGTCGAAATAAAAAAGAAACTATGGCAGGTAAATTATACGTGCTTCAAAGCTATCAGTGGACAAGGTGCTAAATTCTAGAATTGAGCTCAGGTTTACTTTGCTGAATTGTTTTAGATTTGATATACAAAGTGCATTAAAATAATACACACAAGCATATCTGAATAGCAAACTGTATCACAGTCTATCAAATGTAGCATATTTCTTCATCTTATTGAAAAAGTCTCAAAATGTTAGACCAGAAGCATAAACAATTTTACACTCTAAAAAAGTATTAGGATAGTCCCTGGAATTATGTCAATTGTGTGTGATTCCCTCCGCCTTCTGCACGGGAGAAGCCACTGAGACTTTAGATTTGGTAAACAGTTGAATAGCTGCAAGCATATCAATATAAATTTCTGCAGATAATAGATTATCTGTCACTAAAACCCATGTGTTAACTATTTTTCTATATCACATTTCCAGAAAGAATTAGCTACTTAGGGTAATCAGCTGCTGGAAAGATTTGCTGTGATTTGTGGGAAATATATTGTAATATTCACTTATGGGTTTCACAGATTGCTCAGTATCTGAAGAGGAAGACTATGTTTCTAAAGAATATTATTCTTAAAAATGGCTCATCAAGAATGTGAACTGTTTTGCAAACACATTTTTACTTATAGGACATCTGGTAAAGTTAATGAAAGTTTTCAATGAAAACTTAAGCAGAAATGCAGCATCCTGAGAAAAAGCAGTTGTTTTATTCTAAAAACAATAACTGTAACCATTTAATAACTGTGTAGTTTAATTGGAATTCCAGAGGAGATTGCTAGAGTATTGAAACCCATACATACATAGGATGCACTGTATTATATGTCAATAATGTTGCATGTTGTAGTACGTTGAGAGAGCAAATACCTAACAGGTATGTTTACATAACTGTGAACATTTGGTGTGGAAAATTTTATTTCCTAGTTTCTCTTAAAAATGATATTGGAATTTTCCTTGTTTGATTACATAATTTAGGATGGATATAATTTTTTCATTTCTATAATTCATACTTATTATTAGACTATGTTTCTTTAATTAGATATTTCATTATTTAATTAGACCTTGTACCTTATTATAAACCATCTTTTGGTTTTGAAGTTTTCAATTTAAAATTTTAACCTTTTTGTGCTTGAGATTTTCGTTCATTTTGTTGTGTGAATTTTCTTTGGATATTTTTTTCAAGTCAAGATTACTTAATGCTGGATGGCTGCCCATGGTTTCTTCTATTTTAGTATACAGAAAAAAAAATCTATAAATGTTTTGTTGTATTGGTCTGCAGCTTCCAATATTTCTGCCACGTAGAGTGTAATCATCCCTTCTCTAGATGACCAACTATAATTTTTTAACTTACAATTGTTTTCTAATGTACTCTATCAAAGGATTATTACACAAGGCCTGGAACAGTACTTGGGAGTCTGCAGATGAATTTATACTCCAGGTGAGCATCAGCTGCATTTTGATCAGGTAGCCCTCCTAGATTATACACTGAACCCCTGTGTAAACAACAGAAAACAAAAATAAATAACAAAATTAAGTAGATATTGGATATTTGCAAGATGCTAAAGCCTACATTTACAGAAATCAGTCTAGCATAGATATCAGAATATCTGCCTCTTAATTTTCTTCACTTATCCTTGCTTCTGTGTATTTATATTCATTACAAGTTGTAATTCAAGGTATTTGTTTATATATTTATGTTTTATAGCTATGTTCCCTCTCTCTTTATATATATATAATATATATATATATGTATATGTATTACAACTATGCATTGTAACTAGTTTCTCACATAGTTTGGTTTCAGATACATAATTTCTCATTTATATTCAAGGGAGAGAGAAAATTTTAAATTGTTTTAAGTACCTTCAAACAGGAATATATGTATTTCTAAATGCTGCTTATTTGAAAACTATGGACAAACTATATCATAACATTAATTCACAAATTTTCTATTATATATATATATATATAAATCCTACTATATGTATTTTTCTTCACATGCTTTGAGTACTGTTTAATTCCTCAGTATATATTATATACTTATACATTTTTATTTCAAATTCTCTATTTGTTAGATTCAATTTGCAGAAAATGACTAACAATCTCTCCTCAAAGAAGGTAACTTTCACACTAGTAGTGAAATTAGAAAATGATTTACTCTCTTCACTCTAAAATGCCTTCCTTATATAAGGTAAATAACACAAGACTTAATACACACCATATTGACAGGTCTATTATATATTATATGCATTGTTTTTTATCAAAAGAAAGCCAGGGTTAAGAGGAAAAATGTAGAACACTATTACCACGAAACTAATGAAAAAGGAGAATTCTCCCAGGAACACACAAAGTCATAATATTTGCTTCCAAGAGATAGTACTTCTAAATAGATTTTTAAAAATCCATTTTCTGGTTTAGCATTGTATTACCATGTAGATTTCCTCATGTGTAGATTTAGTTACTTCTGGATTTAATAGATAGGGAGGTTGGGAAGACAACTATATACTTCATGAGGTTTTAGAATGATCTATTAGAGACAGTTTTATAGAAAGCAAATACCTCTATTACAATATGCTGTTATAATAGTCTTTGAATCATGCTGCATACCCAGCCCAGCACATTTCAAGTTTTAAGATACCTTTTTCTTTTCTCATTCCATTAGTCTTTTCTTGTAATGTTTTATGTCTGTTTTAAATTTGTTTATGTGTCGTCTTAACAATGTATTTAATATCGTAAAGTACTTTACCATATGTGCTAAGAAAGTCATCTTTCCATTTCCACAAATGAATTTTGTTCCTAGGTCCTTTTGCTTCCAATTTCATGAAGTCACTCTTCATTCAGTGTTGTAACATGCACAATCACAGAGAGAGAGAGAAAAAAGGGACAAATGCAAGCCAGAGCTTGCTTAACTGCTTAGACACTTGTTGACACTTTTATGAAACTTACATATGTGCGTTCAGAAGTGGTGCTTGAAACAATGTTGGGTTAAGTTGGAAATGGAAGGAGTATAGGGTAAAGCAAACCACTCACATCTACTTACCAAAGTAGAAGGAATGTTACAGGTTCTATTATGTCTGCTTCAATATCAGTACTCTGGGTTATTCTGGAAACATGAACCTTAATCAGTGATTGAAAAAAGCTTCTAAAAGAATGTTTTCTTTGTTTTTTTTTGCATTGATTAATGCAGTGCTATTTAGTTCACACAAAAATACCTTTCAATTGATATTTGGCATGATCATATGATCATGTGGGGGAGGGAATAACTCCAATGGTTTTCCTTTCTTGCTATTGTTTCTAACATATTTATAACACTTCAGTTTCTTTACTTTCATTCTGCCTTTTTATTTCATACCTTCAATTTTTTCTCAAAGTAGAGATCTAGGGAAGTACTAGAGACCACTTAACCATATATAAATAAATATATATATATATACATATGTATATATATGATTTTCTCCATATTTTACAGGAATTTCTACATTTGTTTGCTAAACAGCTCATATTTTCAAAACTATTTTACATTTGTTTCCCAATTTGTCTCTTTGTTCCAAATGGTGGGGTCAGTAAATCCTCTGTTAGACATTTTGATCATAAGCAGTCATAAATATTTATTGATATATTCTTTTTCCTAATGCTCTTCATAAATATTATTATGATGATTGTATCAAGTGCCTCTAGTTTGAGATAAATGATATACCCAGCATAGCCTTCTCAAAATCATAAAAACTCACCGTGAAATTATGATTTGATACAAATATTAAGCTACAAATATATTTTTTAAATATGGTATTCATTTAAGTCTAAAAAATTATTTAGTTACATCATGATAAATCATTTAACAGTGATTGTGTAACTGTAATATCATTAGGAAAGTAAACAGATAAATTAGGTGAATATTCATAGAATTCTTATGGAAAATATTAGGCTTAAGAGTTAATCAGATTTAATCTTGAGCCAATTAGGACAATTTAGAGACATATCAATGAAGTCATGATGACTGGACAGAGGATTTGAGATTCATGGCAAAAAAACCAGCCTAGAAATCTGTTCTTACAAATGAAAATAATGGAGAAAAATCCTAGGCTTTCCGGCTCCAATCATATTTAGCTATTTCTTATTTGACAGCTCATATATTTCTGTAGGAAAAATCACTAACCTATACTAGTAGATTAGTAATATTCTCCTTTATCACATGTCTGTAAACATTCATGCCGCTCCACACCCAGGGAAATTCAACAATGGCTCTTCTTTTGGTATTTAACTACATTGTATTTAGATCAAATACTATGTTTTATGTGCTCACCGAGAATCCCAACATAAATACTTAAGATCACATGAAGAAGCAAGTACAATCTAGGTTTCAATCATGACAACAGTGTCATCAAGATGATTACAAGATATTCATCTTAGGGTTGATATTTTTTTTAATCCTACGGCTTGAACCCAAGGCCTGAACACTGTCCCTGACTTTTGTGTGCTCTTCCATTTGAGCCACAGTGCCTCTTCTGGAATTTTCATTTTATGTGATGCTGCGGAATCAAACCCAGGGCTCATACATGCTAGGCAAGTACTTTACTACTAAGCCACATTCCCAGTCCCAGAAGGTTGATTGTTTGAAAGGAGTGGTACCCTGATTAGTGGAATAATTCATTTTGATAGTTACACAAAGATTAGTGAGACTCTAAAACTCTGGGTAGAGAGTGATATGAAAAGAAATGACATACATCTATTTCCCAACACTTACTTTAAGAGAATTACAATATTTCTGTACTCATATTTAATAGGTGATAATAAATATTTTAACAAATATTGATGAGAATAATCCTTCAACTAAGTCTATATTAGTAAACTCAGCCAATGACAAAAGTTCAATTATAGCTCAGTCTCAGATGAAACTCAACTTTTTACACAGTAGTGAGACTCGTGTGTGTGTGTGTGTGTGTGTGTGTGTGAGTGAGTGTGAGTGTGTGAGTGTGAGTGTGTGTGCTGGTCCTGGGGCTTGAACACAGGGCCTGGGCCCTGTCGCTAAGCTGCCATGCTCAAAGCTAGGGCTCTACAACTTAAGCCACTACTCCATTTCTGACATTTTGTGTATTGGAAATAAGAGTCTCATGGGCTTTCCTGCCTGGTCTGGATTTGATCTGTGGTCTCCAGATTTCAGCCTCTTGAATAGCTAGGATTACAATGTAAGCCACCAATATCTGGCAGGACTCCATGCTTTAAGTGGATGGAAGTTACATACATTCCATCTGTACCTGGGTAGACAAATGTTGAAATAATTTTACATTAAGAATTGATCTGTGAGAGGTCACTTGCTTTGTCCTGATGTTTTTGTTTTTTGCCAGGCCAGCACTTGAACTCTGGGCCTAAGTGCTGTTCCTGTGTTCCTGAGTTTCTTTTGCTCAAGGATAGTGCTCTACCACTTGAGCCACAGTGCCACATCCAGCTTCTCTGAGTAGTTAATTGGAGATAAAAATCCTCATGGAGTTTCGTGCCTGGGCTGGCTTTAAACTGTGAGTCTTTGATCTCAGCCTCTTGAGTCTCTAGGATTACAGGTATGAGCCACTGGCACCCAGATTTATCCTGACTTTTAAAAGATATCTGACTTAATAACGTTAAAGTTTCCGCAGAAAGATTCCTATCAGAATTGGTGCTAGGTATCTACCTTGTGTCCATCCCCTGGCATTGTGACATGGATCTGTGGGATGTGCATTGTGGGCAGGATCAGTGGACTCTATTGATCTTTGTTTGGGTCTGGTTAAGCTTGGCTACTGGAAAGCGCGTGTGATACTGGAAAGTAGGCAGAAAAGTGAAACCAAGGTATTTATTTATGTGGTCTCTTGTTGCTATTTGTCCATGGGTTGGTGGTTCCATTTTCTTAATGTCATAGCTTTTCTCATTCTTTTCTATATAATTCCCTCCCTAATTTCTGCTTAGTACTCTATTACCTCACTGTCCTTTCAGTAATGGACAGTGGAAACAGTGTATTCTATTACCAACCCTTTGATGTTTCTTTTTCCCCCAAATAAAGCTGATGATTCGCCAGCATCTTGGAAATAAACACCTTCATTATGTTCACTGGGATGACTGTCTAGCTCGCATTCCCTCTTAACTCTTCATTGCTTAGTTCTCAATTAATGCAATATTTTGTGCATTAGAAATAACAGTAAGGACCACTATTGTCCCCTAACATGGTTTATTGTTGAGAATCCTAAGACAAAATGCACATCATGAGGTCTAGCCTCCTAATATCCTCTCCAAAATAACATCAGTAACACCTATTAACTCTTACAGACAAGAGAGAAATCAGAGACACAGAAATCATCCAGAAAAAAATCTTACATTGTGTTGAGGATAAAATTTTGCCTTAGAAAGACTTTTGTCTTAATCACATAAATGAGGAGAGAGAAGTACAAAATGAACACAGTAACAAGGCTAAAATAATTAAGAATAAAATCAACATTAGATCTTTCTCTATGCTATATGATTCCATTTTCATTCGTTTCTTATGGATATCAGTTTTTATATCACAAATGATTACTTTTTTCCTTACTGTTTATTCTTATCTGCTTATGGCAGTAGTTTTCATCATAGCCAAATGAGGGAAATAACTGAAGTAGCCATTGGTGGATGGATAAAGAAATATGGTATATTCATAGAGTATTATTCAGTCTTCAGAAGGAAATTTGCAGTTTATGACAAGATGGATAAATCTGGAAGACAGGAAATAAACCAACCAATAAAGGAAAAATACTACATGATAGTGCTTATAAAATACATCAAGAACAGTCAAACTCAAAAGGGAAGATAGTAAAACAGTGCTAGGTAGTAGAGCGAGTAAGTGTGTTCTTGTCTACTGGCATAAAATTTTATCACTGCATGAATAACTTCTAGCTGTCTGTCGTTCACATATTGCCTACGGTTTACAATATAGTAGTATGAATTTCAGATTTTTGAGAGTATCTCTCACATTACCTACTCTTACTGCAAAAGTAAAACAAAACAAATCACAAAGAAACACAAACTTGTTTAAGTAGGTATTGAATGTATCTTTTATATTGACTAAAACTGTAGTATCTTAACTGCATAGGTCCAAACTCATCCAATTGTATGTAGTTATTAGGTGACTTTTTTGTGTATCAAACATACGCAGTTTCTGCAAAACAGAAGAAAACAAACTATCTACTTATGTGAGCAATAACAAAGACTTGGCCAAATTCATTTAGATGATTTTGGGGAGAAGCAGCAGGTTTACTATGAGTGGTAAACAAATTTAATTTCAAATGTATAACTTCTGAGACACCAATTTAAAAGTTGCTTTGAAAGGGAAAAAATAGGGAGCTTATTTGCAGGAAATCTTTAGTTTTTATTAAGTTTGGCATATGCCAGGCAGCTGTGCAATTCAGTGAGACAAATATAAGCCAGTGTAGGTGGCTGTAATCCTAGCTACACAGGCAGCTGAGATCTGAGGATCGTAGTTCAAACTAGCCCCAGCAGGAAAGTTGGTGAAACCCCTTCACTCAATAAATAAATAAATTAAAGCCAGTTGTAGAGTGCTATCCTTTAGTAAAAAGCTCAGCGATAACACCTAGGTCCTGAGTTCCAGCCCCAGGGACAGCGCACACACATGCAAAAATAAAGACAAATATAACCAAAGAGATAAAGAAGATCAATGTGATAAAGTGGTCATAACTGAAGAAAGCAAAATGTTCAAATCCTTGCGATCATGTGTGGGTGAGGCCATGTGTTCGGTGTGCCATGTTGAGAGAATGGGAAGTCAAAAGCAGTAGAAGAGAGCGATGAGATCAAGAATCCAATGTCTATCCTACAAAATTAAGAGTTGTGAGTAAAAGGATGGGTAGGGGGTGGATGCCTTTGAATATTGAAAGCTGTGGACCTATTCAAGGTCCATTGTATTCACAAACCCCTCTGTTCAATGACGGCTCTTTCGTATAACTGCCCAAAGCTAACATGGACAACAAAACAACAGTAGAGTGAGTGTGACAGTATCAAAGCTGGGCAGTGTATCAGCACAGAAGGTAAAGATACAAGTGCTTCCACAATGCTGCCAAACTCAGGTAGGTCACCATCAGATTCAGTGCACAGATAGTGTGCTAAGAACTAGCCTTCAGTTGAACACACAATCTGAAGCAAAGGAGATGACTGGGTCAGCAAGAGAAGAGCAAAAGTAGTTGAAGACAGCCTGCAGTTTTGCTTTTGAACTGTTAGATGTGCGCATCTTGCAGTACAGTCCCAGCAGGAGTGAATTGTCACAGCAAGTCCTCTCAGTGTGTGGGATCAGGAGCGGATCAGGAGACAGATCTTCATTGACTTGACTCACTCGCAATGTTCCATCTCTCTAACGAGGACTCTGGCATATGCTTTTGAAGAATACTTGGCTGATTAGAGCTTTCAAACCTCCCAACCTCCCTCTTTGCCTTGGACTCCATTTCCAGACAAACTGATAAGAAAACTTGAGGCTTCTGTTTTTTGACACCAGCAGGGCATTGGAAGAAGAAGAAAAGCTACTACCCACCTCCCTAACTACAATAAAACTAACTCTGTCCTTCCCTTACTCTCCCAAACCACTTCTGATTGATTCAAAAGGCAGATCCTACTCTATCAAGACATTATGGAAGGAATAAACCAACAATATCATACCATATCAGTGTATTGGTGACATCATGACATCTCCAACTCAAACTTATGAATTTTGAAGAGTGTGGGGGGGGGGTCTCTCTTCCTCTGTAGATGGTAGTGTAGGCTCTGTGCAGATCATCGGCTATTGGCCAGAGATTCCTTCTTCAAAAGCCAAGTTTCTTACAGTTAGCTCTCCAAAGACTTAGCAGTGCCTGTTCAAGAGCTAGATTTCATTTCTGTAATTCTCTGTCTTTCTCAGTCTGTCTCTCTCGCACGTGTGCAACAAATCAATATAAGCTTTGCTATCACACTGATTTTCCAGAGTCTTAGTGTGGCACTATCACAGAGAAAGAAGGCTTTGACCTTTTGATGGAGCTCTAGTCCAACATATGCAGTGGAAATACTTTCCTTGTCACATCTCTGTGATATTTGGGCACGTTCTATTAACCAATAAAAGCAAATTCATTTCAAAAAGAGGACCTTCATGCTACTTCATTTCTAGCCGCCTCAGTGTTTACCAAGGTACCATTGTTTTTTGTTGCTGTTGTTCACCCAGAGTTTTGTAGATGTGTCTGAAGGCACGTAGCATCTCATGAAACATGATTCCATGGTCCTGTTAATGTATGAGACATTCCAAGCTTAAATTGTGCCATGTTTATTTTCCTCTTCACTTGTCCACAATTTCTCCCATTTAATTTAGATTGTTCAATTACCATTAATTCCAGGCAATCTATTGTTTAATTGGATGGATTTCAATTGCAAATTAAGACTGCTGATTTCAACCAAGAAAGCTAATTTAAACCTGACAACAGGTTTGTTTAAAAAAAAAAAGTAGGAAATGGTAGGAGAGAAGGGAGAATACACAAGCATTTGTTCCTGTACTGAGATGTCACTTGTTTCTTTAATGAGAACAAAACTGTAGTTTTCTACTAACTAACTTTCTAAATTGCAGACATAACTAGCTCTCTGACTTTCCACGTGGGGAATATTGTCAAAAGTGGCTTACCTACCATTTAAAACAATTCAGGAACAATTTCTTTTAACTTATCCAGAGCATCTTGTCATATAACAAACTCTTTCTAAGTAAAAATAGAAGATTAAGAAAAGGTTATATAATTCAAATAGGTGGTACTATGTACAACAGAGGATAAAATAAAGACTTCTTCAGCAATACCAAATGAGACTTTACTTAGTAAAGGAACTCAGTGTGATGGCCCTCACCTGTAATCTCTGCACTGAGGAGACTAGGTGGTAAAATAAAAGAGTTTAAGGCCAGCCTGGATTTTATAGGGAAATCTTCTTTCTGGAAACAACCTCAAACATACATACAAAACAACTAACTAATTATATATATATATATACATATATATATATATGTATACACACATATATATGCACATACACACATATGTGTAAGCATATATATTATATGTGTATACATATTATATGTATATGTAACTAAATATAACAACATACATGTAGTTAAGCAGTAGCTTCTATAAAATCTCTTCAATTTTTGCTGGTCCTGGGGCTCGAACTCTGGGACTGGGCACTGTCCCTGAGCTTCTTTTGCTCAGTAAACATTCTACCACTTGAGCCACAGTGCCATTTCAGGCTCTTTTTGAGTAGTTTATTGGAGATAAGAATCTCACAAAGTTTCCTGCCGAGGCTGGCTTCCAACCATAATCCTCAGATCTCAGCCTTCTGAGTAGTTAGGATTACAGGTGTGAGTCACCTGTGCCTGGCTTCTAGAAAATCTTATGAACACTCCATATGTTGTCATGAGTTTATTATAAATTTATTGGCGTGATTATATTTATGAATCCATGAAATAGCAAAAGTTTTATCCATTTGAAAAATAAAAAATCTACAGTAATTCTTAGAATGGATGAATGCACTTAGGGACACTTAAATTAATTATCCTGGAAACTTCTTAACAAGGGGAAAAGAGTGGAAAAAGAAGTACTTTTCTTCAGTAAACAAAAATTTACCCTGGCTTAGACACGGAGGCATTTTTAACCCTTGCAGGAAGATGTTCCAACTTCTTGTAGAAAAAGTGCTCAAAGAGAAGCGAATGCAAACCAGTATAAACTAACTATGACAACTCAGAATTATTAAAGCATCACATGTTGATAAATACATGAATATATAAAGACTTCACTATTTAGGATGTTGGGGATCTATAAGCTTATGGATCAGACCATCCCTGGAAGAAAAGTAACCAGCAACAATTCTAGCTGGAGGCATAGCTTACGTGCTAGAGCACTAGTCAAGGAAACTTGAGGACCTGAGTCCAAACCTTGATATAGGTAAAAGATAAAGACTCAAAAACAAAAGGAAAGTGAATTTCTAAGTTCTAAGCTCTTTTTTTTTTTTGGTCCGGTCGTGGGGCCTGAACTCTGTGCCTGGGCACTGTCCCTCAGCTCTTCAGCTCAAGGCTAGCGCTCTACCACTTGAGCCACAGCGCCACTTCCGGCTTTTTTTCTTTTTGCTTATGTGGTGCTGAGGAATCGAACCCAGGGCCTCAGGCATGCAAGGCAAGCCCTCTACCACTGAGCCACCTACCCAGCCCCAGTTCTAAGCTCTTTTAAACCAAACCAACACAGAAATCATTGTATTAGAAATACTAGAAATATTATTCCTATACCTTGGAGGTTTATCTTCTTTACAACCATTGTCCTTCACAAAATATGTTACTTTCTAGGGGGAAGAGTATTTCAACTTGTGAAGCTGTCTCTGTGTTTCTTACTAGAACTACCTTTAAGTTGTAAGACTATCAATCATTTACTTTCACATATGAGTTTCAGCCTTCTGAAGCCATTGTAGAAAAGGGCTGCCCATGGATGAACTTAAAACTCCAGTACCTTTCACACAATACCTTTAAAACCCTTGTTCTCAATGGAACAGGAGGCCTTCATGTGAAGAGAAATAAGCCAGACTCAGAAAAACAGAACTAAGGACATGCATGTGACTAAAGGTTTGTTTGAGGTTTGAATCATTGGAAGCAGAGAGTGTAAAAGGAGTTGGTGATAGCAATCAAATACTTTAAAGGCAAATATGAAAATAACATTATGAAACCTAATATCAGTTGTAGAAAGAAAGGGAGGTAAGACAAGAAAGTGATAAAGTATCAAATTCACTATTTGCATGTATTGACATTGCACAATTTAAAAATAATTTTAATAAATACCACTTCTAAAATTAAGAACATATAGATAAATGTCCGTTAGCTGGTTTTGTGTGTGTGTGTGTGTGTGTGTGTGTGTGTGTGTGTGTGTGTGTGTGTGTGTGTGTGTGTGTGTGTGTGTTCCAGTCTTGGGGCTTGAACTCAGGCCCTGGTCACTGTTCTACTTCCAGCTTTTTGGTAGTTTATTGGAAGTAAGAAGCTTATGACTACCTAGTATCCACCTGGCTTTGAACCATGTTCCTCAACTCTCAGCCTCCTGAGTAGTTAAGATTATATGTCATGAGCCACTGATATTCAGCTAGGACTTCCCTCTTTTTTAATTTAGATATTTCCCATTCACAGTCAGGTTAACTGCATTTAATATCTGACTATGGACATCTGAAAAGATAGTTAATAAAATCACAACTACAGCTGAGTCCATGGAGCTTCAGCTAGAATATAAGTGCACAGTGATCACAGAAGGTATGACCTCCTTTTCTAGGCTGCCCCTTCAAGATACAGACATCATGAAGACCATCTATTCAACATAAAAGCTTGGTTAGATAACCACATCTGAACCAAACAGTTATTGGAAGTCTACATTTTAATCTATATCCTAGTTGCATGATCTGCTACTTGTTATTTCCGAGACCCAGGAGATGTTATTTAAGCTCTGTGAACTTCCAGAAAATAAGATCTATTCCTAACAAGAGTATTTACATAACATAGGTAAACTAAGCAAATACTAATTGTCTTCCTAGAGTATGGATTGGTGCATAAATCCAGGAAAATGAAATTGAGCTGTTGTTGCTGTAACATCCAGAAGTGTCCTTGCCAAAGAAAAGCAGTACTTTGTATACAAGTCTACCCTATCATAAAAACCATTGCTAACAAAGATAATCACCAGCAAGGATGGTCTGAACTTCTTTTTTCAAATGTTCCTATGATTTTGCTTTAAAAAGAATAGCCCACTAACACACACACACACACACACACACACACACACACACACACACACACACACACACACACACACCACCACCACCACCACCACCACCACCAACAACAACAACAACAACAACAACAACAACAACAAATCCCCTTACAATTAAAAAGAAAAGTTCCTCACCCCCTGAGGCCCTGAAAGCATCAGCTTGAAGCACTTAAGTCCACTGGGTTAGCACAAGATCAGTGAGGGCTGAGAAGAAGGCAGAACTCCCAGAGGCAGAGCTGATAATGAATCTGTAAGCTGTCCAGTGAAAGAGCTGTGGGAGCATGTGGTGTTTCCAAGAGGTCCAAGTCTCAGGCCCTTTGAGCACACCGAAGGCTTTGCCACTCAGGGAGGAATTAAAATAGTCACAGGAGGAAATCTCAAAGCTAAATGCTTACAACTTCGCAAAAATAACCAAGGAGGTGAGAAACTGCTGGCAGTTTGCCCTGGATAGCATAGCAAAGCTGTGGACTTTGTCTCTATTTTTTCACAGACCTGTTGAGAGGATGCTAATAAGGGACAGACCACCGTGAAGCTCAGGATGTGTTCCACTTCTATTCTCCTCACTGGTTTAAGGAAGTCAAGATATAGACACGGACTCAGGTACTGCTGTGAGAGAAGATAACATCGTGCACTTGAGGAGCAACATAAATGGATGTCCTTTGAAAAATATAAAAAGAGAGGGTGTGAGATGAGGTTTGAGCAAAATTTGAAAAGTGGAAGAACATTGAAAAGTTATGATCCACTTTAATCTCTCTTAAAGAATAGCAGACAGGGCTAAGCATTCTGTATCTACCAGCTAACAATGCCTTGCCTTGCCCAGCACAGTACAAACATGAAAGGCAATTTGAGTTTTGCCTTTTTTCAGTACATACATTACCATCTCAACAATGCTTTCATATTGTATTACAGTGAGGCATTGAATGGCATGAAGAAAGGAGATGGTAAAGCAAAGAGTTGTCTTTAACTCTGCTCTAAGAGCCATATTCGAAAGCAGAAAGTTGCAGTGAAACACATCCAGGTTAATATATTACCTGTATGTCATATTTATTGAATAAATAAAATATATTAATCTCTGCTCTTAAATAAAATAATCCAGATACAGACATTTGCACAGCA